>NC_136068.1:1965105312-1965638399 GCF_964261635.1 Lissotriton helveticus | reverse complement strand
CTCTCTCTCTCTCTCTCTCTCTCTCTCTCTCTCTCTCTCTCTCTCTCTCCCTCTCTCTCTCTCTCTCTCTCTCTCTCTCTCTCTCTCTCTCTCTCTCTCTCTCTCTCTCTCTCTCTCTCTCTCTCTCTCTCTCTCTCTCTCTCTCTCTCTCTCTCTCTCTCTCTCTCTCTCTCTCTCTCTCTCTCTCTCTCTCTCTCTCTCCCTCTCTCCCTCTCTTCTCTCTCTCTCTCTCTCTCTCTCTCTCTCTCTCCCTCTCCCTCTCTCTCTCTCTCTCTCTCGCTCTCTCTTTTTCTCTCTCATTCTCTCTCTCTGTCTGTCTCTCTCTCTCTCTCTCTCTAATCACAATATTTGGGTTTGGGGTTCAAAGGTTGGGGAGAGAGTCTACTACCTGCAAATTCGGTACATATAAATACATCTGTCTTCTTCCGACCGCTATAGCTGAGCTGGTTGTAAGAATAGGGTTGGAGTATATACAAAAATTGTTTCCATTTTTTATTTATATCAAGAAATCCTTCTCCTTAAAAGCAGTTTATAGTCAGATTGATGATATTAGGTTTACTTAGGAAGTACAAATTGAGATTTGAAAAGTAGCGATGCATGGTGCTGAGACAGGGTCAGGGCTCACCATCTGGCATTTGTGAATTTTGAAAAAGGTTGAGAGGGCTATTGATTGATTTATGTGTATTTGAGAAATTAACATAGACAGAATTAAAGAGTGACTCCCAAGACTGGTCTTATCTCGATAAATAATGCATAAGAGTATGATCCACTGACTTTGCCTGAAGCTTAATCACTTTCCAGAGAGATGTGATCATTATCACCAAAGTCAGTGTTTATTTTAGAATGCTCGTGCCACATCTGTGCATGGGCTGATAGAAACAGTTTTGATTGTAGGATTGAGGATCTTCGATAAAGCCGGTGTCCCGACTAAAGGAAGTAAGGACAACAGGGATCTGTTATATGTAGTGTAATGATTCTAAAGTGATCTCTTATCAAACAATGCCGAATATATTACTTTGCAAGGAGTCATAAATGTAGTGCAACCTCATCTCTCTGGCATGAGAGGGAATATTTACAATGTGAAAGACACTACATGCAGAATGTCCTTCATTTCCTATCATAGGAAGCATTTGGTAAATATTGTATGATTGCCGTTAACATTTCTATGTATTTCTGAGGAAAGGTTCGCTGTAGATGATGTAGGAGTGCAGGGCCCAGACAGTCAGGCTGAGAGAGAGCTAAAGTTGTGGAAGAATAGTAGTGCTTGGTTTCTGAATAGCATGTACAGTATGCGAGGAAGTCTTATAAAATGCGACAGAAAGCATCGACAGGCCAGGATACCACATCTGCCTTGCTCCAATGAGAATGTCCAATGAGAATGATCATGGATGCCAAAGTCCAGAACATCTTCGAAAGAATTGACGGGAGGCATATAATGAGGGAAACATCCTTTACCATGCAACTTTTACCACGCAGTGCCTTTACAACGCAGGTTTTACAACGAAAACTATTACAACGCATTGCACTGGGAGGCGCTCTAGGATAGGGAATAGTTTTAATTTACTATCCAACACCTTCCCTACTATCCACGGGGACTGGAGTTGGAATAGTAAATTAAACTATTCACTATCCAGCACCCCCCAAAGCAATGCGTTGTAATGGCTTGCGTTGTAAAACTTGCGTTGTAATAGCATGCGTGGTAAAAGCATGCGTTGTAACAACGTACATCCATATAATGATGCCCCTAACAATCATATTCTTCCAAGGCACCAGAAACAGATGATCACAGGCATAGTGTTTTGTTTTTGCTGCAAGTCGACCATCAAGAGATTCAGTCAAAGTGTTAGATATTTTGCAAACTATCTAGATTCAGCTCTTAATTGTCCTCCTTAGATCATTTGTTCCCTCATTGCACAAGACTGGGAGATGATAGATTGCAAGGAGAACACTGTGTCTTATCTCTCTCTGCCAAACCTATTGGTCTTCCCTAGAAAAAGTATTCTACTTTGTTCCCTTCTGCTCGACCTAAAGTGATGGATTTTTGTCCCGGAAGCTTTCAAAGCACCAACATGATACCAGTGAGAATCGGTATCATTAAACAGTAAAAGATCCCAATGGGCATTAAATATTTTTAGCTTTTGAACTCTGTTTTGCTTCCTAAATTTAAAGGGAAGCTTCCCTAAATACTGTATCTTGAATTTGCAATAGCTCTTAAGAAAATATTCATTGTGTTTACAAGGTCCATCCACCAGCCTAAAATATGAAACGCTTTAGACCACATTACAATTCTGTTTTCACATTTCGTCAAAGTCTGTGCCAATGGAGTTCACCATATTCTTGCAAATGCTCATATGCAAATGGATGTTTGAGATCAAAGAGGTGTAACACAACATCAGGCTAAATAGAGATGCAATTATTCTTGCCAAAGGGAATTGCTCGAATCTGATGCCTTGGGTCCCTCTCTGAAACAGAACCCTTTCAAAGGAAAGTGGATCAAGTCATTAACAGAATAATCATAATCTTTCCTAAAGACTGCATCTCAGTCTGAGACATCACAGTCAAATGCTATCACCCCAAGACATCTATAATGTAATTGGCCAGCAGTTAGTCATCCAGATCTGGAAACATGTATTTACCTTGTAACTGAAGACTCACTGCTGCCACCTCATAGTAATCTGTAAATACACAGTGT
The DNA here is from genome assembly GCF_964261635.1 of Lissotriton helveticus. Classification (NCBI taxonomy): domain Eukaryota; kingdom Metazoa; phylum Chordata; class Amphibia; order Caudata; family Salamandridae; genus Lissotriton; species Lissotriton helveticus. The sequence goes on along the minus strand of NC_136068.1, from coordinate 1,965,635,707 downwards.
CTATTTCAATCTGAAAGCTAGAAACATACATTGAAAATAAGCCTGTCCCACCACAAAGTGCAGAAATGGTCAGAGACACTGTCTGGCAGGAAAGTGCATTTTGTTATAAGCAAAGAGTCCTGGTAGAGGGTTACTGAGATCAATATGGCAGTCCTTAATTATTCTCTCAGTCTTGATTTGGTGAGAAACCTTAGATGCAGAATGTGTCTATTATTTCATACTACGGTTTTCCTGTACGATAGAGAATCTCTGCAGTATTCTCCATGTACTTGCGATTGATGGAGTGTCACATTTGCCTCTCTATTTGCCTGGTAAGTAACATCTGCCGTGTGATTGGACACCGGACAGTCCACGGAGCATCACTCTAGCCTGTGTGGCATTTCCACAGAAAACAAATAAACTTCAAATCACAACCTTAAAAAATTCAAGAGCATCTAATATCCTTTTTCTGGTTGTTATGATTATCTTGAACCCTCCTTCCACTAGGGTGCCATGCAGCAGGGGTCATTGGAAACCGACATTTACATCCCTGTCATCATTCTATTGAAAGTTGAAGGTCATAGTAGTTTCTTCTCTGAGTGTTTCTCACCTAGGTACACCTTATCTGCTTACGGACAGCACTGTCTTTATTGTTTGTTCTAATTTGATTCATTTCTTCGGCTGTACACAGACATGACAAGGTAGTATCAGTAAGACAGGTTCCTGTTGTCCAGCTGAGCCTCAGACCATATTTCTGATTACCCCAAACAAGAGTAACTCTGAACTACTACTGCAAGAGCACCTCTAGCCTCTTGTCATTAAGTAAGCATTGAATACAATATTCCATAATATCCCATCTATTTCTTTCTAGTCTGCTCCGGAAGCAGTTGTCAGTAGTCCTTCATGGACCTTCTTTCTCAGGATAGTCCATCATCAAACGTATCATTAGGTGCTGCACCACCATGACTTCCGGGGAGCCTTTTAGACACTGGTGACTCTGGCCAAGTAATTTGATGTAACACTTAAGAAAAGAAAGAATACAATTTGATATCATACATTTTTGCTCTACACAAGTTGAAACTGTCATTCAAAAGCAAAAAGGGCAAGCTCCTCTCTTGGCACAAGCAGGGCGTTCAATGATCAAGTTTCCAAAGGTGCCGAGCTGGATATTATTTAAAATGGGGTTGTTGACAACAATGATAGGCAGAAGAACAGAAGGAGGGGTAGGTTGCATGTACCAAGAGCAGCATGTTTATATGTGTAGAGGAAACATCTGAGGTGGCAGAAGAACAGAAGGAGGGGTAGGTTGCATATACCAAGAGCAGCATGTTTATATGTGTAGAGGAAACATCTGAGGTGGCAGAAGAACAGAAGGAGGGGTAGGTTGCATGTACCAAGAGCAGCATGTTTATAAGTGTAGAGGAAACATCTGAGGTGGCAGAAGAACAGAAGGAGGGGTAGGTTGCATGTACCAAGAGCAGCATGTTTATAAGTGTAGAGGAAACATCTGAGGTGGCAGAAGAACAGAAGGAGGGGTAGGTTGCATGTACCGAGAGCAGCATGTTTATAAGTGTAGAGGAAACATCTGAGGTGGCAGAAGAACAGAAGGAGGGGTAGGTTGCATATACCAAGAGCAGCATGTTTATATGTGTAGAGGAAACATCTGAGGTGGCAGAAGAACAGAAGGAGGGGTAGGTTGCATATACCAAGAGCAGCATGTTTATATGTGTAGAGGAAACATCTGAGGTGGCAGAAGAACAGAAGGAGGGGTAGGTTGCATGTACCAAGAGCAGCATGTTTATATGTGTAGAGGAAACATCTGAGGTGGCAGAAGAACAGAAGGAGGGGTAGGTTGCATGTACCAAGAGCAGCATGTTTATATGTGTAGAGGAAACATCTGAGGTGGCAGAAGAACAGAAGGAGGGGTAGGTTGCATGTACCAAGAGCAGCATGTTTATAAGTGTAGAGGAAACATCTGAGGTGGCAGAAGAACAGAAGGAGGGGTAGGTTGCATATACCAAGAGCAGCATGTTTATATGTGTAGAGGAAACATCTGAGGTGGCAGAAGAACAGAAGGAGGGGTAGGTTGCATGTACCAAGAGCAGCATGTTTATAAGTGTAGAGGAAACATCTGAGGTGGCAGAAGAACAGAAGGAGGGGTAGGTTGCATATACCAAGAGCAGCATGTTTATATGTGTAGAGGAAACATCTGAGGTGGCAGAAGAACAGAAGGAGGGGTAGGTTGCATATACCAAGAGCAGCATGTTTATATGTGTAGAGGAAACATCTGATGTGGCAGAAGAACAGAAGGAGGGGTAGGTTGCATATACCAAGAGCAGCATGTTTATATGTGTAGAGGAAACATCTGAGTTGGCGGAAGCATGAGACTTCTACGGCATGTCTGTCAGGAGTAATTCTCTACTAGTATTGAGCCTACACGTCTGGATAGCGGTACAGTTTAGAGCTATATGATGAAATAAGGTAAATCATGACAAATGTGAGATTCTGAAAATGGGATTTCACTAAAAAGTATGAACTATATTGGTGTTAAACCGACACCGAATTGTAAGATATCAAGAGATGCACATTATAATGTAGGACCTTACCCATGCACGGACCGCACTTCTTTTGTTGGAAAGTAGATACCTTATTTCTTCATTTTGATATAGGGATTGAAATAGATAAAACTAACAAATGATATGAGAACAGTGAGCTTTTCCCAGTATTCTATTTTAGTATTGGCTTCCACTATGTAAGAAGCCCCCATGTTTAATTATGTAGTATTAGCAGTATGAGATAACGTGCTCATTTTAGTATTACTCCAACATTTAGTTCTGTAACACTAACCCACACACATTAAATACTGAGTTTTTCTAATCTAGGCAATGTAAGGATAGATAATCAGAAATATTTTGTCTGACAAAATCCAACGGCAATAACCACTTTTAGGATGGTTTTAGTGATATTTAAATACCTATGTATCCTTGTGGGTCAAAATTCAATTTTTATGTTAGTTAAATTAAGAGAATATTTACATTTGTTCAGCAAATCAATGATGAGTTTGATATCCCACAGACTTAATTTTATAAATATCTATTGATATACCCAATCTTCAACAAAAGGAGGTGTTTGATCAGGCCCTTTAGGCAGGGTTATTCCCTAATATTTTGCCTCTTCCTCCTATTTTTATCTGACTTGTTTTTGTTGGCTCTAGGACTCTGGGCACTTTACCACTGCTGATCAGTGCTAAAGTGCATATCCTCTCGGTGTAAATTGTGATTATGATTGGGTATTTATAATTGATATATTGTATTTACTAGAATGTCCCTAATAAAGTGCACACTGTTTGCTCAGGGCCTGCAAATCCAATGCTACTAGTGGGCATGCCATTACAGTGTATATCACTACAACGCATGCCATTACAACGCTTTACCCCTACACTATCCAACACTTACCCTACTGTTGTACTCACTGGAGTGGGAATAGTATTTTTTACCCCTACACTATCCAACACTTACCCTACTGTTGCCCTAAAAGTCCAATGTGTTGTAATGGTATGCGTTGTAGTGGTATGCATTGTAATGGTAGTATCTAAAAATGCATTGTTATAGCCTGCGTTGTGATATCATGCTTTGTAATGGATGTTGCGATGTAAAAACTGTCTTGTAAAGGCATACGTTGTAAATGTTTGCATTGTAACATGTCCTATTCAATCTTGTAAGTGTACCCAAGTGCAGGTTTAACTACCATGTCGATCGGGCAAGTGTACCTTCTTGCCAGGCCCCAACCTTCCCTTTCATCTCATGTAAGGTACAACTAAGGCAGGCCCAAAGTAGGCTCATGGGCAGGGTGCACTGTATGTAAAAAGTAGGACTGTGTTGGTGTGTTTTAAATGCCCTGATAGTTAAATACTGCTATTTTTCCACTATTTCAAGGACTATCTCTCTCTTAGGTTATCATTGGAGCTGCCTTGTAACACCCTACACTTGTAACTTTCAATTGAGGAGAGATGGAGATTTGAAGATTGGGCTCATTGAGCTCAGAATTTAAACACAGATCTTTTAGTAAAGAGGATTTTAAAATTGTGTGTTTGAAAATGCCACTTTTGAGAAGTGGGCATTTTCTTGTTTAACCCGCCTGTGCCTCTCCCAGCCTGTGGAATCACCATCTGGTTTAGTCTGATAGGGGGTGGTATGTGCTTTCACTCTAAAAAGTCACACCCAGGAAGTTGAGGCGTGTCCCGCATATCCTGATGGCCCATCAACAGGCTGATGGGCCTTCTTGAGCTAGAGTGGGTGGTGGGAGGAGTTCTCACTGACCCTTTGCATTGGGCTGTGCCTGGCCTCCCACAATGCTCTCTCTAACCCCTGAAGTGTGTATGGAGCCAAGACAGGGCAAGAGATTGTGGCCAACAAATTCTTTGCTATGATGTACGCCTACTTCAAAGACCAAAACGGGTATAAGTATTGGACCTAAATCCCTAGACTTTTAGAACACTTCTGGACTGAGAACTCTACCAAGAAAGAGAACTGAAGAGCTGTCAGGAGGAGTACTGTCCCTTTGCTTTGTGTTACTTTGCTGGGTTGGTCTGCAGTTAATGCTTCTGTCTGTGGGCAGCGAAAGGACTGGACTTTGCTTTTGAATCCTGCTTTTAAAGTTTCTCCAAGGACTTGTGTGTGTTTGTCTCCTATAAAGAAGTCACAGCGACACAAATGACAACCAGCAACTTTGCTGGTTCTGCTGTGAGTGCTGCCCTTGCCTGAGATGTCTTCCTCCAGTAAAAGGGCCTCAGAAGTGGATGTATTCTGCAACTGATCTGTGTAAGCACTGGATAGAAGCAACACAAAGCTTTGCAAAGCCTCTTGGAGCCAACGCTGGATGAAGCCAAGCCTCTCCAAGTTCTTCCGCACAGCTGACAGCTCCTCGGAAACCAATGCCGGTTGGCGCAAATTCCTGCTGACACTGTGCGGTGCGAACCCTCACCAAGTCCCACAAACAGCTGACAGCCGGATGACGTGAAGCCCCTCGAAGCCTCGCTGCGCAGCATCCCAGAACCGATGCTGGATGATGCAAGCCTTTGCAAAGCAACGCACCATCTCCGGTGCACAAGGCATCCTACCTCTGCTCAAAGTTTTCCACTGCAACCCCCGGTGACCAGAACCGTCTTGGATTTTGATACATGCCTTCAGCTTACAGTCCGGATTCCACACAACCCACTGTGTGGAGTAGAACTGCTTAATCTCCTCCCCAGGACCTCAAAAACTTACACATCGCTGTGTTTTCCAATGCTTCCCTCCTCTGCAGCTGTTTTTCTTTGCGGCTTTTGATGCATCTAAGGTACTTTGTGTAAAATCACCACATCCACAGAGTTTTATTGACAGAATTGCTTAAACCTTGAAAAAGTTATATTTTGAGTTATGTATGTTGGATTGTTGTTGTTTTGGTCTTGTTTGATTTAGATACAGATTTCTTAATTTTCTAAACTGTTGTGGTGTCCATTTGTAGTGTTTTCACTGTGTTAATGTGTGTGTTATACACACATACTTTACTCATTGCCTCTGAGATTAGCCTGACAGCTCGTGACAATCTACCAAGGGGGTAAGCAGGGGCGATCTTGGGTGTGCAATTCCCTTACACTGACTAGAAGGAAGGGTCCCTACTTGGACAGGGTGCAAGCCACTGCCAACTAGAGACCCTCATTCCTAACGGGGGATAGAAAGAGCTCCTGACTGTTTATTGGAAATATGCAGGGGAAGTGTTGTCTGGAACTGGGGATATGTGTGTGTCATTTAGAGGAAGACTCAGAGAGGATGTTTGCATATTTCCATGTTTTTGTTGAGGCTAAGGAAGATGAGATTCATACAAGGATATTAAAGTCATCAAATTGGCTGGGAGGTGAGATTGGGTTAATCATTATTCAGAATGGCGAAATAGCGATTGCATCTGCACCTACATATATTTGATTCTTTCAACACACCCGCTTAGATTGCTAACTGATATACTAATAAAGGATCCTTCCATCCCAGATGTAGATTTCAAGAGGCAGACTGAGAGCGAATGTTTACCACTTGCCCAGTGATACAAGCTTTTTATGGATGAGGTATTTATTAGAATTATATTTAGACTGGGGCTTTTTTAAGGTTTGATGATGTATTGATAATGCTGGGATCTATTAGGGGTTTCAAGTGTAAGATTTGGTTCAGCAGAGAAATAATACTGCACAAGATATCAATGGGTTGAGTAAGGGTCTATTGGATGTTTTCGATGTCGAGAAGCAGCTAAACTTGGAACGCCCCACAACATTTCTTAAATGTGTTTGGGAGAAAGCACAGGTGTATATGTTGGATTTATTGAATCATTAAAAACTGACCACAAGACCCCTAACATTGCACATGCGTGATTGGAAATTATAAGAGCTTTAGGCATTATGTATTATAATTGTAAGAAAGTGTCCCTTGAACTCTGTAGGGCATAATAAAGAAAAGATGAAAACTGTATTGAGACCGTCTGTTGTTCAGTTGAAAGAACTACTTGACATTAATGTTTTCCCCAAAGATTGCAGCTGCCACGTTAAAAACAAAACACAAAGGCACCACAGCTTCGTAGCACTGCTATTTCCTCTGACGCTTCAAAGATAACCAAATACCTAAAGAGAATATACAAAATGTAAGTCAAAGTCAAAACTACTTTTTTCGATTTTGATTATAAAAACCATAAAAGCACAATAAAAAACAGATCATATTATAAAAAGGTTTTTTTGCCATAAAAAGGTTAAAACACATTGTCATAATTCATGTAAGTACAATGGCATAGAAAATGAAGTTCATTAAAAACATTTGCAATGACTTGGAGGATTATTATAGGTCAGTTCATTGAGATCCTATATCTAATTATAGCTTTTAAGAATGACGACATAAGAAGCATAGTCAGCTCATCCTCCAGCATTTTTAATCTCAAAAGTGCTGTTCTAAATTGTCTCAATCCCCATTTTTTCATCATGGGAGTTAAAAATCTTCTCCTTGGCAGGGTGTAAAATTTACAAAAAAGTATGCAATGTAACAAAGATTGAACAGAAGGATCATCACTGGGACATAATATCAGACTTTTAGACCAGGAATTTGCTTCTGGGAATGTAACCAGTCTGAAAAAAGTCCCCCCCAAAAGCGTGTTAGTAGCATATGTGAATAACAACTTTGCATCTGAATCCAGTATGGTTGAATCCCCTGGCATTGGAGCATCAAATGATTTTCCATGACTGAGGTCTTACACTCCTCTGTCAGCCAGCGTTTGTTTTCTAGAAAGAGTAAGCAAATTTCTTTCAACTTCTTCTTTGAAAGAGTCTCTAAGCAACTCGGGGAATCAAAATATTCCGGGTATCCAATATCATAAAATAATTTCTTTACATACATAATCCAGGAGATTCTTTCAACTCCCTGGAGATTAAGACAGTCCTTAATTATATCTCTATTTAGACCTGTCTCCTCAGTAGACCATACCTTATGCCGTAGGAGAAGAGGATTAACTTTGATGAGGTCTGAAATATAATGAAAACCCAGTTCCTTGTGGCATACATAAGTAGAGGTTGACCCTGGGGCAGCTAGTAGGTAACGGAGAAATGCATTCTCACAAAGTTGTATATTGCTAGTTTCTGCTATTCCCCAAATCCCTGCCCCGTATGTCGCTGTGGAAAGACATTTAGATGTATATATGTCCACCAGCACTGGCACAGGTCTTCCACCCAGCTTATTAGCAAAATTTCGGACAGCCCCAATTGCTCGCGAGAAAGCCAGTTTTCTCGCCTGAGCCGCTGAGGACCAGGTACCTTTTTTGTCAAAGTTGATACCCAAATACGAAAATGTATCAGTTGAATCTATTTTTGTATTTGAGAGGAAGATTTTACATGTAGGAGTTTTATTAGTAGTAGAGCCCATCGTGAACGTTTTGCTTATGTTTTTTTTTAGACCTCTGTTATTCATATACTTTGAGAATTTGGTAAGCGATCTTTGGAGGCCAACTTGGGTCCATGCCATAATTACTGCATCGTCTGCATATAACAAAAATGGCAACTGGGGTATTACTAATCTGTGGGTAATCCTGCTTATCATGAGTAAGATGGGAATCTACACTGTTTATATATAAATTAAACAAAAATGGAGCGAGTATGTTTCCTTGTCTGACTCCTTTATTTATGCCAAACTTGAAGGTACACTCGTCCTGATTCCAAAACCGTACCCTCGTCCCAGCCCCCCGATAGAACTCCTTGATAAATATCAGCAGATTTGGTTCCACGCCCATTTTCAGCAGTATGGCCCAGAGTTTATCGTGATTTAAACAGGCCGAACTTAGGTCGAAAAATGTTAAAAATAATTTTTCCTTTTTGCCGCAACATACTTGGCTATAATCAGCGCTAAATTCAAGCCTTGCTCTGTTGTACCAAGTCCTGCCCTGAAACCATATTGGAATTGTGAAAGTATGCCCTTTTCTTCCACCCAAAGCTGTAATTTATTTAATATGACCCTCCCGGCAACCTTCATAAGTGAATCCAACAGGGATATTGGACGATAACATTTTGGTTCATTACGGTCACCTTTCTTAAAGATAGGGACCACAATAGCTTCTTGCCAGGAGGAAAAGAACCCATATTTGTTACAACTAATAGTGGGGCCCATAACTCGGTATTAAATTTGTATATATCTACTTGCACCCCGTCCGGTCGTGGGGCTTTCCCTGCAACACTATCATTAATGGTAGTTTGAACTTCCGCCAGTGAGAATTCGATGTTCATTGGAAAAGGTGCCTGGGGCACAGTTTCATCTCCTTCAATTACATCTAGTCTCACATTCTCGTTTGGGTCATCTGCCTGGTAAAGATCTTTAAAACTAGTTGACCCATCTGTCTTCCGTGATTGCAACTTCTATAGTATCAGTTACCTTTATCTGCAAAGAAAGGGGCGTTTCCAGCCTTCCAAAAACCAGTATTATCCTTAGTTAGGCAGGCTTGATGTAACGCCTGTCAGGCTTCCTGTTTCAACTGGGTCTTGCGGGTTTTAACTGCACATTGATATGCAGTTCTGGCAAGTCTTACTTCAACCATACTTCTCGGCTCACTTTTTAACGCCATCAATAAGTGAGCATGGGCCTTGCTGCATCCGTGTCAAACCATCCCTGCGTCTTAATTTTTCCTTGTTTCTGGGTCCCTGTGAGGAGTTTACGTATTTCTTCAGAAATATCTGAGGAAAGCCTCAGTAACCGGGGCGTAATCACCAGTCACAGTTATACATGTTTCAAATTCCCTATGTTTGTTTTTGACAAGGGTTTCAAGAAAGGCCACAGGCTCTACTTTGTTTCACTTTATAGCATATCCTTTCGTCTTTGCGAGGCTTAGTTTATAACTATATATATTTTCAATTAAACTAGTTGTTTTTTTACTCCCTGCAAGAGAAAAGGATAGGCTATTTGGAAGGTGGTTGCTCGTTGCTATGCCACATGTTTTATAGGTAAGGACATGACAAAAATATCGATTAGATATAAGAGCGAAATCAATCACTGATTTACATCCCCTCCCAATGAATGTTGGCTCAAAAGGAACCGGAGGAGAGCATAATTCATTTGCGAAGCCCAGGTCTAATTGGAAGATCAAATCATTAAGGTAATTGCCCAAGGTCGTATGGGAGAAGTGTGCGCGGGGTTCGTCTCTATCTGTGCCCAAGCCATAAATGCCCAGGTGGATAAGTGGGCATAGAAAACCATTGAAGTCGCCCACCCATATGACACATGTGTCCCCAGACTGTTTTTTTTCAATGTTCCTAAAGGTTTGACATAAATCTTCTAAAACCTTACTCATCTCCATTTCTCATTAGTTATTTGCAGTATCTGATAGTATTCGGATCCAGTTTCAGGTTTCACTATCAGATCATTCAAAAGGTTTGATACATAGCAACATAGCCCCCCTTTATTCCTTCCCCTTATCGACCGGCTGGCAGGAGTGTGGAAAGTGAGGTAGCCATGAATATGTATGGCCTCTATTGCCCAACATTCCTGCAGGCAGATGATAGAAAAATCCTGCATAAAAATTAAACAATCAGGGACGTGTTTCAGGACATCAGCTTGAGGGTATTATCTATCTCCGTTTCATTGATGTTTATGGTAGCAACTGTTTGGGAGGTAACATCTCCTGGTGGACTCCTAGCTTTACTCTGCCGTGTCAATGGGTACTGGCTATGTTGTCTGGCCTGTTGATTATTTTACAAAGACTCTTCTCATGCTATTGTTTTCAGGATTAAATGCGACTTGCGAGGGAAATCACCCTCATTCTGCGTGTGTTGATTGTTTTCTGTAGCAATATTGGGATAAACCATTTTTTTCGTAACTCCGTCCAAGCACTGGGGGGGGGAAATTTGCAAGCCCACCCTTGTTGATGGATTGATTTGCGCGATGTTGTCTAGTGTCTTCTTCTTCCCTATCCATTGACAGGACACTCTGCAGGGTGGCAATATTTGGGGGGAGTCAATCCACCATATGAAGTGCGCTATACCTATTGCTGGTGGGGATACCTATTTCCAGGCCAAAGCAGTCAGATTCAAGCCTATTTCTGGCGTGATTTGCTCCAGGGTTCCCTTCCAAGGTGCTTCCATTAAAGGCATAATTTACCCTGCATATTTGGGTGCTGTAAAAGTAAGTGAGGTTGAGTGGATGAATTCTAGTTTTTGGCATATAAGGCCACCTGCCACAGATATATTGCACTACTTGCGTGTCTTTGAAATTAATAATAATGCAATCCCCTAGTATATTTTTCCTACTCCTACCCACCCAACTAACTCTGCGTATAAATTGGATTTAGTGGGGGGGGAAGGGGTCTGTTGGCATTAGGCCAGTGTGTGGTTTTGTTCTTCAAATCGGTGAACCACTCCATACTACCCTTCCCTAGTTCGGGAACGCCAGCCAAGACAACAACGTAGGGGATAGATTCTGGTGGCAGATCTATATTCGGTAGCAAACACCCATGATCTTCATTTACACTGGGTCCCTTCCCTCCCCCCTGCAAGGCTTTATTGATACCCCCTCCCGCCATATGATTAGCTGCACTGTTTCCCTTGGGTATGTCCGTGTGATCATGAGGAGCTATGTCATTCTTTGCGCCCAGTCCACCTTCAGCGCTGACACGCGGCATGGCTTCCATGAGATCAGGTGCCGATATTTGAGGCGTAGAATTTGGGGCCAAGGCGTTTCTTGTATCATTTTGCGGCAAAAGTTTGTCTTGATTCATTGTTGGATATTTCTTCTTATTAAACTCGAGGTTTGATAGAGTCAGTTGCTCGAGCTTCTTTAATCTGTCTTCGATTTGCGTTAATCTATCCATAATAGGCTGGATAGAGCATGTTACAATGCCGCCAACTTTAAGCCAGAAACCCTCATCCAATGCAGCCGAGATGACAGCACACGAGTTTATAGGTGGAGTGCTTCGTCTTGGTGTGTGATGCTCAGGAGTGATTTGTACCGCAGATGCCAAAGTACCACTGTTCTTAGTTTTGGATACCTTTCCATGTTTTCCCTTTTTAGCACCCCCATGCTTCTTTTTTGGGATTGCTCCAGATGTATGTCCTAACGGAGGTGGTGCAACCCCAGTTACAGCCATCCTCGATGCACGGGTAGATACCCCTCCAGTCGCTGTGTTGGTGTTACTTTGGGTTCGCGTGCTAGGAGACCCAACAGCCATATTGTTCATCATGTCTGGAGTTGTTACGCCACTGTTCTGACTTATAATTACTGAGTCGTCAGTGATGTAGGACCGTTTAGCAAATGCCGGGTCTAAGGAGAGGCGGCGCTCTGTCAGGTCGATTTCACGAGCTAGTACCGATGTTGCTCTTACAATAAATTGGTCAAGTGTACCGACCACAGAACCTCCCGGTACAGCCTTCTTCCCCCTTCCTGAGCAACCGGCCATTTCAGGTTTGTTCAATATCTGCAACACAACAAATGCAGAAGAAATAAGTCACCGACACAAGTAGATACACTTACTATCTTTTTCCGGTCTCTGGCGTTGGGAGGGTGGCCCAGCACAGCCTTTCCAGCCTCAAATGGGCTCAAACGGGCCCGCCCTCGCCCGTGTGCGTCCCGTGCTGCGTGGGGCCCGGTTGATTTTTATGCGCCTCCTGGCGCAGAGCTTTAACTCGTTGTGCCACTGGGGATTGTGGGTGTTGTAGTTTCCTGCTGTGGTGATATCGGTGATGGCGGGGCTGGCGAGGTACGGAGAATCAGCGGCCCCGCAGGAGCAGGCAAAAGTCCCCGCAAGGAAAATCAGGTGCAGGATTAACCGATCTTTACTGTAGGAATTATATTGTTAATTATTGAGGGAATAAAGCAATAGTCTTAATGTGAGGTGGAACTGAGTCTCCACTAGTCCAAACAAACCGGAGTTTCCCATTAACGCAGACTAGTATCAGGGGCATTAAACTTGAGAATCAACAATGGCTCACAGTTTTATCATTATGAATACAACCATAAATCAGGAGATTTGTGAATTATTCACCAAGCTATTCCAATCTACAGACAAAGCATACTTTCTCACAAACCAAAATCTCTCACAACATTTTTTAATGCACTTTCATGCAATATGTAGATACATGTAGCCACGAAACTGAGAAAAAACAGGGAGAGGTAGAACACAACTTTAAGTGGAAGAGTCTTCCTTTTCTTAGGATTTGTATGCGGTCAGTATCTAACCGTATGGCTGTTTTTGTGGGTGAGCAATGACACTAAATAAATAAATGTCAGTGGTAGCTTTGAAAGCTTAGTGTGTTCACATACTCTCAGTGAAATGGGCCCCTAAGAGGTCCTCTGTGTAGTCACAGTGGCTTTTCCTTGGGGGACCCCTTGCTTGTTGTTTCCTAGATTATTTAGTTGATTCCTGTATGTGATTTGGGCCTCTACTGCAAAACTAACTGCCTTGAAGGTATGTTTTGGAAAATTGGCCAACTTTGTATAGCCTCTTTGGACACCAAAAATAGGAAGCACCTCTGCCTAGTGCAGGTCATCACAATTGAGTTATGACATTGGGGAAACCTAAATCCTAAGCTCTTTTGAAATGCCACAGGGAGCAAGATGGCGGCTGCTTGAATGCTGTGCGAGCCACCTGCCCATGCATGCCAATATTATTCGCTTTCCTGGCGACACTAAGTAATGCAGATGGTGTTATTTCAGGTTGTTAGAAGTCTGCAACTCCACCTGAAAGGTAAAATCTATTTGGAGCGTATTGAAGCTAAAAAGCTTACTGTACGACTGCTCCAAGCCACGGCAGAGGTGCATGGCGGGTTTGACTCTCGATGCTGGTGGAACCAGCAAGTTGCAATCGCTTTGACGGGGAATAAGGCTGTTAAGGATTGCAGCAAAGCTAGAGCACCCAAAGGAGCATGGGAGCCTCTCTCTGCCGGAAGACGTTGGTGGGGCAAAGGTTGGAGGACACATCTGGCGATAGGCGTGATGTGGAAGATGCAGGCAGCAGAGCAACATTGAAAGGGATTAAGACTGGTGCAGACCCACCAAGAGGGAAACACGCAGTAATCCTATAGGTCTTTGCAGGATGTGTTGGGGCAGCGACAAGAAAGTCGGTTCCTTGGAGGCTCCGGCTGGGTCCCTTCATGCAAGAGGAATGGCCGCAAATGTATTTTGGGGTACAACTACCATGATAACCGCTCTACCTGATTTAACATGTTTGACATCACTGATCAATATAGTAGTGGATAAGGATTGTTTAAACCTGCCTCCAGGTGAGATAGGGGTCAGGTCCGGGTATTGCGTCTCTCCATTAATCCAAGCTTTGCCAACTGAAGTCCTGGCTAACTCGGAAAATCAACTCTTGGGGGTAGCACCAGCCTAATCCTGGTGGAGAGAAGCGGAAAGCAAGGGCAGAGATGCCCAGATGTGGCAGAGACATTTCTTTCTCTTACTGACGTTTCTGATCGATCTGGGGCTAGTGATATCTGATCTGATACGGGCTCAGCACCAGACACCTCTGGTGTCTGTCTTGACAGTTCTTCGGACATGCCGGCCACTGAAAAATGGGTGGCCTCTCAGAATTTTTTTTTTTTATGGAAAATTGTAATCTGGAGAGCTTGGATTTGAGTCTGATCGTAGCTCTACTAATCAATTGAAATGGGACTATTTTGATTCAAATTTGGTCGTGGGGGGGTGGTTCAGCAGCTGGAGGAACCCTGCAGGAAGTTCCAGTCTTGAATCTGGAGTCTGACTCTCCCCCCTCGATGGGACTGATCTATCCCACACAGAAAGAAATAAAAACTGCTGCAAGAACTGCATGAGAAGCTAGTGGCTGCAGAAATACAACTAATTATGGAAGTACCTAGGGGCGAAGAATTAGAACAGACTCAGCTGTGTGTTGCGGTTGCCAAATCAGCGATAGTTGATATTTCAGCTGAAAAGGTCACAGACAAATATTCAGCCTGGAAGGATATGATGTATGAATTTAATGAAAGGTTGAGCCATCTGCTGGCCATGTGCACAAGACAGAAGTTAACATATGGTCAGATTAGGGAGATTCGAGATCCATTCAGTGGATTCACCTCTGATCCGGTCGGCATAGGATCCTCCTTTCAAAAATATTATCATCTATTGTATATGAAGGGGACATTGCAAATAGGCCAAGAAATTGATGAACACCTAGAGGTTATGCAATATGGGGGATTACCTACAGAAGAGAACGAACTGTTGGAGGACCCAATTTTGGGAGAAGAGGTCATTAACACTATTAAATCTATATCTGCTGGGAAAGCAGATGGGACGGATCTTATATCGTAAGAGATTTATAAGGTGTTTGCCTCCCTCCTGCAAGCTCCTATGGGGGCGTTAAAAAAACCACTATCAGGAAGAGAGGCACCAGAGTATTGGGATTTGGCTAATATAATAGTTTTCCCTAAGAAAGGGAAACCTGCCCAACAACTAGAGTCATACCGGCCAATCACTTTGGTTAATAGTGACATTAAAATCTATGCCAAAGTGTTGGCCATCACATTGGCTAGGGTCATTAAGAAATTAGTCTCTCCAGCTCAACACGGATTCATTCCAAGATGGAGTACAATAGACTATATCCGCCAGGCAATCACATTATTTGATGCCGCAAGGGTAGCCGGAGGTCCTATGGCTTTCATTCTGTTTGACTCAGAGTAAGGTTTTGATAGGGTCTGCTGGCCTTTCCTACGGCCAGTAATGGATAAAAAAGGTCTGGGACCAGGGTTTATAACTGCATTCAATCTCTATGTCACAATCCTGTTACCATGATCTCAGTAATGTGAGGGATGTCCGGTGTAGTGGCTATAGAACGTGGTACAAGACAAGGGTGTCCCTGTTCTCCTCTATTGTTTGCCCTCTGCATAGATCCATTGATTAAGAGAGTCACTGATAATCCCTTAAATTTACTGATGTATTGTAAAGGGGGGAGACGAAAAGCCTAGCCTATGCTGATGACTTGAAAGTTACCACCTCTGACCCAGAGGGTGCGAAGAGAGAGATAGAGATGTAGGGGGCGAAGTTTGGACAGTTGTCTGTGTAACTGGTAACCCAGAACAAACCCCAAACTGTGGTCAACAGAATGGTTCAACCAAGTGATAGCCGGGTGGCTTCTCATGCCATTTATCTTGGGGTGGATATCTCCACTGATATAGAGAAAATTGTGTAGAATAATTCGGGACCGCTGATTCATAGAGTTAAACTGGATTTTGCGAGAATGAATATCCTTAGGCTTACTCTGATTGGGACGAGAAATATTGTTAAAATGCTGTTTCTACCCAAGATTCTGTACTTTTTTAGGGATATTCCCTTGGAGGTTGCTGGCTGCTGGCTTAAGATACTAAATCAGATGATTATTAGGTTTTTCTGGGCTTACTCACACCACAGAAGAGCCTTATAGTTTCTGAAACTTTTGAGTGAATGTGGAGGTTGGGCTGTACCAAATCTTCTGCTATATTATTGGGCCTCAGCCCTTCAACAAATGACAGTCCTGTTGAAAGGGAAAGTTGAAGCAGGACCAAGGGAGGATGGTCCCCCTCCAAAATATGAACTATTGCTAGGAGATGAGGCCAGTGGCTGTCTTATGCATCCATTGGAGTTTGGATACTTCAAAAGGGTTATGTTTAACACTATGATTTGCGCATACAAAGTATGGTCAGATGTCTTGAGTTAGGGCAACTGAACTTCTGTACTCCAATTTATAGCAATACCCTGCTCCCTGATATTTTTAAGGACGGCTATGTCAGGCACTGGAAAGACTTCTTTGTGAAACTTTGTGGGCAATGGGGGCATCTGTTTATTCTGAAGAGATTAAAAGTAAGTTTGGGTTGGAGTACAAAGAATGGTTTAAGTATCTGCAGATTTCCTGAGAACAAAAGTTGGGAGATAAGTGAGTTTTTAAGATTTGATGAGATTGGCTTACTATTCAAATCTCAACCCTTGCTGGGTATACTATATAGGATCCTGAATGCCAGGATGGAGGATGACTTAGCTAAGAATATTAGTAGGTAGGAAGAAATCCTACGAGTGGGTATAGGGGAGTGCAAAAACTTTAAATTTTGCACAATCCATTTTAGTTGCAGCTAACCTGCAGATGCAGCATTTCAAAATTTGGTATAATCTTTATATTACTCCAGCGAATATAGTGAAACGAGGAGCGGTTGCTGAAAAACAAGATCCCGGATGCGGCTTCGACGTGGCGGACCGTATTAACATGTTTGCAACCTGCCCTAGCATTGACAGCCTCAAAAAGGATGTAGCTAGAATGATGGTGACACATTTGGGGCTTTGGTTAGCAATTACTCCCCAGCTCATCATACTAGGGGTGGGCAAGGACTCGATACCAAGCCATGCCCAGGCCATTATGTTTGTAGGTATGATGGTACTACGGCTCTGTCTGGCCACAGGATAACTAGACAAAGTCCAGATTGCAATTCAGCATTGAATGGCTCGACTCTAATCTATATATCATATGGAATCAGCAGTTTATGTTCAGAAGGGCAGGGTAGCAAAGAAAAGGGGCCTGGAAATCTGGGTACCTTTGAGGAACTGGGTAAGAGATTTGGATGGAGATGCTATGGATGGGGAAGGTGCTCGGGGTGTAGGCCAGGGCTGGAAGGGAGCGGGATAGCTTAGGCCATTACCCGTATGGGGAAGTTCTCATGATGAAATTGTTCTGATGATTTCTTTTATCCTTTCCTGTATGTAAGTTTTTTTTTTCATTTCCGTCATTCGTAACTTTCTCAATGGATGAATTTGATTCTTCCTGGCTTTGGCTTGAAACAGGGTCAGAGGGAGGGGGATGCTCTGGGGGAGTTGTATGTTGAAATGTGCAATAAAAAGATCTTTAAAAAATGAAATGTTTGTTCCAGAGGAAAACCAACTATACCTTTATCTATTCCTTGCGGCTGCCCTTACCCAAGTATATGTTTTCATGTCTGAGTCCTCTATCTGGATCCTACCCCTATTGCAATCTTGGAGAAATCCTGAGGGAAATAGGGCAGCACTGTTTCTAAGTTAATACTTTTAATCTCTCTGATTATCAATAATAATGGATAGTTCCTGCATTACCTACTGGCCCCATGTCACCAACTCCTACTTATGTTTAAGAGATGTATTCCACAAAAATAAAGAATCATGTTATTTTTTTTAAAAAGTATTTAAAGAAAGACAAAAGAGGTGGCAATTCTAAAATGTAATATATGTTATGGTTTATACCAAATAACAAAGAATGAGTCCACTCCACCATTTTCCTTTCCCTGTCCCACTCATTCCTTCCCTTAACTAATTGTTCAAAGATAACAGTGTACATACCTGGGCAATAATAGGTTCCCAGATATGTTCGAAGTGTTTTCATAACCAACTCCCAATGAGTCAAACTATCCTGTGCCTCAATATCTATGGGAATATGCTATATGAAAGAGTATATTGTTAAATTGTATTACCGAGAGTTTATCGAAACATATGCTCTGAAATGGAGAGATCATATCCACATACTTGAACTCAAAACCTCAATGGCTTCAAATGTAATCTCTAGGAGTCTGCAGACCTCTGCTTTGGGATTCACAAGGCATTTAGTATAGGGTTTAGCACATAGAATAGATGCTTCTAACGAGGTTCTCTTTCAATGACTAGATTGTTTTGTGGCCTAAAGGCATAAATGTGATCCTATAAATTCCTATACCAACAAACAATTAGACTAGTTCCCTTCATGCTGGCTGACAGTACAAAATAGGAGACAATTCATCAAAAATGAAAGATGATGTTTGGAAGAAAGTTGATGACAGGGAAATGATATATTAGCTATAGGTATTATCATACTTTCCCTAGTATTGTTTTCCCTAATGGATAAATGGTTAATAGAATAGGCAGGGAGCTTAGTTCTCCATTGCGGGTGCCTACCATATACTCAGTATATGCAAATATCTTCTACATGCAAACCACCAATTTGTTTTGTCTCTTGTATTTGAAGACTATTCTCTTTGGTGTCAAGCATTCACTTAAGCTACTTTATAGATTAGATTTTCCGAAACCTTGCTCATGATCCTGTGCACTTCGAAGAGTTCTGCTGTCTGCTGTATTTAGAGAGTGAGATTAGTAGCATTTTTTCCGCGTGAAATAACAGAAATAGCTCAGAAGGCAGATGATGCTAATATAATAATTTCCATGTGTTTAGACCTGTGGATTGTGGCCTAGACAATGGGGTCTTATTCACAAATGTACATATACACACATATATCTTTTCACATGTATACTTACTACTACTACACCTAGATGCACCTCTTCATTTTTTTAGTATTCATCTTTTCCAAGTGTAGACTTATGTGACTCTACATCTTCAGTTCAGGAAGACAAGGACTGAATTTATTACTAGTAACTTTTTACATTTAGGTGGAGAACTTCACCACCATGTTGGAAATTTGCATATGGGAAAGTATCGGGACATTTAATGTTATTTTTTAAGAAATGAATACCAAAATGTTTTGTAAAAGTATAGTAATATACCTTAAACCTACAAGTTAAAACACAACTAGTGTAGCTGTCTGTTTAATTGTTCATGATTTGGTTTTTATTTGATTTCTTTATTATTTTAATGTATATTTTGCATTACAATGTATGTTATGTGTTGCTTTTCTAATAATTTACCAACCAACAAGTAAAAAGTGACTAGCAGTAACTTTACATGTAGGAGTATCCTCTCCCTCATGGTACATTTAAACACAGAAATAATGAATAGCAATCAAGTGGGAAGGTATAAAATACGTGTAGATTTGCTCCACATGAGCAAATCTACACACATATTTTATCATTTGTAAATCAGAACCTACAGGTAAAAAAAAAATATTAATTGATTAAGTTGAAAAGAAATCTATTGAACTTGTATTTGAAAGGACCTATGAGAACCTGAAAAATAATCATAAAAACGCAAAACAGAAACATGGAATGCAATTGAAAACTTGGAAATATGGCCTTTATGGTCTCGGCATCACTATCATGCTGTCCTTGCCTTGGGCTGTTAGGAAGGGACACGGAATTGGCACCTGAAAGGGTGCATCAATAAACCCTCTTTTCCCAGAGGAAGGCAAAATGCATGGTCAAAAGTGGCATGCCGACCAAAGCTTTCCTAGATTCCAGAACTAAAATAATGAATCCACTCAGTGCCTCCTTTTATTTGAGCCACAGTTGCTGGTGTGGTTGTGTTATGGCATGAATGTGTGGACCCATGCATGGATGCGTGCGCTAGCGTGTGTGAGTGCAATTTGTTGAGACATGTCACTAATCATAGGAAAATGGAATACATGGAGGATGGAGCATCAGCAGTCCAATCAGAACTGTGTGTTGTTGGGTCTTCAGGTCTTTGAACAATTGGCATACTATGAGCTAGTTTAATATCTATGTCAATCTCTGTCAATTGACACCGTGTTTTGTGATAATTAATGTCTTCCAATATGTTCTCTGCTTACAGGGATCAATTATAGAGGATACCGGATCAATTAGCAACATCACCCCACCAGAAGTCCCTCCCTGCAACAGTTGAGACACATCCAGCACCGCCCCAACTATGTCATCCATGTCACCAATGACGAACATGCAAAATACCGAAGGTCATTGCCCAAATGGACAATACCCTTCATCAGAACACCTTTGCCTCTCACTGTTTCTCTTGTCAACTTTCTCTGCAATTGTTTCATAATTTTAGATTTCTACACTAAATATATGTACACCAAATAGTACTGGGTAAATGAAACAGGAATGCGAGCACACAATATAAAACATACAAATATAATTTATGTATGTGTGCGCATGTGTATATGGGTCGACTTTTCTTTACGTTAGCCATTTGGTCCCCTTTGCTTACTCAGCCAGAATATCTCTGAAAATAGCAAAACACACCCATTTACCAACTATTTAACTTATTAGGTTAGTTATAAATTGTGTTCAGAGCAGCCATGATGGAAACAGGTGATAAATGTGGCCCAAGTGCATTATTGCACTTCAAACGGAAAACACTTTTACATGAGAACCAGACATTGCGGGCCACATTCACGAATGTAAACTTAGTCCTGAAGTCTAACTTTAGGCCTGAAGTATACATTTAGACCTGAAGTCTAAGAGCCTGATTTACAAAGGGCCTCTGTATGCGTGGTGGAGGTCCGGCAGTTGTGGGGGAGTTGCCACAAGTGAAGCGGAATCTCGGCACTGCGAATTCTCATTGTAGCGATTGTACTCCGAGTGAAGAGACTCCTCCACAACTGCAGGGACTACGGAGTGAGTGTGGAAGCCCTCTGTGAATTAGGTTACTTGTTGTATACCTGAAGTCTAGGTTCAGTCATCGGGTCTACGTTTACCTTTGTGGATTGGCCCTACATTTTTGGCACAGGGTGGTTAAGGGATTTGCCCAGACCCTGGCTGACCTAAGTCTTCAGCGCTGCCCCCAGCCCACATCTCCACCGTACTAATTACATTGGGTTATCAGTGTGTCATTGCCTAGAGCCTTTATTAACACATGTTAGTCATGCCAATAGGTCTGAGATCTAAACTGCTGATCCTTTTGAAGATGCATACGCATGCATTCCATGGACATTTTGTGATTGGCCATCTAATGAAGAAAATCCATTCCAAGATGTCCAAGATGTCCGCTAGTTTCATGATACATGCTCTTAGATGCGCGCACCTGCAGCGTGACCACAGTCTAAACTTTTAATTTAACAATCTTATATTGAGGATGCCTGTGTTACATTGATAATTTGAAATACAATACTTGAACTAATAATAAGATGAAAAAGGTGTATGAAGTGTAAAAATGATGTCAGGGACCTGATTGCATTTTGCAGCTAGAAGGCCTTTTTAAACAATATATTAAGGGGCTGACCACAGTATTGGGGAGACACAGTTTCCAGTGACAGAATATTCAGTGAGTGGTAACTATAATAGAAGGAGATGAGATTAGAAATGAAAGATAAGAAAGGACACCGGTATGTATGCTCACTTTATGTACTTTGTTAATACAGAAGGGCTGCAGATGCTTATGGTACACCTTCTGTAGTGAACATTGCACCGGCACACATAGAGCGCTGGAGGGAAATTAACGGGAAGTTCACTCATTTGCATGGGGTGAGGCATTGAGCACTTGAGGGAATAATGTACAGCTACAGCCTAGCTGATTCACAGTTGGAGGCACACAGGAAGCTGAGCTGTCAAAGAACTGACAGGGTATGCAACACAATGTGGTATTGCGCAATCAGTGTGCCCCTGGGGGTGATCCTTGAAAAGGGGGAAAAAGGAGTCTCCTTGACCTCCCGCGACATCCCCCTCCAGGCAGTGGTAGGTACATACCGCCTCCCACCAGCAGAGGGTTATATTCCCCCCTCTCCAGTGCTGGCTGGTTCACGCCTGCGCAGTGAAAGGTGGACTGGTGTCTTCACACAACAAGTCCACCTTAGACTAATGTGCTTCCCCCAGGGAAGGCACAAGATCGCCGCTGTGCGGTGGAGAGATAGTCTGCACCTTGTGCCCCCTTTTAAAGGTATGATATGGTGCACATCAGGTCAGTGCTTACTATAGATAACATAGGTCTAAGTGAAAACATTTGGTTTGTGGGGCTTGGGCAGTATTCACAACTTAGAGGTTAGAGGTGAATGAAAAACATCATTTAAAGAGACAGGAATAGTGCAGATTTGCCGCTCAGAGAGGGAAAGGGCTGGATGAGTAAGACCCTACTGAGGGAGTAGATGAATCTATGGTGAAGATGAACCTATCAAAATCGTAGCAGGAGTAGGGGCCCAGGAATATAGCAGGCCTGCTGCACCCCTATTAGTAGCTGTTGTTTTCACCACCAACCCTGGTGAATGGGGACCCAGTTTCTTGCTTGTATTAGGCTCCATGCCTCCCTTTCTACACTACTTAAGGGACAGGGTGTTATTTATTGTTTTGCTGCGAAAAGTAACGCAGTGGAAAAATTAATTTGCCGGCATGGACAGGTCCTGGGCCACATTCCAGGAATTTCACTTTCATGGACATGCTCAAAATGTAAAGAAAGAGCTTCTGAATGACATTAAACACTGTAGATTGCATGCATTCCATGTGCATCACTAACGGGCGTGTCATTCACTGACCAATATGCTTCGTGATAGATTTTGATACAGGAGTCAACATTGCCAGCAAACATGTTAATTATTACAAGATGTGTTATTTATTCAGTGTTATCTTGTTCTGACTGATGTTAAAATCAACCATTCTATATGACCTTCCAAGGGTGTTGCTGTTACACTGATGAGCAAAGGCCTCAGCAATGACAGTGATACCTAAAGGCAGGACTCAAAGGGTTGTGTATATTGTGGTAAATAAATAAATAATACCCTATTTTTGACTAGACATATATCATAACAGATAGCTCAATAAATAAGAGTCAAGATTCGAGGTAGTAGGAGTTTTGCAGGTTTAATACAGCATAAGGACAGGAACAGGACAACCTGCATAGGAATAAGATGACAGGGCCCAGCAGCTGCTGGGGCTGGGTCTGGGATGAGCGCGCTGCCTTTTTAATAACAATACACGAGCATATATACATAGCGCGAACACATAACATTACATTGCATTACATTGCAGTAGGCGTAGCAGTGGGTGGAGCAGAAGGCGTGACGCGTAGCAGTCGCGAAAGATAACGGTACAAAGGAGGTGTAACAGGGCGTATACATAGACATGTGATGCAAACGTAATAGAATATGTCATGAAATGGGCGGAAACATAGGAGGGGGCTACCTAAGGAGCCGGGACCTCTAACCTGGTGGTGCGCGCAAACTGGCAATGACGTGTTACTAGGAGAAGCTGGGGGCTATGAACTCTGTGCTAGGAGCAGAGACTGAAGTCTGGAGGGTCGGAGCGACATGTACCTAAACCCTATCTAGTATCTGATGTTTAGGGAACATGTTGATATAAACTAGAAGTCATGAGGGGAAAAGCTAATTGACTCTAAGACTAGAGCATGCATTTATTCTACATGTAGTGCGTGATGAAGAGTATTAAATGACCATTAAATACAGTATTTCTCTTAACATGGAGCCGCATAGGCTAGACAATGACGGAAACTATTGATGCAGTTCAGTAGCTTAGGAATGCAGAGAAGGAGGACTAAACTGATAACTGGAATCATAACATAGTCTTGGCAGACTCAGAGGCAGAGCCAGGCTGCACCGGGCACTGCGAGGCAGGAAGTAAGTGAAAGGTCGAGGATACAGGTGGGGGCTGGATCGCTCCTCAGCGAGGCTCAGGAGACAGGAGCTGAATCTGATGTCCGGGCCCTGTTGAGGCCTAGAAACGGGGACTTTATAATGAAATAACGTGCACACTGAGAAACGTGGCAACATTACTTTACATAAGCCTGATATTCGTAGTATTCACGAGGACTGGAAACTGGCATACTAGAGGTGGACACAACTATAATTGCGTCTTGAATCGGACATGGGGAATAACATATGCATATTGGTCATGCACACATAACATATGATGGATGACACGTAGGGACACAGAACATGGCAAAATTTACTTTTCCACATTCCCTCCTTGTCACTACGTTTCCATCAGGAAACATCAATATTCATGATACCATCTATCATTTCATATAGTACCATTTGTTCATCTCGAATTGTCTTGGAACGAGATTTAAAACGGGGCTTGGGACTAGGAATACAAGAGGTAGCACACATGCCGCAAATCGCAGGGCCACATTGTATACAGAGGCAGCAGCTGAATATGATCGCTACTGCGATACCTAGAAAGGACAGGACTTTCCATCCCCAGGCGGAAATTATATTCCAGAACCAACCGGACCATGTCCAGGTGCCTGGATCTTGGTGTAATAGATGGGCTATTTTATGAAGTCTGGTTATAGCTGAATAAACAGACGGCGCGTTATTTGGAATGAAAATGCAACAACTAGATCCGATAAGTCTACAGGCCCCGCCCCTATCGGCCAGTATGACGTCAAGGACGAGACGATTCTGGAGCACAACGATTCTCATAAAGGATTGCTCTTCGGTTAAGTTACCTAGAGCGGAGGCAGTCTCATCTACTACAGCTTCAAGGGTTCTTGTTAACCTACGAATTAGCTTACTATTTACAACTGTACCTAAATAAGGGAACACACCTTTATCAATATCAATGAATTGCTCTGCAGCAGTTTCAGTATAATCGACAATCGGGAGGTTTCTCTTGTGTCTGGTATGTACTAGGTAGGAATTCCTATGGTAGTCAGGTGGGGCTAGAAAAACAGGTGGCAGTAGGAAGGCAATGTAACAGGTTCCCTCCCAATCGAGGGGCAGACGAACATATGCAGTTTGACCACAAACAAAATAAGAATGACGTGAAGCTTTAAAAATAGATTTCCCACTGTCACTATACTGGATAATAGTAGTACAATCACTATGTCCTACGTGTACAGAACCATGATTTCGGACACATAATTCGCCTTTGACTGGTAATACTGAAATAGCAGGTGAGTCTGGAGTAGTATCAGACTGAACATTCAGGACCATGAAATTCGACGAATAGTTACCTAAATTATACACTTCATTTTCTAGATCTAAACCTGTTCTGTGGGGGAAACCTTGCTTGTCTGGGAAACATGTGCTGTTAAGAAAAGACATATCTGTTAAGGATGACGTTAACGTGGACCATGCTCCACACGAACCATTATGTGAAAAAGGATAAGGAAACAGTGGCAGAACTCCCTTCGACGTCTGGAAAGGGGGGAGTCGACCACACACCCAACAATTAGTGGCATTGCTGGTCTGGTGTGAATAATGCAACATGCGGATAAATGAGTTATTACGCATAGCGAGGCGGTATGAATATTCGTGAGGAGGCAGATCACTAAACGTGTGTTCTACTGTAACATTAGAATGCTTGTTTACATGAGGAACTGGAAAACACAGGAAAAATGCGTAACTAGTGCAGGAAATCATTATGCTGATGAATAATATGAAACTCAGAAAAACGATACATCGGTTTGAGTTTTGACTAACTCTCTCACTATGGGGGTCTATTTTATACATGTCAGAAACAGTCTAACCGTTTCACCTAGGGGAGGACTTATACAATCAAACTGACTGACTTATTTTACTAGACCTTAGCTTTTGCTTATACTCCTGCTGCGGAGTTTTCTCTAACAAGGGGGGTTTTGAATCAATGTCATTTGCGGGACAGTCCTTAGGAACAATGTTTTGACAAGTCTTGATATCCTGGGAAATGTTCTTGAAGACGGGTTTCAGTCCTTTAAAAAGTTTAACATGAGAAAGGTGCACCCAGCCGCGGCGTCCTTCCAATTTCACGGCTGTACGGGTGGTGAGGAGGACCTGTCGGGGCTCTTTCCAACGTGGCTCCAGCGGACTTGATCTGTCAAAGTTCCGGACGAGCACCATCGAACCTGGAACAATCTCATGCGGTGCCACCTCGGTATTGTCTGGAAATGCGGCGGCAACCTGTGAACGACATGAGTTGAGGGCAGACATCAAGGAAGCTAGGTAATCTGTCAGCATATTACATGAAACATCGGTAATACTTCGGGGTCTAGGAGTACCCCACATGTTAGGGGGGCGGCCGAATACGACCTCATACGGGGACAGACCTGATCTGGAATGTGCGACCATGCGCATATAAAACAAAGCGACTGGCAGAGCTACTAGCCAGTCCACACCCTTATCTTTGCATACTTTAGCAATTCGGATTTTCAGAGTCTGATTATGTCTCTCGACTAGACCGGCTGCTTCAGGATGGCGTACACAATGAAACTTCCACTGGTACCCTAACAACAGGGAAACGTGCTTCATCAACTCAGATGAGAATGGCTGACCGTTATCAGAATATACGACTCTAGGGAGTCCATATCGAGGGAAGAATTCACGAACCAACTGCTTGGCAGTGGTCGCGGCTGTGTAATCTGGGACTGGATATGCTTCTGTCCATCTGGACAAAGCGCATACAACTACAAGGACATACTTGAAACCTCGACATCGCTCCATCTGAATATAATCCATCTGGAGGACCTCAAAAGGGTGGTCAGGAGGCTGGAAACCACCTTGTTCCACCGGGACACTTTTACCTGGATTAAACTGACAACATATCATACAGGTACGGACTTTCTGCTTGGCTGCAGCTCGTAAATGCTTGTTGAACCAAATGTTCTGGATACTATCTAACATTGCTTTCTCTCCTAAATGTGCTGGACTATGTGCGGTATTAATGATGACTTGAACCATAGAGTCGGGGAGAAACCATGTGGCTCTACCCTTTGTTAACCATCCCTGATCTGTCTGGACCCCTCCTTGTTCGGACCATTTCTTGATTTCATCGGGAGTAGCATGTAACTGGATATCTATGACATCTTGAGTAGGGTCCTTAACGGTCATACATGTAGTCGGATCTGGAGTGTGTGTCATGGTAACTGGACTGTCTAGAGCCTGTGCTGTAAGCTTGGCTGTGCGATCTGCTAGATCATTACCTTGAGAAATAATGTCAGTGACTTTCGTATGTGCTTTGCATTTCATGATAGCGATAGATGTCGGTAAGTGTATGGCATCTAACAGAGCTTGAATAAGGAGACCATGCTGAATCTTGGTTCCATGAGAAGTCATGAAACCTCTCTCTTGCCAGAGCACTCCAAAGTCGTGAACGACTCCAAATGCGTAACGTGAATCTGTGTAAACATTAACTTTCAGGTTCTTGGCGTGTATACAGGCTTGTGTCAGAGCAACTAGCTCTGCTGCTTGAGCGGACAGGGTATCAATACGGTGTGTTTCAATAACCTCAGTGTCAGTAGTCACTGCATACGCGGCTACTAGTTCTCCTGTACTAGTTCTCATACATGACCCATCCACATAAAGTGTCAGGTCGGGATCTGGTAACGGAATATCTGTCAGGTCTTGTCTTGGCTTTGTCGTAATGTTAACTACTTCCACGCAATCGTGTGTGGCAGAATTTGAACTAACTGATGGTAACAGTGTAGCAGGATTCAGGATGTTGCAGCGTCTAATTTCTATGTGTGGCTGAAACAGTGTCAATTCATAACCTGTTAAACGTGCAATTGTCAAGTGCTGTGTTTGTGTTCGGTTTAAAAGAACTTCCACGGAGTGTGGAACATGTACTGTCAAGGAGTGTCCTAGAACTATGGAATCACTTTGTCTGATAGCTAGTGCTGTGGCTGCAACTGACTTGAGGCACGCAGGCAGAGCCTGGGCGACTGGATCTAGTGTGCTAGAAAAATAAGCACAAGGCTTGTATTGTCCTGCTTGATCTTGTGTGAGAACAGATAATGCTGTACCTTCACGTTCAGTAACGAAAAGTGTAAAAGGCTTACTGTAGTTCGGTGTAGCTAGAACTGGAGCTTGGCATAGGGCTTTCTTTAACTCATTGAAACTAAGTGTATGTTCAGATGTCCAAGGGAGGACAGTCGATACGGCTGCCTCCTGTGTCGTTAACTGTATCAGTGGTTTGGCTAGAAATGCATACTGAGGAATCCATTGTCTGCAGTAAGAAGTAAGGCCGATAAAAGCACGCACCTCCTTCTGGGTCTTGGGCTGAGGAAGACTCGCTATCAACTGGATACGGTCTGGTGTCAACTGCCTACCCCTCTTGGACAGTAAGTGTCCTAAGTAGACCACTTGCTGGACACAGAATTGAAGCTTCGAAGGGGACACCTTGTGCCCCATCTCGGCTAGGAAATACAAAACTGTAAGGGATGCTCGCTCGCAAGCACGTTCAGAACGGGCTGTGATCAGTAGATCATCAACATACTGGAGCAGGGCAGTGTCAGTTGGCATGTGAATGTTGTCTAGTTGTCTCTTGAGTGCTTGACTGTAAATACTAGGACTTTCTGTGAAACCTTGAGGAGCTCGTGTAAACATATAGCTCCTTCCATTTAAACAAAATCCGAAAAGAAACTGGCTGTCTGGATGAATAGGAACACTAAAAAATGCGTTCTTAAGGTCGATTACTGTAAAGAACATGGCTTCGGAATCAATGGCTGTCAATAGGGAAGAGATATCTGGGACAACTGGGTACTGTGGAATAATACATTTGTTAAGTTCTCGTAAATCAATCACTAATCGATATACTGGGGGTGCATTTGGATCAGTACGTTTCATGACTGGAATGATCGGAGAGTTACATACATTGGAGTCAGTTTCTACAACTACTCCTTGAGCCATGAGCTCGTCAATAATTTTGGATAAGGCTGCTACAGCCTCAGGTGGCAATCTATACTGCCTGATTCGTGGTAACACTACACCTGGTTTGAGAGTCACACGATGGGGTGTGATTTGCATGTAACCTACATCAGTTGGACCTTGCGCCCATAAATGCTGCGGAACTTTAGACAGTCTGGAATCAAAATCTCGTAATACATAGTGACCCTTAAAGTCACGTAGGAACAGACGTATTCCCTCTGGGGAACAACATATAACGGCACCTAACTCTTTCAGTGTCTTAATGCCTAATAGATTTTCTGGACATGACTTAGTAAGTAACAGATCAGTAGTGCGGGACAATGGACCTACTTCTAGAGTGACTGGCTTTGAAATCTCATTAACGATAGGCTTTCCTGAAAATCCAAGGGAAACATTTCTTGAGCCTGAGAGCGGAGCCCCTGGAACTTCGGCATGACTAATTGTGGTCCTACTTGCCCCTGTATCAATCAAAAACTTTCTGTCTTTCCCTAATACTTGACTGTGAACATAGGGACCTTCTTGATCTACAGGTATCTCGATGAGAGGCAAGCCTACCTCCCTCTCTAGGCTGTTTCATGAATATGGCTGGTACTCTGGATACTCAGACTGTGCATATTGGTACATCTGCTGTGTAACATGCTGTGTTGCAGCAATAGGCTGCGGTGCTGTAACTGTCTGTGGTGCATTCTGTGACTGAGGAATCTGTGAAACTTGTTCTTGTCTAGGCGGACGTGGTCTTTCTTTAGTCTTACCAGTAGCTATGTTGTGTTTCAGAACTGCACACTCATTTATAAAATGACCTGGCTGTTTACAATAATTGCAGTTCCCTTTAACGGGAGCTGCAGGATGACTGGCTTGATTCGGACCCCTCTTCTGACTGTCTTGAGGAACAGATTGTGCAACTAGTACTTTCATTTTCGTGTCTTTCATACGTTTTCTCTCGTGTTCTTGCTCTTCCCTGATTCTATTCTGGTGATACTGAAGCATCTGGAGCATCTGGGACGGAGTATTTGCTTGCCAGGTGCTTTCGACTTTCAGAACTCGGTTTTTAACTTGTGGGCTTGAATTCTCGACTAATTTGGTAACGAAAAGGTGAGGGTATGACTCACTACTTGTCTTGAGGCCACTGTTGATACTGAAACATTTTTCAAATCTAGAATAAAAATCACTAATATCTTCATCTTGTTTCTGTTTACAGGCTGAGATTGCATCCCAGTCTTCTTTTCTCGTTGTTAATAATCTGGGTAAAACTTGAATCAATAATTCTGGTAATTCTTTACATTTCTCTCCTAGACCAGTACCTGGTACACGTATCTTATCTTCTGCTTCTAGGACTGCCCAATCGATCTTTTTCTCTCCCACCTCCCATTCTTTTTCTTTTAGCTTTTCATACACCCCTGCGGGTAGCAGAACCTTTAACATTTTAATGATATCTGGGTAAGTGTATTCTCCCATACGGAGCATGTCTTTTAATTCTCTATGGAACCCTGCTGGATCTTTATCATGACAGGGAATTAATTTCTTCATTTCGAGAAGTTCCATCTTTGTTATCGGAGTATATACAAACACTCGTTGCATTTCGCCACCCGTTCCTCTGACTGGGTGGACTTCTCGTAACGGATTCTGTCTGTCTATGTAGAATGATTTACTTTCTGGGGGTGAGACATGAACAAAATGCGGTTTCAGAAACGTTCTATATTTGTGACGCTGTTCTAGAATGACACTAATTAAATCGGTACCTAGACCTCTCCATTTATACTGGAGTAACTCGTTCAGGATATCATGTAACGGGCCTGGATCAGAATGTTGACCCTCATACAGAGTAATGAGGTGCTGAATCATATACATACCCACCAGTCGCTGCTCGGCTGGGGGCATTTTCAGAAACATTTGTGCCACTATTTCGTCTGGAAAAGTGGTAGAATCAGTAATCCATCTGACTGCTGACCGAACTATTTCTTGTTCATGCATGGTACTTAACTCACTATAACCGATTCGTGATTTCAGAATGTGATCGGTAGCTTGAAATACTTGTTCTAGGGAACCTTGTTCTGGTGCTGAATGATGGAAAGTAGATTTGGGTTCTAGACGTAAATGGCGATCTGGAAATCTAGATTTTCCTACATACGCTATTCTGGCAGTATTCTCGTCGTCTTCCTCTTCAGGATCAGAGGTACTTTCTTTCTCGCTTACTTGTGCGGCTTTACGCTGTTCGTGTATCTTTATTATCTCTCTACGGATTTTCTTGTACATACTTTCCATGGCACCAATGGTATTGTGCTTTCCTTCGGCTATATTATCACTCCACTTTGTTAGAGTTTTCATTTCTTCCGGGTCTTTAGACGGGTAATCCTGTTCTCTTATTAGACAGTTAATTAAGAACTTTAATATCATGCGCTGAATCTCGGCTTTCCTTTGAGACATGGCATCACTAATACTTTGTGGGTCATCCCCTGTACGGATGAAACGATATATCCTGTCTAGATCTTCTTTCATATTCGGCAGGGTGACTAGATACTCGGTCACTCTCCTTACACGTACGGAATATAAAACCATATTAAACTCGCCTGGAACTGGGTCATAGACACATTCGCCAAGGGTTTGCCTGATCTCTGCAACAGACTTATTACTCTTAGGAGTACGCTGTGATGCTTGAGCATGTAATTCGAGTGCTGATAAACGCTTGTATGGCGGCGGGGTTTGAGGAAGACCTCCTCCTGCGGCCCCTAAACTAGAATCATCAACTGATGCTTTTCGTCCTGGCAGGGTCGGTAATTGTAACGTGGGCTGGACTTGTATGGCGGGCTGACCCGGGGGGGCTGTTAAGGGCACCCCGGTGTCTGGAGGAGCAGGAATTACCTGATTTACAGGGGCTGGCGGAGCGCGAACAGGATTTGCATATTCGGGGACTGTGTCGTCCAGATAGGACGAAATAAAAATATCAGCTGCGGTCGGTTTGTGACGTAACTTGGTCGGAACTAATGGTGGCGGAAAATTACTGGATGCCTCCGGGGTCGCTTTTGGCAAGCCCTCAGCAAGAAGAGGATACATACCCTTAATGAGGGCATTTCTCTGTCTGTCTGATTGCTCAGTTCTAACTCGTTCACCTATCTCGATTAATTCTCTTTCTTGGGCTCGTTCTTGGGATTCTCTACTTAGTTCTGACTTTCTGATTTCTCTTTCGGTTCTTTTATGAGCTTCTTTGCGCCATAACTCGATGGCATCTTTCTGTGACTGTCTGGCTTTCTTTTTCCATAATGCTTCTTCTACTCGCATGATGCACTCGGCATCCCATGTACCCGCTACGGGCCATCTATACTTTTCTTCTAACTGTTTGGTATACTCTACCCATAAATCTAGATACAATATGGCACTTATGCCATGTTTCTGATACATAAAGTGACCTGGACTGTCCCTGGGCGGGACGGGAACTGCTGCTTCCAGCAGACCCTTTCTAGTTTTTAACTGACGTAACTTGGAAAATATGGGCATGACTGAACTGTAATCTAGACACAATACAATACACAATAAACACGATACTTATTTCCCATTCATACCACAACATTAAAATACATGAAGAACATTATGAATAACAGTTCGAACAGAATACCACCTGAAAATACTTGAAATTTCTCGAGAACAGAACTGACTAGAACAGAAACTAGATGCACTGCTGAAACAGTACGAAACTTACCGGTCTCTTAAAGAGACACGTCAGGACCCGCATCCACCGAAGTGGACACTTCGTTTGTGGGAC
Source organism: Lissotriton helveticus (assembly GCF_964261635.1). Classification (NCBI taxonomy): domain Eukaryota; kingdom Metazoa; phylum Chordata; class Amphibia; order Caudata; family Salamandridae; genus Lissotriton; species Lissotriton helveticus. The sequence goes on along the minus strand of NC_136068.1, from coordinate 1,965,603,233 downwards.
TGTGTACCACCAACCCACAGACCAGAGTCAATTAAATTGACCCTGTCTAGATACCACCCCAGTAACGGTACTCACCGGGCAGCAAGAACGGAAGGCCTCGGACTGGACTGGACTGCTACGACGATGAACTTCGGACTTCGGACTTCAGTTACGGGTGGACCTCCGGATACCTCGGACCTTGGACTCTTGGCTTGGGCTCTGGTCGGGACTCGCCGCGTTCCTCCACCGTCTCGTCTGGATGCTGGACCGCCTCCTCCGTCTCCTCCGTGGGCCTGAGGGATACTTGAGCAGAAATATCTGCCACTGCGCAGAAGAGTTCCGTCACGACTGCAGAGGGTTAGGGGGTCGGCGTGGCTTCACCGACGCGTGGGGAAAGGGCAAGTCCCTGTTCGGGCGCCATTATGTGGTAAATAAATAAATAATACCCTATTTTTGACTAGACATATATCATAACAGATAGCTCAATAAATAAGAGTCAAGATTCGAGGTAGTAGGAGTTTTGCAGGTTTAATACAGCATAAGGACAGGAACAGGACAACCTGCATAGGAATAAGATGACAGGGCCCAGCAGCTGCTGGGGCTGGGTCTGGGATGAGCGCGCTGCCTTTTTAATAACAATACACGAGCATATATACATAGCGCGAACACATAACATTACATTGCATTACATTGCAGTAGGCGTAGCAGTGGGTGGAGCAGAAGGCGTGACGCGTAGCAGTCGCGAAAGATAACGGTACAAAGGAGGTGTAACAGGGCGTATACATAGACATGTGATGCAAACGTAATAGAATATGTCATGAAATGGGCGGAAACATAGGAGGGGGCTACCTAAGGAGCCGGGACCTCTAACCTGGTGGTGCGCGCAAACTGGCAATGACGTGTTACTAGGAGAAGCTGGGGGCTATGAACTCTGTGCTAGGAGCAGAGACTGAAGTCTGGAGGGTCGGAGCGACATGTACCTAAACCCTATCTAGTATCTGATGTTTAGGGAACATGTTGATATAAACTAGAAGTCATGAGGGGAAAAGCTAATTGACTCTAAGACTAGAGCATGCATTTATTCTACATGTAGTGCGTGATGAAGAGTATTAAATGACCATTAAATACAGTATTTCTCTTAACATGGAGCCGCATAGGCTAGACAATGACGGAAACTATTGATGCAGTTCAGTAGCTTAGGAATGCAGAGAAGGAGGACTAAACTGATAACTGGAATCATAACATAGTCTTGGCAGACTCAGAGGCAGAGCCAGGCTGCACCGGGCACTGCGAGGCAGGAAGTAAGTGAAAGGTCGAGGATACAGGTGGGGGCTGGATCGCTCCTCAGCGAGGCTCAGGAGACAGGAGCTGAATCTGATGTCCGGGCCCTGTTGAGGCCTAGAAACGGGGACTTTATAATGAAATAACGTGCACACTGAGAAACGTGGCAACATTACTTTACATAAGCCTGATATTCGTAGTATTCACGAGGACTGGAAACTGGCATACTAGAGGTGGACACAACTATAATTGCGTCTTGAATCGGACATGGGGAATAACATATGCATATTGGTCATGCACACATAACATATGATGGATGACACGTAGGGACACAGAACATGGCAAAATTTACTTTTCCACAATATGATGAGTTTTAAATGGGTCTACTGAGTTAAAACATATCTTATTCATGAATTCATATCAATATCTCTAGGTCAATATTTTGACGGGATCAGAAAATGTTTCTCTCTTGTCTCTGTCACTGTTCTCTCCTTGTACCAGGGTTCGATTCCCTGCCTCGGCGGGTCTCGGGCTCAAAATTCCACGTACTCGACAATTCTTGCTCTGGTGCCTACTCAACTCACGGGGTCACACTCTGCGACTCTGGGCAATAGCTTGCTTAATCTCCACTACGGCCCCTCGCGGCGGGATGCCTGGCTTTCACCTTGTGGACACCCTGCCGGGGTTTCTCACAGGGGAATACCAGGACGGGTTCCCTAAGCAAGCGCCGGGCAGCTGTGCGCTTTACAAGTCCAGCACATTTACATTTACATTTACATAGGGCTCCCATACTAAATGAACTTAACTCGTAGGGGCATACTAGCAAGAACCTCGTTAAAATGATGGCAGTTTTAGCGGCAGGAAACTGCCGCTAAAGCAGCGATAATGGGCTTGCTAATATGCGTTATAGAATTCCAATAGAAGCCTAGGTTAGATGTCCTGCATAGTGCCCTCTTGCTACTATGCCCCGTAATTCCTTAAATACAACATAACACTATTCTGCATAACCATTATAGCGTACACAGATTTAAAAAACCTTCAAAGGGGTTAAAAATGAGTGTAGCATGAGATAAAAAATAATTCCAAGGTTAAACGATACACATGGATGTTTAAAGAGGCACTAGGAAAACAATGAGCTCATGTCATGTGGTTGAAAGGGGTAAAGATACAGGGGACATTGCGTTCTGTATTAACTTCCATGCAGCATACAAAAATGTGGATACTGCAATCACCCCACCATAGAAGCAATTTTCTAAATGTGCAGAGCCATTACACACCCCGTCACCGTGAGGCACAGACATGCTCCACTGAGGTCCTGGCTTAGAGTAAGTCATGCAGAAGAATACAAGGTTTTCTTCTGTCTCATCAACTTGCCGACAAGCCGGACACACGTTAGATGTATTCCGATAATGACAACCATGCTGAAGTAAATTTGGTAACTGGAAAAATACCACATCTAAATTGCAAAAAAAATGTTTCCTGAAAACCTTTTTTGTGCAGAAGAAAGGACCCAGAGCACCTATCCACAGAGTAAGAAAGCTCACAGTGGGTGTCAAATTAAGTCCAAAACCTATGGTTAGCAGCCACTGATATTGATCATAGCTCAAAAAAGGATCATGCCAAAAATTGCTCTATTCCAGGTCCTTCAGTGACTGAACCAGCCACGGGATCTTCTGAGTACTACCATCGCTCAAGATATCGCAAAGGGCTTCCCTGTGGGATTGTGAGTCCTCAATGGACTATATGCGAAGTCAATGAAGTATGGGTCTTAACCTAGCCAACTCGGTAATGGTCTTAAGAGCAACTTCTAATCCGAGAAGAAGTAAAGGAGGACGTTGTCTCATAAAAACGAGTGCCCTCAAAAAAATGTTTTCACCCACCCCAAAACTAGTAGTGGATCACTGACCACATAGTTCTGCTTCATATAATACAGTACTCCTGGCTTGAGCAGTTATATTTTTCTCTCTCTGGTCAGTTTGGGTGAGTCCAACAATCAATAGTCAAACTCCTTTACCATCTCCAGTGATTTACTGTTTTTTTGCGTGTTCATTTCTAGCTCATGAAAATCACAAAACAGCTGGAACCTAAGTTTGTAGGCCTGGTCGTGTTTTTGAAAGGAGAGTGTAATCTGTAAAAAATAGTGCTGGGTCCTCGATCCTGCAAGAAATGGTGAGTCATTAACACAGTTCAACTAAACTCTGTCTCAAACACTCTACACATCTGTGGATAAATTTAAAAAAAAGAGTCAGAGCCAGAAAACAGCCTTGGTGAACTTGTTTGTAAATGGCAATTTCCTTGGTCAATTGGCCGTTTGGTCCCCAATCATCCTTTCCTTAACCAATCCTTCCTTTTTCCTTTCACCTGTCCTTCCTTCTGTGTTTCTTTTCATGTTTCCTTTCATTTATGTTCTTTCCTTCCTTTTTCCTGGCATCCTAGCTTGCATCTTTCCTTCTTCCCACCTTCTTTACTTATTTTTATCATGCGTCCTTTCTAATACCCGTAATTATTATGCCAATACCATTATCTCTCCCATTCCCTTTTTTGCCCCTCTCACTTTCTCTCTCTGTACTTTATCCATTAGCGCCTCCATCCCTCAACTCTGCTCTTACCTGAGGTTCCTTCGCAGCATCATAGATAAGCTTTTCTCAGCAGCCTGCAAGACAGAAGAACATTTTAGCAGGACCAAGCTAACCAGTCCATTAGGCCTGGTGGTAATTCCCCTTCCATGGCTTCTAATGTTTGAGACCATCACACATACTCCTGGATGCATAAAGTATAGATTTTTGATCACGTGTGGATTAATAATTTTGTGTAAGTACCTGCATTAATTGTGACACTAATTCAAGAACTTTGGAAGTGACTAAAGTGATCCAAACTGTTGATGTCTTTCTAGAATTTGTATACATTTTGGTTGACTTTATAGAGTTAATATATTTGTTTTGTTGTTGTTATACGCTATATTATACATACATTAAACTTAATCAAGTTATATCAAATATGAATAGGAACTGTTTAAGTCGCCAAAAATGCTAAAATTGGCCGACTCCCCAGCCAGAGTTCCAATTGTCTCTAAAAGAGCCTTTTTAAAACCTGTGGCAGATCCAGGAGGCCCATATATCCATAGGCCAGGGAGGGAGAGATGGGTATTCACTGAGATGCTAAAACGGGCGCATTCACCTCCCTCCATATTGACTTTGTTGAGGAGACAGGTGTAGCAGGACCTAGTAATCACAGCGATACCACCTCCCCTGGTCTCTCTGTTCAACAGAGAGATCGCATAATCCGGGGGTAAAGCCAGATTAACCATGGATGTCAGGTCGTCGCTAAGCCATGTCTCGGTCAAAAAAAATATATCAGGGCTTTCATCAATGATAAGATCGTATATTTCAGCGCGGTGTTTAACTAATGACCTAACATTCAGCTGCAGTATTTTTAATCGCTTCTGAGGGAGCGTGGCTAGAGGAACGGGCAATGGCACGGGTTTAGAAAGTACAAACATGCCGCATGAGCAGTTGATGGGACCACTCTTTGGATGACGTTGAGAGGAATTTCACACATAAGATATAGGACACAAGTTTAGTAAAGCCTCTCTAGAATAAGTGTAGCTTCTAGATGGATTACGGCCAGCATTTCTGGCGAGAAGCGACGGACTGGCGCGGACGGGCGCAGACGGCATTCCTTTGGCGCACCACCGGCGTGTCCGCTGCGTTCGCGCATCATATTGGACATAAATAGGGGGACAGGGGGCGTAAAACAGCTAGAGCGCCGACCAAAATGGCGCGCTACCAGAAGTGAGTGATTCCTAACTCTCGTCTATGCCCTCCACAGCAATCAGCCACAGTGCTGCGGTGGACCGGGGCGCAAGAGTATACGAGCAATCAGGTAGGTGTTCCGGGCGATGGTTCTTATTTTTTAAAACTAGTGCTTTAGTATAAAAACAAAGTTACCCTCCACCCACTGATCTGGGAGATAAATATCAGAGATCGTGTTAGCGGTGTTTCCTCTTGTCAATCAGTTCGGGCACTGCTTAAACAGTATGTCCATGCAATCACTACATTTTAAATACTAAAATGCGGTGAAAACAGCTAGAGCGCTGACCAAAATGGCGTGCTACCGGAAGTGAGTGATTCCTAACTCTCGTCTATGCCCTCCACAACATTCAGCCACAGGGCTGCGGTGGACCGGGGGGCAAGAGTATACGAGCAATCAGGTAGGTATTCAGGGCGATAGTTCTTATTTTTAAAACCAGTGCTTTAGTATAAAAACAAAGTTACCCTCCACCCACTGATCTGGGGGATAAATATCGGAGATCGTGTTAGCAGTGTTTCCTCTTGTCAATCAGTTCGGGTAATGCTCAAAACAGAGGTGCCACAGGGATTCAGGAGGCTGCTGGCACAGCACAGCAACTGCGTCTACATGGAGGAGTTCTACGAGCAGGCCTGGGGCTGCCCCCCCGGATGCTGGGGGCCTCCATCCTGGCAGTCCGCCCACACTGGTGAAGCTTTGAAATCTGACTGAGCCGCACTCTCTGTGTCTGGGTATATATGTAAATACCCAGGACTATTTCAGCCACGCCATGCATCAGGAGCAGGAGGGCCTGCCCCACCTCCACTTGCAGGTGCACTACCGGACCCGGCTGACGTGTGCCCTGGGAGTACAAACGCTGCAGCAGGTGGACCTGCCGCTTGGTGAGAGAACGAGCTGACAGGCCTTCTACATCAGCTTCTGCCTGAACCCCCAGGACGCGCAGGCCCTGCAGGCCGGCTGGGCCACGCTCCAGGCCATCTTGGAGGCCGACCGGGCCAGCGCCCCGGGAGGGGTCAGAGGAGGAGGGCCGCAACTGCCTGCTGGTGGTGGTCCACAGTACAGAGTTGCCACAGGAAATCAGGAGGCTGCTGGCACAGCACAGTAACTGCGCCTACGTGGAGGAGCTCTATGAGCAGGTCTGGGGGCTGCCCCCTGAGTGGTGGGGGCCTCCATCCTGGCAGTCCGCCCACACTGGTGAAGCTTTGAACTCTGACTGAGCCGCACTCTCCGTGCCTGTGTATATATGCCTTTGTATATATGTAAATACCCAGGACTAATTTAGCCACGCCATGTACAGGAGCTGGAGGGCCTGCTCCGGGGCCACTACCTGCCCCACCTCCACCTGCAGGTGCACTACCAGGCCCGGCTGACCTGTGCCCTGGGAGTACAAACCCTGCAGCAGGTGGACCTGCCGCTCGGTGATTGCACGAGCCGACAGGCCTTCTACATCAGCTTCTGACTGAACCCCCAGGACGCGCAGGCCCTGCGGGCCGGCCGGGCCCCACTCCAGGCCATCTTGCAGGCCGACCGGGCCAGCGCCTCCGGAGGGGTCACCACTGAGGAGGAGGGCCCCACCTGCCTGCTGGTGGTGGTCCACAGTGCAGAGGTGCCCACGGATCTACTACTATCGGGGCATTCCTCAGGACCAAGAAAGGTGATAAACAAAGCTGCTGCTGAGTGCCGCATAAGTAAAACAACTACTAAGTAAAAAATATATCAAATAAATTCTTAAATATACTACACCGGTAATGTCCAGATAGTCAAATATGGAAATAGTTACCGGGTACCTAAAAAAGAAAAAGATATGTTGGTTACAGAAATATTACCCACATTCTCCCATATTCTCATAAAGATCAAGCCTCTCCTCAGTATTAGGGCTATGCGAAACCAGACATTGGCTCCGAAGTAGTCTAGTAAGTACATGCACTTACCCATAACAATTGGGTGTCGCCCTCACCTCTACCTGGTCACTACTCAGGGAAGGGGGCCCGCTCTGTGGAAAACATAAGGCAAAGTCACCGATTTAATAAATCATGACTAGTCTAACTGTAAAAAACACTCTCAACCGCTAAAAACATTGACACATTTTACCAGCACCCAAATTTAAAACTGAAAGAGATCAACACCGGTTTATTCAATAAGAAGAAACTGCTAGTCCAGTCTCATCATTCAAATTACACCGGACTCTATAATCCTTGCCTCCGAGTCCTTAATAGAATTGGAACTTACCAGCACTAAGGCTAGGCAAATTCTCATTCTATGACAGGACCGGAGGCTTCGGATTGTGCCAGTTCAAAGCTTGTCGACAACTAGCCGAGCTACTTCCAACACTGGCTTGAAATAGAACCTCTTGAAAGTGGAGTCTGAGGACCATCCGGCCGCTCTCATCAAACCCTCCAACCTAGCCCCAAGGGCAAAAGCTTTAGAGGCCATCGCTCCTCTTGCTGTATGAGAGCCAAACTGCTTGGTATCAATCCCTGCCTCCTACATCACCCAACGCACCTACCTGGCTGTAGTTGGGGAAGAAACAGCCTTGTATGGTTTACGTAGGGCAATGAGCAGTTGTCTCTTGCCCGAAGGGCGAGTGTCTTCCATCAAATCTTCAAAGGCACGGAGGCACTGCACTACACATAGTTTAGGGGAATCCGGAAAAGCAGGGTAAGAGATCACTCTCGAGAGGGACTTAGTCCGCCTACTCACTGTGAATGACACCCCATCCGGGTAAAAAACTCTAGCAGTGATGTCAAGTGCTCGAACGTCTGAAACCCACCTGCAAGATACCAGGCTCAACCGCATTGCCAACTTAGCTGTGAGCTCTTTACGAGACAGAAACCTATTCAACTGCCAAGACAGAAACAAGTTCAGAACCCTGTTCATGTCCCAAAGGACGAATAATGAGGCTCAGGAGGCAGCGAGAGGCGAATCCCTCTCAGGAGCCTGCCCAATAAAGGGTGCTCCCCAATCGGGAAACCGTGCACAAGGTCATACCCGGCCGAGATAGCGGAACGGAAAGTGTTGATCGACCGGTAGGCAAGGCCATCTTCCGCCAACCTGGCCAAGAAGTTAAGAACATGAACTACATCCGCCCCCGCGGGATCAAAACTCCATCGCACACACCAGCGATGACATCTATACCAGGCTGATCGGTATCTCCTGGTCGTGCTATCAGCCCATGCCTTGGAGAGCAGGTCCTCTGCCTATCCCGAAAGGACTGGGAGAGTTCAGCAATGCCGGAGATCCGCCAAGCCATCAGTCGCAGGGATCCCTCCTGGACTAGCCGGTGGGGAGTCCCATCCGGACTGAGCAGAATGCGAGGAGAGTGGGGGAGTAGGATGGGAGAATCCCAAGAAAGTTCCAATAGAACTGGAAACCAAACTTGAGACCTCCACCATGGAGTGATCAAGACCACCTCCGCTGACTGACGGCGAAGCAACGCAGACACTCGTGTTATCATTGAAAACGGAGGAAACGCATACCCCTGCTCGTCCGAGCAATCCTGGAGGAACTCGTCTGTCGCCTCCGCCAACGGATCCGGGCGCCAACTGAAGAACCTCGGAAGTTGATGATCCAGGCGCGTCGCAAACAGGTCTACCGAGAAGGGACCCCATTTGTCTGCCAGCCAGGAGAACACCTGAGGATCCAACTTCCATACACTGGCGTCCAGCAGGTGCTGGGAGTGCCAATCTGCCACTTCGTTCTGACGCCCCGGCAGGTACTCCGCCTTGACCGACACCTGCCGATCCAGGCAAAAATGCCAAAAGTCCCTGGCAAGGTCCGCTAGCATCTTGGATCTGGTCCCCTCCAGATGGTTGATATAGCGGACCGCCGACACATTGTCCATTCTGACTGAACCCTGTCCTTCGTCCAACACTGGACCGCAAAGGAGCCCGCCAGCAACTCAAAGCAGCTGATATGTAAAGACTGCTTGTGGGCCGACCAGGCGCCCCCTGTGGAAAAGTCTCCGCACCTGGCCCCCCAGCCAGAACGACTGGCGTCCGACTCGATAACCACATCCGGGGCGGAGCTGAAAATCGCACAGCCATTCCAGGCCTCCATGTGCGTCAGCCACCACCGCATCTCGTCTCTCACTTCCTCCGACAATGGGATCATCTGAGAATATGTCAGGCCCTTCCTGAGATGGTACGTCTTCAGGCATTGCATGGCCCGGTAGTGAAGAGGGCCCACGAAAATGGTCTGAATCGAAGAGGACAGAAGACCCACCAAACGCGCCAAGTGGCGCAACGACGTGAGCGGTTTCGCCAGAGTCTGACGTAACTCGTGCTGGATCTTCGCCATCTTCCTGGCGGGAAAACTCAACGTGGACGACACCGAGTCTATGGTGAACCCCAAAAAGGTTGCACACTGTGTGGGCACTAGAAGGGACTTTTTCTCGTTGATAACGAAGCCCAGACCCTGAAGCAGGTTGACCGCCCCTGGAGCTGGGCCGAGAGCCGCTTTGGACACTGGTCCATGAAGAGCATATCGTCCAGGTATACGATCATTCTGATACCGTGAGCCCGCAAAGCCTCCACCGCCAGGTGTAGCACTTTTGTCAAGCACCACGGCACCGAGGAGAGCCCAAAAGGTAGCGTGGTGAACTCGTAAACCTGACCGTCCTATTTGTACTCGAGGAAACGATGGTGCGGAGGGAAAATTGGCACCGCCAAATAGGCGTCTTTTAAGTCGAGCCTGACCATCCAATCGGACGGGCAAAAAACATCCTTCAGGAGGTGGATCCTCTCCATCTTGAAATGGCGGTACACCAGCCATTCCTTGAATTCCTTCAAGTTGATGACCGGACGCCGGCCCCTGTCGACCTTGTTGACCAGAAAAAGATTGCTGAGGAAACCCCCGGGGTGTTCTTGAGCGCAACAAATCACCCCTTTGTGGAGGAGGGCAGACACCTATTCGCGCACCAAGTCTGCATCGCGTTGGGGAAAGGTAATGGGACGTGGGCGTTGAAGCTGACACGGATGGCCATGAAACTCCAGCTGGAAGCCCTGAACCATCTGCAGCACCCAAGCGTCGCTCGTGAGGGAAACCCACGCTGGGAAAAACTGCGCCAAGCACCCTCCTACCCGCAAACTCGCTGAGGGCAGCACACTCACCTCGTCCAGCACCTTGTTGCTGTCCTCTCTGGCCGCCACGGCCCCGGAAACGTTGTCCCCAAGTAGGGTAGAAATTGTTGAAGCGGGTACTGTCCTGTGCGTTGCCCGCGGCCGGAGCCTTGCACCCGATCGGAGCTGTTGCCACGACCGAACGAGCGGCCCCTGCCACGTCCAGCCCTCTCAAAAACCTTCGTGATATTGGACTGTGCCCTGTCCAGGGAAGTAAATGTGGCGACAAACTTTCCAAGTTCCTTGATGAAGGGGTCCCCGAAAAGGCCCCCCTGCGCCACTGGGCCGGCCTCCGAAGAAGCGAGGTCACCCAACTTAGGGTCAATTTTAATCAACAGCAACCTCCTTCTCTCAGTAGAGAGGGCACAATTTAAGTTACAGAGAAAGACAATGGCCCGCTGCGCCCAATTGGACAGGACCTCCGGGGATATGAGATCCCCCGAGACCTTGGCCTCCTCGGCCATGTCCAGAATTTTGGTCATGGGACCTACCGCGTCAAAAAGCTTGTCCTGGCATGTACGCCAGGACCTGTCAATACCCTTCCTAGGGTCCCGGACGAATTTCGCCAAGAACTTCGCCATCTTAGGGTCGATGTCAGCCGTTAACGCCACCTTACCCTCTAAAGTGGGGCGAGAGCACTCCGCCCTGAGGCGGTTGCAAACATCCTTTTCTACAGGTTTGCGCAAACGACTTGCGACATACTGGGCCACCTTATCTCCGGGAACCCAGTCCGAAGACCGGGGGTGGACGATATCGTCCGGGTCCAACATGTCCGAAGGACCAGCGGAGGAGGTGGCCTGGGACGGGAGCCACGATCTTGAGGAGCAGGCTGCCAGCTTGGTATACGCCTTGTCCAACCGTGCCGTGAGGTGCTGCTCAAGGGGTACAATGGCTTGATCGACTGCTCTATAAATGGAATCAGCTACCGCTTGGTAAAAGTCCTCATCCCAAGAGGCGTAACTGAGAGGGTCCTCCTCTGCGTACTGGCCATGTTCCCCCTGCATCTCGAGGTAAGTTAGGCTCTGCTAGGAAGAGAACTGCGGTACAGTCAACGAATAAGGGCCCTAACAGGCACTAAATGCAAACTGGGAGGGAGCCCAGACTATATGGGGGGGGGCACGAAGGCACCCAATTCACGGGAACTAGCCCTGGGAATGCTGCAGCCCTTAATGTGACAGGGCGCCAACCCGGCAAAGCGCCCCTGCACCAGAACTGGCGCTAATTACAACCCCTCAGGGTGTCACCAAACCACAATACAACCCACAACGGGCGTTCAACATATGGGGGAAAACCCTACCGATTGCAACCCCGCAGGGTGTCAGGCCGGGAGGCAAGGGGCACCGCTAATAGTCTGAGGCCAAAAACGCGCGTCAAAAGCATCTCTCATGCGCGCTAGCCAGAGAAAGGAAGCTCACCCCCTAGCCGCGGAAGATGCACATCGCACCTCTACTGGGACCAGGGTCGTGTGAGGAGCCCTAAAGCGTCCCGCGATCGCCAGGGGACTCTGTAGGAATCAAAAAGGTCAGCGCGTGCCACAAACTCAAAACGCTACCCACACAGACCCCAAAGTCGAGAGAGAGAAAGCCAAAAAACCACTTAACTTGCTGCTGAGCAGTGAAGAAAGAGGAAGAGGAATTAGCTGCAGAGAATGATGGGAGCTGCTGGAGTGCGGAGAGTGACAAAGGACTATCATTGAGACTCTTTTGGTTTTCCCAACTGTTCATGGGAAATGTAGTAGTTTGTGTTTTTTCTTGCTGCTGTTTGTGCAATAAAGGGAAGGAAGAAAGGCATAATCCGAAGCCTCCGGTCCTGCCATAGAATTGTGTTCTTTCTCTCCAGTATCAGGGAAGGCTTCTGTTTCATATGCAATCGTATTTATGGCCCGCTTTTCGAGATATTTTAACGGAGTAAGACATGCATAGTTGGGAGTAAAATTAACCTGCAAAATAAAGGTAATTTCCCGTTCTGGAGTCACTGCACGTTGGCTCCTGCAAACATTTTATACTGATTGTAAACGTTGATAATCACGGTTCATACTTTGAAGCGCTTAGATTATCACACCATTATGTGAAGCGCTCCCATAGGTAAACCCAATAAAGAAATGTGTTTCTGTTAAATAACGTACTGCAGGCTGGGTTCCCTGTTAGAGTACTGTACAAAACCACAAGTTGAACAGATAGCACGGTTGGTCGCGCACTTGCTGCACAGATCTACTGACTGCACCCCGTGTCACGTCTTAGCCGGTCACCCTTCCAGTATTTGATACAACTAACAACATTCAGTTGTGTATTAACAACGCGCCCTAGTGAAGCACACACAGGCAATTGTGCATGTGGTCTCACTACATAAAATATCCCCATTATTATTATTACAGCCACCAGACTTGTGTTACTTTTGGGGGTAGATTTGCGCATTTGGAATGCGTGACGAATGTCTGACCTGACCGACGTCTGGAGCTAAGGGGTTGAATCCCAGATTGATAGGCAGGGGGAGGGAGGAAGCCAACTGCCCCCAGATCTGTGGGCTGCCCTGTCAGCCCACCCCAATGTCCTTTAGGTTCCTCTGATGGGCGGCTGTGCTCGTGTTCAGACTGAGGTACCCAATGGAACTGCACTGAACGCGGGTGTGACTTAAAAACAAGCCGCTTCGGTCAGGGAAAATGCGCGCCAGGCAGCCGGCACCGTGCTTCACTTTTAACATTAAAAGTAAAGCGCGGGTGCCGCGATTATACCAAAAGTAAAGTCTCAACCTCGCTAGTGAAAGTACTCTGAAAACATAAAATCTCGCGAGCTCGACTGCGCATGTGCGCAGTACGCCACGAGACCTAACAAAATGAATTCATATAGTGCATTTTGAAGCACAAATTTAAGGGAAATTTCTTAAAAAGTCATAGGCTCTACAGCAATATTCCTTAAATATTTACATCCTCTGATGGTGAGCATAGCCAATGAAACCTGACACTGCCGAGGAGCTGACCCACTGTTTTCAAAGTGTGCTTTGGTTTCCCCCATATGTCAAAATTACATTCATAGTGCCAGGGCTAGTATTTTGACATAGGTGACCAGTATTCCAAAATTAAATGCAATGTACCAGAGCTGAAAAGCTGCCATCAATACCATCCACGTAACATGGGTGACCGTTATGTCAAAAACGACTTCCGTAGCTCAGGTTCAGCATTTTATTCATGGTTGCCGCCCTCTCATGAGACACATCTGTCCTCTCTAATGACAATAATGGCCTCCAGTGTGCTAGTGCCAGCATGGGGCCATGGGTGCCCCTGTGCGAAGAATTCCTTCAAGTTTGCCTGCTCCATCATTTTTCCGCCGTGCCAAGAATGACCTCCAGTATTTTACAAATATGCAAAAAATGACCTCCTGTCTGCCAGTCTTTTGTCACAGGCTCCTGTCATGCTTAGGATTGCCAATACTATTATTTTACTATATGTTTATCCATAGGGCAATAATTACCATCACTATGCCAGCGCAAACAGCAGACTCAAAAGTAGAATACCACATTCTCACTCGTACTCATTTACTTTCACTTCTCACACTCATTGTCACTCAATCACATGTACTAATTTTCACTAATTTGCAATCATTCCATAATTCTCACTCACTTATCACTCTTCTGAATCACATAGAATCACTCATTAATGCTCACCCCTACTCAGACTCACTCTTACTTTGACTCAATCATACTTCCCCATTCACAGTTACTTGGGCTCCCTTTCACTCTCACTAAGTCTATCTTTCTCACTCACTCTGTCACTCTCACTCATTGTCACTCACATTGATTCTCACAATTTCTAACATTCCCTCACACTCATTCATTCTCACTCACTCACAGTCCATCTTACTTTGACTTACTCACAATCTCTTACTGTCCATCTTACTTTGACTTACACACATATGCTTACACACACACACACACACACACACACACTGACACTTACACACGCTCTGTCACATAAACGCACTCTCAACATACACAGCTGCCTGGTAAGGTTCCATTCCAGCTAATTGTACTCCATTTTTTTGCACGCTACTAGTGAATAGTATAATATTATTTACTAGTAGTGTAATAAAAGATTGGTAGCAAACCAAATGTGAGCCCTAATTTTCGCCCATAAGAACAAGCTGCCCCTGTGTTCCTGGGACTGATTTTGCCACCTCTTGGCACAGGGTTGAAAAGGCAGTGCCAGGGGTCGCAAGGGGAAAGACAGCTGCGACCCCTGATCAGCCCTAAATGACGTCATACTATAGAATACTACATAGAAGTGTATTTGAAACCTCAGCAAGTCACACACTCTTTCTATCTACACATTCCAGGGCTAGCCCCACTGCTCTTCAGCACCCTCAGCGAGCCACACACACTTTCAATCTACACATTCCCAGGGCTAGCCCTACTACTCTTCAGCAACTTTGGCGAGGCACACACTCTTTCAATCTACACATTCCCAGGGCTAGCCCCACTGCGCTTCAGCAACCTCAGCGAGGCACACCCACTTTCAATCTACACATTCCCAGGGCTAGCCCCACTGCGCTTCAGCAACTTTGGCGAGGCACACACTCTTTCTATCTACATTCCCAGGGCTAGCCCCACTGCGCTTCAGCATCCTTTGAAAGGAACAAGCAGATGGGCCCAAACAACCTCCCTTTTTTCCAACTTACACCATAGTGGCATGAAAGAATGCTCCTCCTTTCCAGACTGCCCCAATCCATTTGTGAGCAACATGAGGTGCTGCCTTTGTTGATTGCTCCAGTTTGTGAGTAAAAAGACCATAGAAAAGAGAAGATAGATCTATTTCAAGGCTCCCACCTCCTGCTAAAGCTCTCTACCTCGTCTCTGCTTTCAGACACATTTAGTACGTTTTGTTCAGTATCCAGTCTTTTTAACTACTCCAGAGCACATATACATAATAGATGTGGATTAGCAGCGTGCAGTCAGGCAAGTTGGGTGTCTTCTGACCATAAATCCAGTTAGGAGAGCGACCTGTTTTTCAAAATACATTTTGTTATATTTTATCTTGGGGGGAGGATGTGACATTATGGCCATAGAAGCAGACTTTGAAACTGGGGAACCAGTTTCAAGTCTTGGTATCTGCTCAGCAGCCTGTGATTCTGGACAAATCACTTCATCTTCCTGTGCCAAAAAAGTAAATAAATGTGATCTTGTGTAATGTAACGGGTGCTGATGAATAGGTCACAAATTCCTTTGGGTCGATTTCCTGCTATATAAAGCTGTAAAAAGAATCTCTTCCAGCCATGCTCTCACAGCCTCATAGATTAGAAAATTACAGGGGTTAAAAGTATAAATATCCAGTAGCACTCCTGATATGAACCTTTGAAGGATGAAAAGCAGGACCTGCAAAGATTCAAACCGTGACATCCAGGTTGCGTTTGGCCTTTTGCAGCAGATGTCTTGATTCACTGACATACCCTAAAGTAGGCTGGTTTTGATAAAACCACGCCTGAACTTTGTATAACATAGCTTATATTACTATCACTATTTTACTTCAAAACTCTGTGATTGCACAGGTTTATCAGAGCCAGCGGTGCGAAGATAGATCGCAGCCGATTTGATTTGGGTCACCGAGGCTAAGCATGTCCCCCCCAGAAATATAGAGAGACAGCTGGTAAATAAAGGACCTTCATCCTATCTCACTTTTCGTCCGCTAGCTTCTCATGCGAAATTGACCCAATTAAGACCATGGCGGCCGACCCTGCTTTTGATATACTGCCCTTCTGGCTGAGGTAGTTAAGCAAGTGATCTAAGGGACCTCTACATGTCGCACACCACTAAGAGAGGCCCTGTTACTTGATAGGTAAATGTGTCCTAAACAATTAGAAGCCATATGTATGCCAAAACGAAACAACATTTGAATGATATTTAACAATTATATGACTTCTCTCTGCCATCTTCCGCATAGGGTCAACAGAGCTGAAAGAAGTTAACATTTGAATGAGATACCGATTTGTGAATTAATTCTTTTTTTAAGTTTGATTTATTAGGGAGATGAAAGAAGGGAAGGGGGAAGGGGGGGAGAAGAGTTGCAATAAGCAGGTCAAAGAAATAAACAATGTAATAACAATAATAATTTCATAAAAAAGTAAGCATTACAAGCATGAAAAGTTATGAACATATCATTAGAATGCAATACCATAAGTAAAACATAGTACATTAAGATTTAATAATTATAGGTAATTGAGTAAAAAGAGAAAGCAGGCAATGAGCAATTCAAGGGGGTTTGCGAACTTTGACTATTTCAGGTGCAGGACAGGGATGAACAGGGGAAGAGGAGGAGAGGTAAGTTACCAAAGGGAGCCAAATCAGGTCGCGTTTTATAGCTAGGGAAATGGGGGATACATAATTAGTGTCTAAACGATGATTAAAACAGATTGCATTCCACCAGGACTGATAAGAAATATTTGCTGCCTGTTTCCAATTAGAAGTAACAATATGAGAGGCGATAGCAATGAAAAGGTCGAGTAAAGGATAGTGGTTGGGAGAATGAGGAAGGTCTGAAGAAAGGGAGCTGAGAAAAACTAGTGAAGGTGAAAAAGGGACCTGAAAATGGAAAATCCTCTGAATTTGCCGCCAAACCAATTGCCAGAACTGGGAAGTAGGCGGGCATTCAAACAACATATGTTTAAGATCAGCAGAAGGGCAGGGACAAGACCAACAGGTAGGAGGGGTGTCTGGTGAAAAATGGGACAAAGCAAGTGGAGTAAATAAAGTTCTATGATAAATGAAAAATAAAGTTTGGGTGGTGTTAGCCGCTCTAGAGGTCTTATAAAGTTTAGTCCAAATTTTTTTCCCAAAAAAGTACAGGCCAATTCTGAGAAAGATCCAGCTCCCATGCAAGTTCAATGCGGGATTTCAACCTATCAGTAAGAGAACGGAAAGAGTTATATAGAGCAGATGCAGAAGGAGAAGCTTCCAATAAAAGGGAAGTAGGTCTAAGGTCCAAAGGAATATCGTTGGAGGATGAAAGAGATTGGAGATAGGAGAGCAGGACAGGGTAAAGGGAATTATATTGCAATCGGGCAGAAGCAGGTAAAGAGAAAATAGATTGAAGATCCTGGAATGAGAGAGGCGTTTCCTGAGATAGTAATTGAGAGATCCAACAGATTCCTCAGAGTGCCAATTTTCCCAATAAATAGTACGATTACGAATTTTAAGATGAGAGTTATTCCAAATTGGTTGTTCGTGAGTGGAGAGGAGGGAAGGATAGAATGAAGTTAAGTAAGGAGAAAGAAGATTTCGAGAGTATGAAAGAATAGGTAAGCGAAGACGAGTTAAAGAAGATGTAAAGGACAGAAATTCACGGAAGGTGAAAGGAGATATGAAAGACGATTCCATGCTGAGCCAGACAGGGGGGTAGTGAGGCAGAGTAGGTGAAAACCAGCGAGTCGATTGTTTCATGGAAAAAGCATGGTGATATTGTTTGAAATCAGGAAAACGTACTCCAGAATGAGCTTTATCTTTCCACAAAGTAACAAGAGCTATTCGAGGACGTTTGCCATTCCATAAGAATTTTAGTAATAAAGAGTCCGTTTTCTTAAAGAAAGAAAGAGGAATGTGTAAAGGGAGCATGGAAAGAGTATAGAGAAGCAAGGGAGATAGCATCATCTTTATAGAGTTGAGTCGACCCCACCAGGACAGAAAGAGTGGATGCCAACGAGTGATAGCTGAGTCCATTTTCTTGAAAATCTAATCAAAGTTTAACTTGAGAGTATCAGATAATAAAGGAGCAAACCAAACCCCTAGGTATTTGATTTTAGATGGTTGCCATGAAAAACCTGTAGAGGAAAAGAGATGTTTCTGACAAAGAGGATTTAAAGGTAAAATTTCACACTTGTCGGCGTTTAAGCGGTAACCGGAAACTGCAGAGAAAGAAGAGACCTGTTTAAGAAAAGAGGGAATAGAGGTGGTAGGGTCATAGCAATAAAAAAGAATATCGTCGGCATAAACCGAAAGTTTGACTTGTTGGGAACCAAAGTGAAAACCAGAGATAGTGTCATCTAAACGAATTTTGGTAAGGAAGGGTTCTAAGGCTAAAACAAAAAGTAAGGGTGATAAAGGGCAACCTTGTCGAACCCCTCTCTGTAAAGAAAAATAATCTGAGGACATCCCATTAACAAAAATAGAGGCTTGAGGGTCAGAATAAAGTAAAGATATAATAGAAATGAATTTAGAAGGGATACCAATCCAACGTAAAGCCTGAAACATGAAATCCCACCCAATCCTGTCAAAAGCCTTCTCCGCGTCTAGAGAGATAGCTGCAAAAGGAAGAGTCAAGGAAGAAGATTTGCTAAGAATGTTAAGAAAAACTCGGGAATTATCAGAGGAGAGACGCCCTTTTACGAAACCAGATTGTTCTGGGCCAATTATATCTGGTAAGAGGGGATCCATGCGAAGAGCTAATATCTTCGCTAGAATTTTGTAGTCAGTGTTAACTAAAGATATTGGTCTATAATTTTTACACAAGGAGTGATCTTTATCTTCTTTTGGAATTAAGCAAATTAAGGCTTGTTGAAAAGAACCGCTAGATGAACCGGCAGCAGAGAAAGATTGAAATAAAAGTAAGAGTTTAGGAAGAAGGAGAGAAGCAAAGTGACTATAGAATTCAATAGTAAACCCATCAGGGCCTGGAGATTTGCCATGACGAAGTTTAGATACAGCATGAGAGATTTCAGAAAGCGAAATATCTTGGTCCAAAGCGTGAAAGTCAACATGTGAAACTGAGGGAGGTGGAAGAGATTGAAAATAAGAGAGGAGATTATCAGACGTTGGAACTTGTTCTGGGGTATAAAGAGTATCATAAAATTTGGCAAATTCAGCGAGAATTTCTTTATCTTTATATGTAGATTCTCCAGAAGAAGTTTTGATAGATTGAATTTTTGTGCGTTCTTTACGAATCTTTAAGTAATCGGCCAAAAGTTTTCCCATTTTATTCTTACCCCCATAGTATCTAGAGTTACATTTTAGTAGAGTATTAGAAGCAGCGTCTGTAGTGAATTTGTTAAAAGAGATTTTTGCGTCAATAAGAGCTTTAAGGGAGGAATCAGATTTAGAAGCAAAATAAGCAAGTTCAAGGGCTTTAATGTCAGCCAAAATTTTCTCCGACTTGGCCTCTCGGATTTTCTTGCGTCGAGATACAAAATTGATAATAAAACCCCTAGAGGCTGCTTTAAATGAATCCCAAACCATAACAAAAGGGGAGTCGGGGGTTTGATTTAAAAGAAAAAATTCCTTGGCAAAGGCAGTGAATTCGGAACAAAAGGAGGGTTCCAAAAGTAAAGCATTATTAAACCGCCATCTGCCAGAGTGAGGAGAGAATGGGAGAAGGTCAAGGTCTACAAACACTGGGGCATGATCGGAAAGTAAAATGGAGCCAATTTCAGAACGGATAGCATGCTGGGATAAGGATTTGCTGTGAAAGATATGATCAATGCGGGATTGGGATTGGTGAGGAGGAGAGAAAAAACGATATTCTCTAAGGTCGGGATTGCATAATCTCCAAATATCTACTAAGGCATTGTTTTGAAAGGAGTTCACAAACTGTGTGTGCATTCTAGAGGGAGCAAAAGTAACTTTCGAGTGACGATCAAAGAAGGGATCAACAATCTGATTACAGTCTCCTCCGAGAAGTATATAATCTCCAGAAAGGGAAGACAACTTGGAAGAGATAGCAAGCCAGAAAGATCTATCAATTCCAGTGGGGGCATACACATTAAATAAAGTGAGTGGGCTGTTATCAATGAGTAAGTTAACAATGAGCCAACGACCATCAGCATCACATTCATGGGTTATCGAGGAAACATTTAACTTTTTATGTAACAAAAGTACAACACCATTTTTCCTAGACGTCGTAGGAGAACATAGAACATGACCCACCCAGGAACGTTTAAGTTTCAAAGCCTCCGGTTCAGCAAGATGAGTCTCTTGAAGGAGGGCAACATCAGTTTTTAGTCTCGCTAAATGTGAGAGAACCCTCTGTCGTTTAATGGGATTGTTTAATCCCTTAACGTTCCATGTCGTTACACGGAACTAAACAATTTAGAAAAACATTTGAGTGTAACATGCTCAGTAATGCATAAGAAATACAATGGAGAGAAAGTAAAAAGAATGAATAGGAAAAAAGAAGAAAGAAGGAGATAAAGATAAGATGAGAAATGGAAGAAAAAGCTGAATAAACTAGTACAAAGGGAAGATTGTATCCAAACAGGGGAAAAAGAAGAGGAAGGGAGAAACCATGAGAAATGCAAGAGAGAGTGCAAGGATGAGAGAGAGAGAGAGAGGACAGATACAAAAATATACAAAAAGACAGTACAAGTCCAAAACGAACGACTGAAACACATACTTACGAAACGAAAAGTCCAGAACAGGGATGGGGATGGTGGTGGCGGGAGACGACGACGACAACAACCAGAACCGGCATCGAACCTCTAATACCATAAATCCAATGGGTAAGGTAAGAAGACAATAGGAGACATCAGGATAAAGATGAGAGGGGACATATCTGAAGAAATGAGAAAAAACATTAGGAAAAATACAAGGGTTTATAACATAAGACAGTCATTGTAACAGAAACAGTAAGGAAAACACATCATGCAACGGCAATGAAGAAAGCAGAATCGCAATGCAGCGGAATCAAAAAGGCAATGAACAACAAAGTCACTCATCCAGGTTTGGAGGTATCCATGACATCAGTAGTCTGTTGACGAAGGAAAGCTTGCAAGGCCGTAGGATCTTCGTACGTGGTTCTTCTGTCTTTATAGGTGACCTTGAAAAGACATGGATGTAAGAGACCATACCTGGCACCAAGGGCTCTTAACTGCAGCCGTAAGTCCCCAAAAAATGTCCTCCGATCTGCGGTGGCCTTGGAGACATCTTGGGAGAGATAGAGGCGATGACCTTCCCAGATAATCTGTTTTTTGAGCTTGGCGGCTGAAAGGACCTGCAAGAGGTCAGTATACTGCAAAAACAGCATAATTACACCCCTAGGCCTGGAGGCAACCTTAGGACCGAAACGATGGGCTCGATGGATGTTAATGGAAGCTAAGGCCGGATTGTCAAGAATCTTTGCAAGGAACGATTGGAAGAAGATGTTAGGATTGGACCCTTCTGAAAGTTCCGGAAGGCCATATAAGCGTAGGTTGTTCCTTCGATTTCTATTTTCCAAATCCTCTGTTTGACGCCGTAGGAGAAGAATCTCAGCCTCTATTGAAGGAATGCGAGAGGAGACAGAGTGAAAAGAGTCCGAGGATTGTTCCAAAATCGTGACACGTGAATCCAAAGATGACCATTTCTCCTGCATGGCCTGCATGTTTTTTGTGGTTGCTTCCATAAAAGGTTTGAAGGCCCGCAATTCTTCCAAGATAAGGGCTACAGAGGATGAAGCGCCGCTCCCAGGGCATGGCGGATCCTTCTTCAGACGTTTGGATGAGGTCATCGAGGATTGCATCTTCCCTCCATTTTGAGCCTTAGGGATAGCCCCATGTGTAGAGTCCGACTTCGAAGATTTACCCTCCTCCATTTTCTGGTACATGAGTCGGAGTCAGAACCAATGGGTGGCTTCGGTAAATTGGTGAGTTTCAAAGTGCGAAGCTTCCCCATGTAAGGCAGCCAGAATAGTGAAAGTGGAGGCAAAAAGTCAATATTAAGTATAAGGTCTTCCTGACAGGGAAAAGGTACATGAAGAGCAATAATATGAAAAGTCAGCACAAAGCCACGGCTAGAGGAAGGAGTAAACCACAGTTCAGTATCAGGTATTGTGCCATGCAGATGAACACGCCAGGATGATAGAGCAACTCAAACGGATCATGAGGTAAAGTACAATAAATTGATAATGACTATACACAAGGAGGAGAAAGCCACTGGAATAAATATAGCCACATTCAGCAACGCAGAAGTTCCTAAAAAGAACATCGACAGTCCTCCAAGCAGGAAATAATGAAGAGAAAAGCCATATGAAAAGGTGGAGGAAGCAACGCCTAATTTCCTGAAGCAAGTCGTGAAGAGAAACCTCCTGACGTAGTGTTCCAATACATGACAAGCGAGAGGTCAGGTGTAAGAAGATTTGCATGAGCTGGAGACATGTGAATCCAAGGCCATGAAGGAGAAAGGCAAAACGGTGAAGCAAAGAAGCAATGAAGCAGGAGGGCGATGAAATGAATTGCCAAAGTCACAAAATGGCGCCAGAGACCATAAAGGGAAATGCGCGAGATATAAAGCGCCTTAGAAATCAACTCCCAGCTTACTTGGGCTCACCATTGTAGAAAGTGCAGAGTGTCCTCCGTTGGCCGAGGATGAGGCAAAACAGCTTCAGGGAGATATAAGCGGGCCACCTCCGACAATCGCGGCCGGCGCACAAAATGGCGGCAGCAGCCGCGAAAACGGGACTCTTTTGCAACCGCCGAGAAAGGCGCGAAACCGGGAAACAATGAGGGCGCTAGGCTCTCCTCATGTTCCTGTTCGCGGGACTCGGGTCATGACGGTAGCAGATACAATTAAATTGCCCCAAATGTGTCGAGTGTGAGGAGCGGCGCCGGAGCTCCGGGATTACGCCGCCATCTTGGCCAGCGTCCAAGAAACGCCCCCCTTGTGAATTAATTCTAGCATCCCCGCTCAAGGTCAGTGCTAATGATGCTTTTTGAGTGTGCGTGCAATGAGTCCTGGTTTACAATTCGCCTCTTCAGACAGGGTTTGCATTACGCTCTGCAGCGGGTAGGAGGGTAGTAGGCATAAGGTGGTATAGAGAGAACGGGTACAGAAAGGTGTTTTGAGAGGGAGTTGAATTGTATCTAGCTGAGGTAGAGAGAGCAAGAGGGGCAGGTACGTACAGATGTAGCAATAGGTTGAGAGAGAGCGAGAAATGAAAAGAGAGAGAGGGTGAGAAGAGATGACCTGGATTAAGGGCAGAAATTTCAGACAGAAACATTATTTCTTTAATTTAATTCACCTGCCTCCTAATGCAAGGGTTACGTGTGAGCAGGTGGGGTAAACATGCTAGGATTCAGTGACTTCTGCATGTCCATCTCTCACACTTAAAATAATCGTTTTTATGGACTCCATTGTTATAGCGGGCTTGTTCTGATCACTTCACCATGGGCTGCTTGGAAGGTGGAGGCCCCGGGTAATTCTTCATTTTGCAGATGTGTTAGAGCAGTTCTGTTCATGATGCCCCTCTTCTTCGTACCCTGTATTTCATGTGTGCTGGCTGTGCCCCTTCCATTCTGCACTTCCTGTGCCCTCACAGTGCCACAACCTCTTGTGCACACCTCCCGTTCCCCACCCCTACCAACATACAGCCTGCCTTCACAGTGCCTCATGCTCCATGCACTTATCCTGCCCTCACAGCACCCCATCTCCCCCTGTACATCTTATATCGTTAAAGTGGCCCAGCCTCCGCAGTAAACAAACCCTTTAGCTCACAGTGTCCACTGGTCTAAGGACTGAGCCTCCCACAAGGATGGAACCCAATGCAGGCTATTCAGGCGTCCTGTGTACAAGGACAATGCCAAGGGTTTTGGGCCTTGGAGTATCTGAGGTTATTAGGGAATTGTGTGTAGGGAGGAAAGCTAGGGCTCACAGAAGGCACTGAAGAATTGCACGAGAAACAGAGACCATTTGGGGGGGGGTCTGCTGATTCTCCCTGCGAGGATAGTGTGCATACCCTACCACCAGTGTTGGCTCTGTATTTGTGCACGGCATCCGTGCTGTCCTGCTCATTCTCTCTTGTCTGGTAGCAAAAGGCCTGAGTACTCTGTCCTATGGGGTCAGGGCGAACCCCCCCCCCTCCGTCCAAGTTCAACCACACCACTATCAAACTTCACCAGCCGCCACTGCCTGTGGGTATCACAGCACTTTACATACACAAAGGAAAAGAAAAATTGTGTAACATCGCAGCACAAGAGGGTGCCTAAAGATAAAAGCAAAGACTAAATACTTATGTATCCAGTGAGGGGCGAGAGACGCAGGTAGTTTGCACCGTCAGATAATCACCATCCTTGAAGTTCAGTGTGAGGGGGGAGTCCATTAGGTTATTGATGTCTTGGATGGTTGACCTTGTTCGATAAAGTATTAGTTGAGGAGAAGTTTTGTATTTTGGAACCGGTGCGTATTACTGTAATGTGGTACTAGATGTTCCTTCTATTTCAGAATGCCAATAAAAACCATATTTACAAAAAAAAATAGTTGACGAGAAGTTTCAGGTCATTTTAGAAGCAAGACAAGGAGGGGTTGCATCGGAGGTCGATAGGGAGTGCGTTCCACATCCTGGGTACGTTGCCAGAGAAGGACCGGCATTGGGTAGTTTTCTTTTTCAGTTTCGGAGGGATGAGAAGAAGGGAGTTGGTGCTTCTCAGAGTTCTGGATTTTCCTACTTTTACTAGTTTGCTGTTTAGGTAGTTGAGGGATTGGGCGTGAAGGGCCTTGTGAGTGATGCAGGCCTGTTTGTAAATACATCTACCCTCAATGGGAAGCCAGTTGAGAGCGTTGGTGAAATGTGGTCAAATTTTCTTACACCAGTTTTGAATCGAGCTGCCATGATAAGGAGTGACCTTAGTGAGGCTAGGTGATTTTTCGGAGATCCTGTGAGGATAGCATTTCCATAGTCTGTTTACAAAGGACTAAGGATTGTACGATTGTCTTAAGATATGAAAGGTTTCATTTTCTTGAGGTGTTTTATAGACTAAAGTGCACTTTTTGGAGCGTTCTTGTTTTGGTCCTTCATTGACAAGTTCTTATCCAGGGTAATGCCAAGTGACTTTACCGAGTCGGATAGGACAAAGGAGCTGTTTAGATCATCAAGCTCCTGAGCAAGTCTTGATTTGTTCGGTGGTTACTTTTCCGAGAGAACAGTATTAATTCCGTTTGGTCTGGTTTCGGTTTTAAGTGGGTGTGTTAAGCCAGGTTTGCATCTTGGTTAGCGTGACATTGAGGTGTCGCACGTCACTGGGTGATATGATTTTGTAGTAGATTTGTGTCATCTGCATAAAGGTGGTATTGAACCCCTGCTTGTTTCAGAAAAATTGCAAGAGGTTCCATGAAGACATTGAAGAGGGATGGTGAGAGCATTGATCCTTGCGGGACTCCAAGTTTGACTCATGTTGATACAGAGAGGCAGGAGTTGATTTTAATCTGTTGCGAACAGTGCTGCAAGAAGGAAGTGAACCATCCTAATACTGTGCCATTAATGCCAGCGCGCCTCTTTAGAGTCTCAAGTAAAGCTCAATGGTTGATTGTGTCAATTGCTGCTGATAAGTCAATAAGGATGAGGCGGCTGGCTTCACCTTCATGTAAGGCTCTGTGGATATCATCTGCAATATTGAGCATCGCTGTTTCATGCAACAACCTTTCCTGAAACCCGACTGAAAGGTGTTGAGGAGTTGAAGTAATCCATATGTTTAAGTTGTTGGAGAACGCACTTCTCCAATGTTTTAGCTAGGAACGCAAAGTTGGAAATAGGTCTGAGGTTGTTGAGCTCGTTGGCGTTAGCCCCTGGTTTCTTGAGTATAGGTGTGATTTGTCCTAGCTGATGGGAGTCTGGGACACGACGTGAAGTGAGAGAAGAGTTGATGATTTTTGTCCAGAAAGGGGTAATAATGTGGTTGAGTTTTTCTTTTTTTACTAGTGTGGATGGGAGGGGGTCCATAGTGTGGGAAGTAGCTTTAAGCTTGAAATTATATTGAAGACTTCGATTTACGTCTTGTTTCCGTTGAGCCATAGACGGTTATCTGACATCCATCCTGCTAAATCTTTTAGGCAGCTTGCAGAGAAGGAGGTCATGGTTGGAGTGGTACAAGAAAGACTGGTGCACCAGGCGCCTCTAACTCTAAAGCCGGCTCTGCTCAAATTTTTGTAGACAAAGCATCAGTATAGACTATTAAATAAAACACAATAGGTTTTTGTTGTGCTGGTACTTTAAACACAGATTTGAAGGGGCTTTTAATGTGGTTTAATCCCACCCCTACCAGCCCTTTAAAAACAATCCGTATTTACATTTTAGAGATTGGCGTTTGCTTATTGCAAGCAACGTTGCAGCCATTTCAAGTAAGTTGCGCTGGTTATTTCGGTATTATTTCGTACAAGAAGGGGGCTGCCCTGACCATGTCATACTGAAAACTAATTGCATTCACTGGCTGCGCCTGCTCAAAGCCAGAATAGTTTCTTCAAAGAGTACAGTGCTTATTGTCTTTTCGTTCAGTGTCATATTATTAATCGCATACGTGAATGTCTTCGAGCCGACCCCTCCGTCATTTAACGCAGCCCGAGCCCTGCAGAATAGGTATTGTCAAACCAAGTCCTCTCCGATTTAGTAATTTGCTGTTACCGAATATAAACCCACCATCTGGCTTGAGTCTGTCCTGTTCAGCTCATTAAGCAGCAGATTGTGGTCTGTCTGTTTGAAGCCTTTATAAAGATGAAACACATATGCAGAATGATCTTGATTAGTCACAATATAGCAAAACCCATCTAACATTGTATCAGAAAGCTGCTTCCTTAGGTTAAGTATTAGCAGCAGAGCAAAGTCAATCAGACATTTTATTATATCTAGTTTCTTAATTAAGTCATCTCAAAGTCCAGTTGCAGTTTAGGCAGTTTAAAAAGGATTGAAAAAAATGAAATTATTAACTGAAAAAGGTCACGCATTTGCAACAAAGACCACCCATGTAAACTGTAATTGGAATTGTTAGCAGTCTTTATTTGTGCAGTAAAATGTCTTTTGATTTGCATCTTTAATGTTGTCACTGCAGCTCTCTTGAGTGTCCTCATACACGGCACATTATGCGGTTGTATATTCCCATGCTTCAGAGCTTCCCAGGTGATCTCTTTGAGATTCAATTCAATTCAATTCAATTAATTTATATAGCGCGCTACATACCCAGAGGGTCTCAAGGCGCTTGAAGAAGGGTGGGGGATTACTTGTCGAAAATCCAGGTTTTAAGTTGCTTTCTGAATGTTAGGTGGTTCTGAGTGAGGCGAAGGTGAGTGGGAAGTGAGTTCCAGGTTTTATCCGCCAGGTAGGAGAAGGATCTTCCTCCCATGGTGGTTTTGTTGATGCGTGGTACAGCAGCAAGGGCTTGGTTGGAGGAGCGTAGCTGGCGGGAGGGGGTGTAGAAGGAAAGTCGTGTGTTGAGGCATTCGGGTCCAAGTTCGTAAAGTGCTTTGTGTGCGTGAGTTAGGAGGCGGAATGTTATCCTCTTATTGACGGGGAGCCAGTGGAAGTTTTTCAGGTGGCCAGAAATGTGGTCTTTACGCGGGATGTCTATTATGAGTCTGGCTGATGCGTTCTGGATGCGTTGGAGTTTTTTCTGAAGTTTTGCGGTGGTACCGGCGTATAGGGTGTTTCCGTAGTCCAGGAGGCTTGTAACCAGTGCGTGGGTGACCGTTTTTCTAGTTTCGGCAGGGATCCAGCGAAATGTTTTTTTGAGCATGCGAAGAATGTTGAAGCAAGATGATGAAACGGCGTTGACTTGTCTGGTCATCCAGAGTGAGGAGTCCAGGATGACGCCCAGGTTCCGTGTGTGGTCCGTCGGGATGGGTGCTTTTCCAAGGGCCTCTGGCCACCAAGAGTCGTCCCAGGCGGAGGGGGAGGTACCTAAGATAAGGACTTCTGTTTTGTCTGAATTCAGTTTCAGACGGCTGTGCTTCATCCACTCGGCTACTTCTTTCATTCCTTCATGTAGGTTGGTTTTGGCGGTGTTAGGGTCTTTGGTGAGTGAGAGGATCAGTTGAGTGTCATCAGCGTAGGAGATGATGTTGAGGTTGTGTTGGCGTGCGATGGCCGCGAGGGGGCTCATGTATACGTTGAAGAGGGTGGGGCTGAGTGAAGATCCTTGTGGTACGCCGCAAATGACTTCTGTGGCCTCTGACTTGAATGGTGGGAGGCGGACTCTCTGAGTTCTTCCGGCAAGGAACGAGGTGATCCATTCCAGTGCTTTTCCTTGGATTCCGATGTTTCTGAGGCGTTGTAACAGGGTGCTATGACAGACTGTGTCGAAGGCTGCGGAGAGGTCGAGGAGGATGAGGGCGACTGTGTCACCATTGTCCAGTAGAGTACTAATGTCGTCTGTTGCTGCGATGAGTGCGGTCTCAGTGCTGTGTTTGGCCCGGAAGCCGGACTGTGAGGAGTCGAGGGATTTGTTGGTTTCGAGGAAGGTGGCGAGCTGGTTGTTGACAGCTTTCTCGATGACTTTGGCCAGGAATGGAAGGAGCGAGATGGGGCGGTAGTTTTTGAGTTCGGTGGGGTCAGCTGTGGCCTTTTTCAGAAGGGCGCTGAGTTCGGCGTGTTTCCAGCTTTCCGGGAATGTGGCGGAGTTGAGGGAGCAGTTGATGACGTCTCGGAGGTGTGGTGCTATGATGGAATCTGCTTTGTTGAAGATGTGGTGAGGGCATGGGTCTGTGGGGATCCTGAGTGGATGGAGTTCATCAGGCGGATGGTGTCCTCAGTGGAGATTGGGTTCCAGTCCTTAAGGATGTTCAAGGGGGGTGAAGGTGCTGCAGAAGGTTGGGTGGGTTGGTCTCCGGGTTGGTTGTCAAAGCTGTTGTGGATGTCTGCGATTTTGTCGTGGAAGAACGAGGCTAGGGAGTCGCAAAGGGCTTGAGCGGGAGTGATATCCTTGGAGTTGGCAGTGGGGTTGGTAAACTCTTTGACGATGTTGAATAATTCCTTGCTGTTGTGGGCGTTGTTGTCAAGTCGGTCTTTGAAAGCGGCTTTCTTGGCAGTCCGGATCAGTTGGTGGTGTCTGCGGGTGGCGTTTTTGAAGGCGTCTCTGGTGCTGGTGTTTGGGTCTTTTTTCCAGGCCTTCTCAAGGGAGCGGCAGAGTTTCTTGGATTTCTTAAGATCATCGTTGAACCAGGGGGCGTTTTTGCTGCCTAGTTTGATTTGACGTTTTTTCAGGGGTGCTAGGTTGTCGGCGCTGTTGGTTAGCCATTGAGTGAGGTTAATGGCTGCTTGGTTGGGGTTTGAAGAGTGGGCAGGGGGGTTTTGAAGAAGCGATGAGGAGATTTGGTCGATGGTGATTTTGTTCCAGTTTCTTCGCAGAGTGGGTTGAGGGTGGTTGTGGGTTGTGGTCTTTTTGTAGATAAAGTGAACGCAGCTGTGGTCCGTCCAATGGAGAGCTGTGGTGTGTCTGAAGGAGATATGTTTGCTGGAGGTGAAGATAGGGTCGAGTGTGTGACCTGCGTAGTGAGTGGGGGTATTAACAAGTTGTTTGAGTCCGAGGTTGGCGAGATTGTCCAGAAGGGTGGTGGTGTTGTTGTCGTTGCTTTTCTCCAGGTGAAAATTGAGGTCTCCCAATAGAATGTAGTCCTCGGAGGGGAGGGTGTGTGGGGTGATAAAGTCAGTGATGTCTTCACTGAATTGTGCACGGGGTCCTGGTGGCCTGTAGAGGAGGGTGCCTCTGAGTGTGGTCTTGGGGTCGGTGTGGATCTGGAAGTGAAGGTGTTCGGCGAAGCGAGGTTAACGTCTGAGCTGGTTGAGATGCGGATGGAATTCTTATGGACGATAGCGATGCCTCCTCCTGTTTGGTTGGAGCGGTCTTTTCGGATGATCTTGTAGCCTTCCGGGATGGCGATGGTGATGTCTGGGGCTGAGGAGGCGTTCATCCATGTTTCTGTTAGGAAGGCGACGTCCGGAGAGATGGTGTCTAGTAGATTCCAAAGGTCGATGGCGTGTCTGTGGACCGAGCGGGTGTTGAGCAGGATGCATTTTAGGTGGTTGGTGTCAGATCTCTGTTTGGTGTTAGTGGATGGGGAGTTGGTCTTGGTGCCGTCATACTTGCAGGAGTTGCATGTAAATGGTCCATTGGTGTGTCCAGGGGCGGCTTGGGCGCAGTTGGGGAGTCGACCTGTGTTTAGGGCTAGGAGGGTGGAGGAGTCGTATGTAATGCGGGTGGGGTGGGTGGTATGGGGGCCAGGGGGTCTGGCGCTGGGCGCGATCCAGGCGCGGACGGGCGTAGACGGGCTTACCTTTGGCGCGCCTTCGGCGCGCATGGGGCGCGACCGCTGCGCGTGAACGCTGCGCGAGAATGCATCTGTCATACATGGATGGAGGAGGGGGAGGGGCGAGGGAGGGTCATCAGGGAGGCGGGGCGGGCTGTGGGGGCCGGGCTCTGAGGCACCACCAACAACAACAAACATAAGATGGCGGCAGCGTAGGGAAAAACGAAACTGGAGGTAGGCTGGGGCTCAGGTAACTGACTACGCTTGCAGCAGAATCGCGCTATTTAAATCAGCGTAACAAGATAAAGCGCCGTAAATATAATGCTCCCAAAGGGTTCCTATGTATAGATCTATGAGCGCCGTGTCAGCAGTCCCTCAGAAGCTTTTAAAATGTCCCAATTAAGTGTAGTAGCACTCGCGCTGCAGCGCTAAGCAGAGTAGTAGGCAAAACAGAAAACAATGCAGATCAGAAAACAATGCAGCTCAATGAAACGATACCGCACAGGAGCAAGGCAGCAGGGCATAGGGAGCGACCGCTTCTGAACTCGTCAGGACGGTCACCTGTACTGATGAGACTGATTTATATGGGTAGACCCATGGCTGGGTACATACTGTAGGATGAGAAGTAAAATGCAGGTTTTCTAGTCCTTGCTGGTTACAAAATGAGTCACATTTGGAAGAGCTCTGGTCAGCTAAGCGAATACATTTTACCATGACTGTATCCAGGAGGCATCTGGCCTTATTTCGTTTTTAATGCGGCTGTGTATGAATCGTAATGCACCAAATCCCAGTGGCGGCTGTTGACATTTGAAAGTGGTGAGGCGTGTTGTACTGCACTGTGGTGAGCGTAGCGAGCGAGCGAGCCCAAGCAACCTACGGGCTGGGGGGGGTCAAAACTTTTTTTTAAAAGAGTGGATAAACTGCATTTCCAAGCAAATATGAGAAATTAAAATAATAATACATTTAAATGACCTAACACATGAAGTCAAGTTGGAATAAAGTAATTAGAAGTAGCAATGAGAAGTAGACCTTAAAACATGTAAAATAAATTACAGCATTGGGTTTAGTGAAATGTAAGGGGTTCGGAGAAGACTGTCGCTCTCGGCTACGGTACTCTAAAATGAAAATAAACGTGTATATTATATTTTTGTCCAGATATGGTTTTTTTTGCTTTCTGAAAATCAAAGCGTTTCGCTTGATAGGATTTATTATGCCAGGCTGAGGAGGAGTGTCCAACTTTAAAATGAAAAATGGATGACGGTAATGTTTTTCCTGACCCAGAGTCAAAAGGTGTGTGACGTCAGTCCTGTACTCCGTTCTAAACGAGTAAGATGCAGACCTGCCAATTAAAATAAATATATATTTTTATTTCACTGTGTGAATTTCTGTTAAAGAGCCTTTACACAAAGAAACATGCAGTGCTGGGGCAGAGAAAAGCTCAAATAAAATGTTCTAATATGAGGTAGGGGCCCGCTCTCCGTCCCACGGCTTGGCCAGCCTAATAAGTGTGGGACTGTTAGACTCAAGCAAGCCTACCTCAGCCTGTATAAAAACGTGAAGCGGCGCCGACTTACCCGCTGTGGAAAGTTAACTTGTTTGTGCAAATCTGTAAGTTAACTGAAACTTGGTTATATTTATGTTTTAAACTGTACACAATGCGTAATTACAGCACAGAACACTAAAACCGACTTCGGTTACAGTTAGTAATAAGCAGAGATGTTACTGCTAAGCTCAAATAGCAAAGAAACGGGCGGCAAGAAGAAGTTTAGTGCAGATGACAGTGGTCAACTGTAATGTCTTGGCAGCCACAGATACTCAAACACCGGGAAAACTGTCGGACCTCATTTATTGCACGTCTGTTCCTTCTCACATTCATCGGCTAACTGCCGTCCCCATCCCTGGCTCCTTTCCGCCCGCCTTCATCCTTCCCTGGGGCAGGTCCTAGTGCCCTCCTGTGTGTGCTCACATCACTACATCTCCCCCCTCTGTAAGAAAAAACAAGAACATAACAATGCATCAACCTCTTGACATTCACGTTGCTGAAGATCGCCACTTACAGGTCCTCAATAAGGCGAGACGGCTTTCTAATGGTCCGTCTAGGGCGCAACTGAAGATCAGGAGTACCTCGCTCAGGTTCATCAGGAGTCTGCATCACCACCTGACTGCTGCGGACCGGTGTCTCGGAATCATTGTCCTCAGAGATTGGTTCAGTCAGTAGTTCTTTTACTCTAGGACTGCACTTCTTAAAGTGTGTCACATTCCTTTTGACTCTTCTTCCATCCGTTTCTGCTGTGATCATGGTTCCTTTCTGTTTCAGAACCTTCAACGGGGTCTCATGATACTTGCAATCAGTCTTTCTCTGCTGCTCTTGCCGTACCAGCACCCAGTCTCCTTCACGAA
Organism: Lissotriton helveticus; assembly: GCF_964261635.1. Taxonomy (NCBI): domain Eukaryota; kingdom Metazoa; phylum Chordata; class Amphibia; order Caudata; family Salamandridae; genus Lissotriton; species Lissotriton helveticus. The sequence goes on along the minus strand of NC_136068.1, from coordinate 1,965,570,696 downwards.
TTTCCGCATGAGAGGCTTTTCGACGTTCATCCGCATATCCTTTCATCTTCTCCTTCTTTAACTTATCCACGCTGCAATTTCCTTGTGATCAGAATCAGGATACAGCGTACTCGCGGGAAGGTTCATCATGGGCAGTCTGGTGCGCACTGGCCTGCCTAGCATGAGGTGGCCGGACACTTACCTGTGGTGGAGTGAGGCGTGTTTCTGTATGCACGTAGCACTTCATTGAGCGCTGTTTGTATGTTCCTTTGAGTGAGCTCTGCCTGCTGAATGTCTTTCTTGACCGTGGCCATGAAGCGTTCAACCATCCCATTTGCCTGCGGCCATAGTGGTGTAATTTTCCGATGCTTGAAGTTTAAGTGGTGGGCGAAGTCAGCAAAGTCTTGGATATTGAATGGGGTCCCATTGTCAGATTTTACCACTTGGGGAATGCCCAACGCAGTGAAGACTTCATCCGGAATTGGTATGGCGCTGGATGCTTTGGTGGATGTGCAGAGTTGTGCAATGGGGAATCTGGAGTATTCGTCCATGATGTCAAGGACATATTGCCCCGACTTGAATTGCCCAAAGAAATCAACTGCAACGTGTTGCCAGATGCCGTCCGGCAGTAGAGAAATTTGCAGCGGTGCAGGAGGATCTGGACGGCTCACTAGCTGACATTGTGGGCAGTCTTTCAACGTTGTTTCAACCATGAGATCCAGCGTCGGAAACCAGACCCGCTCTCGCAGTGCTCTTTTCGTGGCTACTATGCCACGGTGACCTTCATGTGCTAGGTTGATGACCCCTTGTCTTAGTTGTTTTGGAATTACAATTCGAGTGTCTCTTAGGATGTGCCCATTTGCCGCTATTGACAGTTCATCATGGACGTACTTGAACGCGGACATTTCTTGGTCATCGCTCTGATCACCTTGTCCCTTGGCTTCTGAGTGTCGCCAGCTATTAGTCTGTATGCGGCGTTTGACTTCCTGCAGGGTGACATCTGACTGTGTGGCCTCACAAATCGCTTCCAGCGGAACAGCAGGGGGTCTGACCTGATCCACTACAAAATGTATGTACTCGTCCGCAATCGATAGTTTGGATTTGTTGGTCAGGTTTGGGTGTCTGGACATGTAGTCGGCGGGGTTTGCTGCCTTCCCCGGCTTGTGTACAATGGTGTACGTGTATTCTTGCAGCCTGAGACCCCATCTCTCTTTTCGGGGTGGCATCTTGGCTCGAGGATTTCCAAAAATAGTGATCAAAGCTTGATGGTCAGTGACCAAGGTGAAGTGCTTTCCAAAGATGAAGATATAGAAGTGTTCACAAGCCCAGACTATGGTTAGACTTTCCTTTTCTGGCTGTGAGTATGCCCTCTCCGTGTCTGTTAAACTCCGACTGGCATACGACTCGATGTGACGTTGATCGTCATCTCTGTCATATTGCGCTAGAATGGCTCCTAGCCCCACAGGACTTGCATCCACCGTTATTTCTGTCTTCTTTTTTGGATTGAAGTAGGCCATGTTTTCAGCGGACTCCACTGCTTTCTTAATGTCTCAGAAGGCACGTTCACATTGTGTGGACCACTGAAATGGCTGCCCTTGTTTAGTGAGAGTTCTCAGGGGGTAGCTTATTGCGGCGTAGTCTTGTATATACCTGGAGCAGTAACTGGCCATGCCCAAGAACGAACGCACGTCTCCAACGCCACCTGGGCTTGGGGTCTCATTGAGTGCGGCTACTTTATCAGGATCAGGTTTCATGCCTTTTCCAGAGAAGATGTGGCCGAAGAATTTTAGAGTTGGCTTATGAAATTCGCATTTGTCCTGATTGAGCCTGAGGTTGGCTTCCATCAGGGCATGGCAAACCGTTCCACCGCTGTGTCATGTTCTTGAGTGGTGGCCCCATATACCAGGATGTCATCACTATAGTTCAATACATGGGGAATATGATGGATTGTTCTCCGAATTGCTTCCTGAAAGATCTCGGCGGCCGACGACACCCCAAAACTGAGTCTTTTGTATCTGAAAAGCCCCAAATGTGTTGAAAATGTAGTGATGTATTGAGACCGCTCATGCAACTCCAGTTGGTGATATGCTTTGTTTAGGTCCAATTTTGAAAATATTTTGGCTCCATTGAGTGACACAATCATGTCACTAATTTGGGTGCCTCTCCCTCTCTATCGCGGTGTTAGGCGCTCTCATGTCCACACGTAGACTGTCCGTCTCTCCTTTCTTTGGAACTACTACAACCTGAGAGACCCAGGGTGTTGGACCATCTGTCCTCTCAATGATGTCGGCCTCGAGTAAGTCTTGGAGCTCCTTCTCCACAGCTTCTTGCAAGTGAAACAAGATTTTTCTGTGGTATTGGGCCACTGGCGTCATTTGCTTGATGATGTGTAGCGTAATTTGGCAGTTTTTCATCTTCCCAAGACATTGAAAAAGCCTGGGGAATTTCTGAGTGATGTCTAGTTTGTCGTCAACTTTATATAATATGTCCACAAGTCGTAGCCGTTCTGCTGTGGGCAAACTCAATAGCCAGTCCGCCTCAGGCCCGTCAATTACATGGATGTAAGCTTGGATGGTGCGATCTTGATATGATAGATCGGTCGGAAACTTCCCAAGACAGGGGAGTGGCTTCTTTGACATCCACGTGTAGACTCGCACATGGGCATTGATCAATTTGGGTTGTGTCCTCATTCTTTGATATTCCGCTACTGATATATAATTGAGAGACGCTCCGCTGTCCAGCACAAATTTGGCATGATGGGAGCCAATTATGATGTCAAGTCGTGGATATTCTTTTAGACGATCAGGATCCGCCACAAAGCATATGTATTCGTCGATGTCTTGTGAGATGGGTGACAGGGATCTGGACTCTCTTGATGAGGACCGGCGAGACCGATACGTTCGGCGAGAGTGACAGCTGGAGTGTGACGACCCGGTGGATGAGTCTCGTCTGTCATGTACCGCTCTGGCATGGTGACGGCTGCTTGTGGGACGGAACTGCCTGGTGGGTTCTCGTTGGTCCTCATTGTTAGGAGTTCCGCACACGCTTTCGAAGTGATTGTCTCTTCCACACTTCCGGCATCTCTGACCTAGAGCTGGGCACGTGTCTGCATGTGGGAAATCATAGCCGCATCTTTAACACTTAAGTTGTCATTCTGATCTTTTCTTGGTGCGACTTGAACTTCGGCGCCGACGGCTTGAGGGATGGTGCTGTTTTTTGGATCTGGAGGAGCGAGCTTGTGGTGGGGAGCGTCTATGCATTTGTCGAGACTGCATTCTGAAAGCTTGCTCACGTTTCTCACTTTTCCCGGCCTCCATTTTCTTTGCATGTTCATCGGCTTGATCGTTGACTCTCGTCATTTATTCGATCTCATCTAATGAGTAACTCTTCTTTAGGAGTTTGCGCCTCAAGGACTCCAACATACAACCTTCTATAATTCTCAGGCTGAGTGCATCGTCCGTGGAGAAAGCGTCAAAGTCACAGTATCTTGCTAAGCGTCTCAGACGTGTGATAAATACACTCATTTTTTCACCTTTCTCATGTGACGCTGGATTGAACGTGTATCGCTCATAATTGAATTTTTTTTTGTGTAGGACCTTGCGGTCTAGCGCTTCACAGACATTAGCATATGAAGCAGCAGACGCAGCAGGCAACTCTTTTATGATCTGTCCAACTTCCTTGCCCACTAGGTTCTTGAGAGCGATCAGTTGCTGTCCAGCATCAGTCACATGGGACCCCTTCATGAAGTCTGTGAAATCTTCTAGCCATTCTTGCCACCGAAGACCCATACCTCCACCTGATTCAAGAGTGAGGGGCTCTGGAGGGCGCAAGAATGACACTCCCAACACACCCATGGGACCGGGTTCAGCATTTTCCTGACGTGATCCAGACATCGTGGAATCCTATTAATCAGTCACGCACGGACGAATCTCTTCTGTCGGTACCCTTGCTTGAACTTGCCACTGCTTGTTTAATCGTCTTATTGTAGCCGCCAATGCTCGTTTACTTCACCCCTTGCAATTGCCAATGCTTGTTATTTGATTCCTTGCACTCACCAATGCTTGTTATTTTTGTTCTTTTACACTCGCCAATGCTTTTTTCTTTAGTTTCCTTGCACTCGCCAATGCTTGTTTCTTTGTCACCGTGCATTTACCAGTGCTTGATGGCTTTCGGGCTCTGCCTGACCCCAAAATGGCCGCCGATGATCCCTGACAGGGGATTGGACGATGATGCCTGACTCCAAGATGGCCGCCGCGAGAGTCTCATGCAGGCCGAGATTTGGCCTGTTTCAACCGGGGGCACGATAGCTTCACACAACTCCCCAGCCACGATCACAGGTGTCAGCAGGCACTCACCCTCTCATAGAGGCATCGTCGGAGGAGTACCAGGTGAGCGAGGCTCAGCAGGCAGCCTCACACGATTATTGTAACGCCGGGGTGGGCTCCCGGCGAGCAGGCAGATTTTAGCGCTCCAACCCCAGGACACGCCACACACGCGGTGCAGCGGGGGGAGCCCCCGGGCAAGTACACACACCTCCGGACAGCTGGGGTGGGCTCCCAGCGCACGAGGACACTGGCGCAGTGACCGGGCTACAACGTGGTCACTGGCCCACCACACTGGACGCCGCCTTAACCGCTGGTCTTCCAGGAACGTGCACCGACAGGGTTTGCCGTTCTCCACACACCGCAGGTTCCGTGGCCACCCTCGTCGCCAGATGTAATGTCTTGGCGGCCACAGATTCTCAAACACCGGGAAAACTGTCGGACCTCATTTATTGCACGTCTTTTCCTTCTCACATTCATCGGCTAACTGCCGTCCCCATCTCTTGGTCCTCCCTTTCCGCCTGCCTTCGTCCTTCCCTGGGGCAGGTCCTAGTGCCCTCCTGTGTGTGCTCACATCACTACACCAACCAGCAGGTAACAGTCTTCTTTGGGCTTTTTATTTATTAAGTACTGCCCGTATAAAAAAAATATGTTTGGCCACTTTACAAGGATTAGTTAATATTTTAAAACTGCCACCAGATGACTCTTCTCCTTACTTGAGTAAGCACGCAGGTTACTTAAAAAAAGAAAAACCTTTTGTGCAACAGGCGGAGGTTAATTACAAATGCTGTCGACGAACTGCTCATTCAATCTAGTTTTCCATTAAATGTGTGTATCTTAATACTAATGAGTGGCTGAAGAAAGTACTGCGCCTGACCTGCATAATGACGCCGTCAGACCAGGCGTCTTGTCTTCCGTGGTTGTACTACCCCCATAAGAACAACATTTCAAGTGTTCAGTGACGAAGACATGCCAGAAATGCTCCACGGACACTTACTGATCACCTCACGGTACAATGTGGTAAAAATGCATTTTTCAAGAAGCAATGCAAAAACTCAAACGATACGTCATCAAAAAAAGCAGTTTGCAGAGACCACCCAACTGGTAATTTGTTTCGAAAATAAGCTGAATCCAATTCCCAGAGTTAACGAGCAATGCAAAATAGTCAGAAATGATACCTTTTGTAGCTTTAAGCCTGAACATGTCTGAATTCTGAGCTCGCGAGTCTCACGTCCTTTTTTTATGGTACGGAAGTACCTGTTATAGGCGATACTTTCGGCCCCTACCGTATTACCCTCTTTTCTTTTCTAAAAAAGAAGGGGAAATAATATTGAAATATTTAAAACTTAAATTGCTCGATAAGTCCAGACTCAAGGCAGCCTTACGTCGATGCAAACAATAAAACTATAATTTTTCAATTTATTTTATTATGTTTTGGCACTCCGAATAGGTCCACATAATGCAAAATACACAAATACAGATACCCATTTCTCTAAATAAAATGACAACTACAACATTTTCCACTAAACAAGATAATCAGCGGCACAAACCTCCATATTTCATCAATAAATAGCTAAAAAACCTTTAAATAAATGAAAAATATTGAAGCAAAACATTTCATTTGGAGGAGTATATAAGGCCTGTAAAAAAGAATTCACATTAAGGATACCCAATTGCAAGCATATTGGCCTTAACCACTTCAACCGAAGTGGACGCAATGCAGGACATATAAACAGTACATGAGAACAATCCTGAACAGACATATTACAAAAGTTACATGTGGGAGAGGACCCATACCATTTTGCCAAAAGAGTGTTCAGGGGCAACAAGTCCTGCCTTAGGAGGAACCAAAATCTCCGAACACCGTGTGGTAAATTCCAGGTGACATAGGGTTGGGCAAGCTTCATTAAATATGTGTTAGCAAGGAGATCACCTCCCCTCTTTACTTGCATGGACTTCAAGTCCACCGTAAAGCAAAGATCCCATGAAGCCTGTTTCAAAAGGGATTTTAACTGGGTAGGGGAGATAGTAAAAAGGGTACTCTCTTCCAATTTAAGAAGTGCCACAGCCTTTCTAAAATTCTTAAAAATTTGGGAGTACTCTTTTAAATTACCCAACAATTCCCCCTTGAGGAGGAATCTCAAAGACCCCGCTTCTCCTCTAGCTAGGCTAACAACCCATCGAACTAGAGCTGACAGGCCCTGGGCCCAACTGCTACGGAGACCAAATTCCAGTCTGCAGGCGGCCACAGAGCAAGCCGGATTAAGGGAAGTTATAGATCTTAATAATTTTCTTTCTGCCGTCTGTAAGAAACCCCAATGCTTTAAATCAACCAGTTCCATTCCATACAGGAGGGTTGATGGAATTTTTGCTCTAAAGACCTCCAGTAGACAAGCAAAATGTCTTCTCCCTGTGGCGGAGTAAAGGGCACTCAGACTTTTGCCTTGGGATCTGGCTTTACGGGAATTATTATCAATATGAGGCTTCTCACTCAAATTGGCAGAAATTATTTTTCCTAAAAAGGTATATGTCTTAACCACCTCCAGTTTCTGACCACCTACTGCCCAACCAAAGTTCTCCGATTTAGATTTTTTCTTCCCTGTAATGCACATGATTTTACTTTTTGTGGCATTTATCCTCATGTAGTGGGTCTCTGCAAAAAGATGTAAAGCCTGCAGACGATTGGCCAGACCCTTGGGAGTCAAATCTAGAATAAGAATGTCGTCTGCATATAGCAAGCAGGAAATAGAAGATCCCCCCCACTACCGGGGCTATGCCAACACAAGATGAAAGGGAAGCTGGAAGATCAGAAATATACAGGGAGAAAAGTAAAGGGGCCAGAAGACAACCCTGTTTTAATCCATTGGTGGAGGGAATAACCCGCGATAAACCCCTTTCTCCACCTTGTAGAACTCGGCCCCAGGTGTCAGTATGTAGAGACCGCACCAGATCTAATAGGAGAGGAGGCATGCCCAAATCAGATAGCTTTCTCCACAGCAAGGGACGGTCAACTTTGTCGAACGCTGTGGAGAAATCAATGAACGCCGCATACACTCCTCCCCCCCGAACTCTTATATATTTGTCCGAAATAACCTGAAGGGCTGTAAGGTTATCCAATGTGCCATGGCCCTTACGAAAGCCAGTTTGTTCGAGGGGTAATATCTGATTCACATCAACCCAATCAGTAATTAAAGATAGGAGACATTTGGCAAAAACTTTTCCAATAGCATCAAGAAGGGCTATCTGGCGATAATTTATTGGCTTATCCCTATCGCCCTTCTTGAATAATGGAACCAATATGCTCCCCTTCCAAGAAGAGGGCACAATTTTACTAATGAAGCATGATCTAAATAATGGAAAAAGAATCTTGCTCCATGAGACAGGATCCTGCTTCAGTACTGATATGGGAAGTTCATCAGGCCTCATTGCTCCGGAGGAGCGCATGTCCTTAATGGCCGATTCAATGGTTTTCTCCGAAGGGGAGTCGATAGGAAACTCATCTTCTTTAGTAGTCTCCTTACATTCTACCATTGCAACATTCCCAGCATACAAGTTGGAAATGTAAATGACCAATGACAATTCAGCAATGGGAATAGGGAGGGAGCTAACTCTTGCTCCACAACCCTCACCGATGAGTGACCAGAATTGTCTAACTTTGCCGTGAACAGCGGCCTCCTGAAGACTTATCCAAAGTAAGTCTTCTTTTTCTTTTTAAGTTTCTTCCTTATTCTGCTTCTCCTTCTTTTTAGCAGGTTTATTTTATTATTTATTTCAATAGATCTACACAAAAATTGCTCCCGCGCTAATTTATTTATTTCCTTATTTAAAAGGGTAATCGATCTAGAAACATAAATCCCTTTTACAGAAGAGCTAGCCCTTTTGGCAACAGAAATGACCTCCTTCATAAAATTCTCAAAATGAATTATTTCGGAACCCTGCCAAACATTCAATTCTAGTATTGTTTTACCTAGAATACACTCCAGGCCCTTCTTGGCTTTAAAATTCCAGAAGCATCTACCAGAAACCTTGTGAAAGTTAACTAAATCACTGTTAAGGGACCATGAATCGGATTTAGGAGGTTGAAATGAGAGGCTTATAGTAATCACATTGTGGTCACTAAATAATGTCGAAGAGACCACCAGATCCTTCACTAGGGAGAAAGTACAGTAGTCGGTGATTACATAGTCCAAAATTGACTCACTTTGGGAGGATCTATGAGTATATTTTGCAGGAACATCAGAGGGAAGCCTACCGTTCACTATTAACCCCTCCGCCGCTGAAAGTTCTTCTAGCAACAGCTTCCCTCTCTTATTAGTTTTAATTTTATTGGGGAAGAGGGATTGAGGAATAAGGTAGGCTTCTTCTTTAAATTTGTTTCTAAATAGCTCTAAGCTAGAATTAGAAACTTTGCAATTAAAATCACCTACTAACAAAACATGGGGGGGAGGTTCTACCTCTTTAATCTGTTTAATGTATGAAAACACTTGCTTCAATAAAATATTAAAACATTCATCGGGGGGATGTAGGCATTTATTATTACGAGAGAATTATTATTTCCCACACTAGTTAAGCTACAGAGGGAACTGCCTGAAAGAGGTTGCTTGGATCAACATAATGGGCGAAGTTCCACTTTAATCTATTGGACAAAAGGCACGCAATACCCCCTTTTGCATGGCCTTTCTTCGAAGGAGAAGCCACAGCCTCGAGGACAAAATAATCTCTCCCTGCACACAATCTACTAGCACACCAAGTCTCTTGGATGCAAATCACACTAGCGTTCAGAGAGAACAAATACTGTAGTTTCTCAGGACTACTATTTATCCTGGCGGCATTCCAAGAGAGAACTTTCAAATTACTACTAAAGATGTTGAAAGAGTTTAGGGTTGTCTGTGGATTTACTAGACAAAGCACCAGGCAGCCAATTCCACCGCTGGTTATCTTCTATTGGAAGGCTGTTCTGAATTAACGGGGCAGGCATTACATGTGTCACCAAACGTGTGTTTTTCGATACCCATATTTTTAAATCATCATAAGAGGGAGGGGGACCATCTTTACCAGTGCCCTGCTGAGGAAGTCTGTTATAAGGGAAACTATCTCTTCTAGAAGAAAAAACAGGTAATACATCAATTCCCCTACACTGGAAATTCTCAGCCTGTTGCAATATAAGATTTACTATAAATTTGGAATAAAACTTTACCCTAGCATAAGGCGCGGCAGCTGTTCCGGATAAGGAAACTAGATCAATATCATTAGTTTGGATTAACTTTAAACTCTCAATGTTTTTGAAACATTTAAGTAACCATGCTCTATTTAAAGGCTGATCAAAATCAAATAACGATCGAAAATCCACAGTCAATGTATCTACAAAAACTTCTGATACTTTTGTAGGCAAATGATGAGGCCATACAACGCCATCGCCTGTAGCATGAAAAGCAGGGGCTGACGGATTAAGAGCAGCAGATACAATAGGGCCTAACCCTATCATATCTGCTGCGGGGGGAGGGATCGTCAATCCTCCTACATCTAAAGAGGGGCCTCTCACAGGAAAGATGGAATAATTGGGGGAAGTTTTAGTGCCTGATGCATAGGGATTCAAATTGTCAAAAGGATGAGTGGCAACTTCCTGACTTAAGGACCCGTTCACGGACTCTTCAGTGATAGGATCATTGATATCAGGGACTTGTGAATCCTCAAAAATTATTTGTCTCTGCTTTTTTTCCCTATATCTGCGAATTGGTTTCCTCTTTTTTCCTTTGTTCTTTTTGTGATTACCAGATTTTACTTTTTCTCCCCCCCCTATCCCCTTAATTTCAGGCACAAAAATTGGGAATAGCTCTTTTTCCGATTTTGGAGCGGTAACATCGACATTTTCTTCTTCAATTTCGAGGACAGAATTTCTTACACAGTTAGATGCAGAAAATGTGGGTACTAAAGATGCTTCATTTTTAGGAATAGCCACATGATTATTTTGAACTAGATTATCATTTCCGGCTAAATGGTCACTTCTCAACTCAGGCCCCTGCAATCCAGCCTTGGGATCTAAAACACGAACCTTTTCCGGGAGTTTTAACAGTAAGACATTTAATATCTGAGTGACCGATTCCAAAATACAATCAGAGCTTCCCACAAATTTACCCAATAACAGTCAAATGGATGCCAATGCAATCATGGATTCAGAGATCGGTTTTTCCAATTTATCAAAACCTGGGGGATCAATAGGACCAATGCCAGATATATTAAGCAGTGGGCTCTTCGAGATGTTATACTGTGAGGAAATATCTTGCGATTTTATGGAGGGAGTACTACTATAAAGCAGAAGACCAGACGGAGCAGCACCAATCGGGGACTTAATAGCTTCAGATGATTTCAGAGTAACATCAGCTAGGTATCGACCACAAAGCTCCAGGTCAATACTCGACAAATGAGAGTCCCCCTTAACTTCCACCTTTGGCAGTGAACCTCCTATAGGAACGTTAGATAAAACACTTTATGGTTTACAGCTACATTATTTTGTTGGCCACCCTCAGAACTGGAAGCAGAGCACTTAATGTCACCAGTTATTACAGAAGGCACTGGGCAAGGCTCCTCGGTAATCAGGGAGCCCGAATATTCATCATTCACCAGAGGAGGGACCTTCTTGACCACCACAAGGGCTATGCCGGATGGAGAAGCTGTATCAGAGGTTTTGTTTGCAGCGTTTAACAAATCCTTATCCTGGGGTTTTTCCCACAATTGCAACAGCTGGCATTGGCCCTTTATTAACAAATTATTGGTAGCCTTATTTCTGAGGGGGTTGGATCTTGTCTTCATGCAGGACCTTCCCCCCAATAATCTCCCCGAACGTAACTTTTTAGCCGTCATCCTTGTACGTGGAGAAAAGGGGAAACCGTAGCCCCGATGGATGTAGTTAATAACAGTTAGTCAATCAAAATTAAGCAATTGGAGGTAAGTCACGATGAGTTCCTGGTCAGAAGGAAAATGTCTATACTAACATTTTATACCATGTGATACTAAACAAAAATGTATTCAATATAAATAAATAATAATGTAAATGAATAGGCCCAGCCCAGCCTACTTCAGCCACGGAGGGCCACAGAGGGCCCGCCCTTTGTCCGGGCTTAGTCCGCGCATGCGTCCTCGCGCGACGAAGGCTCTGACGTTGTTATATGCGCCTCCTGGCGCGATGGCTAATCGCGTGACCAATTTCCCCCGTGGGTTCCTGGGGATTGCAGTCTCTACCGTCCGACCGGCGGAGCCAAGCCCGGCCGGTCGTTTTCAGCAAGGGGGGGGGCGGAGCCAAGCCCGGCCGCAGAACGGGAAACTGGAGGCACAGCTGCGAGTCCAAAAGCAGGAAACAAATAGAAAACGGGGAACTCAGCCCCTGCCGCTGTTATATGCGCCTCCTGGCACGCTGGCTAGTTGCGTGACCAATTTCCCCCGTGGGTTCCTGGGGATTGCAGTCTCTACCGTCCGACCGGCGGAGCCAAGCCCGGCCGGTCGTTTTCAGCAAAGGGGGGGCGGAGCCAAGCCCGGCCGCAGAACGGGAAACTGGAGGCACAGCTGCGAGTCCAAAAGCAGGAAACAAATAGAAAACGGGGAACTCAGCCCCTGCCGCTGTTATATGCGCCTCCTGGCGCGCTGGCTAGTCGCGTGACCAATTTCCCCCGTGGGTTCCTGGGGATTGCAGTCTCTACCGTCCGACCGGCGGAGCCAAGCCCGGCTGGTCGTTTTCAGCAAAGGGGGGGCGGAGCCAAGCCCGGCCGCAGAACGGGAAACTGGAGGCACAGCTGCGAGTCCAAAAGCAGGAAACAAATAGAAAACGGGGAACTCAGCCCTTGCCGCTGTTATATGCGCCTATAAAAACTATAAAACTATAAGTTAATCATCCAGAGACAAAGACGGGCTTCTTTTGAAAGTCTCGCAAAGTCTAGCTTCCTGCCAGCGAAAGACACTTTCACATTTAGAGTTGAGAACCTCACAACATTTCACTGGAGTGGTCCACCACCCTGAAGGTTTTATCTCAGCAGATAGTGCATAAGGAGTATACAGCTTGACCCGTCTGACTGGCAGGTGACAGTCGAAGGCATAGCACTAAGACAGGGTGATCAGACAACCCGCATTTGCCCGTACAGTACCAGTTTTTCAAGGACCATCCCTGCGTCCGAACACTTTCAGCTAAAACAAAGACATATCCCTTTTTTTTTTTAGAGGATGGTGTGAACATGCATGTTAATCAGTGTTGTGCAGGCTCAGGTTGCAACCAGCCCTCTCACCACTCCAGGGTCACAACTTAACTTAAATGTGTGTGTGGGTGCGTGCATGTGTGTTGACCTCGCAGATGGGTAGCCCTCTACGTGGCAAAGTGTGCCCCACCAGTAATACCCTTTTGCTGCCTGTCCTAGTTTGTATGTCTTTTCACTGGCACTTGCCCAAAATGGAATGGACTCTAGCCTAGGGCTGTCAGACCTTAAGAAGCGCTGCCCTGATGTACATCCAACCCTGTCCCAGCTGACCATTCTTGCAGTGACAGTCGCCTGGTATGTGACTGACTGACCCAGCCACACGTGCGGCTTCACCAGCCCCAGGATTATCCTGCGGGTGCTCCACCAGTTAGAAGCTACCTCTTTCAACACTTCTTAGCAACATATCAGAGGTACTGGCCTCAAATCTGACTGACTCTATCCGAGCCCTGCCAACCTTCACGGAACGGACATGGTAGGTGACTGTCTCCACTCCCTCATTCCATACAGTTCCTTTTTTGCGATTGTACTCGTCAGGAATGTCATTTTAAAAACGAAAATAACATCTTTGGCTAAATGATATAATGTCTGCTTCCACAACACCCACGCTCACGCTAGAATTGCTTTTACAAGTAACCAGGCAGTCCTCCACACAACAGCTAAGTTGAACCAAAGAAAGCCCTTCGATGCACATTTCCACTACTAGTGCAATACATTTCCCCCTTTGAAAGTGCCACACACACAGTGGCATAGCCAGCCCGGTGGCGGCGGGTGCCGATTGAAGCTAGATTGGGGAAAGGGGAATTCAGAATGCTTCCGGCTCCTGCGGGTTCCTTCAAAGTGAAAACAGAAGCTTGCGAGTGGTGCACATGCACACGCCACTGCGAGCCGTGGTCTATTGAGGTCTATTACATGCACCAAGCGCGTAAAAGACACCAATAGGCCATGGGCGGAGCAATGCGCCCACCTTTGACCAATTGCGTGCAGTCTTTTACAAAAAGACGCATGCAAAGGACAATAGCTGCCCACAAGCGTGTGCAATTCCTAGGGCAGCTCCCAAACCCCGTTTTTCACCTACTAAAGGGCTCGTGCTGCGCGAGCACTGCTGCACAGTGCAACGCAGGGTGTGAGCCCTAAAAAGGAGTTTTGTTCTTTTGTGCCACGTTATGACAGAGCCAAGTCAGAAGTCGATAAAACAGACTCGAACTCTGGAGAAGAACCAATGCAAATTGGATCAATAAGAGGCCCATTGACCAAGGAGGAACATGAAAAAATAAGAGTGAAGACTTATGCATGTACAGTGGTGCTTGAGGGCATTTCCTAAAAGACTGTACAAAGAAGCCCAAGTCGAATTTTGGGTTAAAAGACAAATCCCATCAGTTTGCAACTTGGTTAGTGTGACATGGAGGTGTCTGTTGTCACTGTGTGATTGATTTTTTAATAGATTTGTGTGTCATCTGCATATAGGTGTATTGAACCCCCGCAGCAAATATCATGTTTTAAGATTGCCCCACTGTGCGTTTCTTTAAAAAAAAAAAAAAATGGACCTGTTGCTACTCACTATTATTCCTAGCCGATTTGTGGCATTACTAGATGCCAGTTACTGCACTTTAAAAGCTATATTATGACATCGACTAATTGAGCTTCCGTTGCATAGGGCATATACAGGCATATTGCATGTGTTGTTTAGTGACAGACTGCGTTAACAACTAGTGAATTACCATTACAATGGCAGCCTGTTAATAGCAGCCACATTTGGACCTGTTACTCCAGTAATGGCAGACCGATTCCATGATAATGTAGATTTCTGATAAAAGCAAAGTGACTGTTATAAATCGGAGTTTCTTACAGAAATATTTAGTTTAGTAACTGGATGTCCTGAGTGCTGTTTGTGTAACGGACATGGCGCGTTCCCAAAACAAAGACTTGTACAAACCAATTGCCTGCCCTCCAAACATTTTTCCGCGTTAGGAAATTAGAAGTATTTATTCACTTAAAAAATCCGTTGTGATTTCCTTCCGAGACAGGAATGTTTGACGGCCCTGCACATTCCTAGCTACCCAAAGGCCCTCGGCTTCCTTTTTACAACTACTTTACTGAGGGCAGGTCACAACCTGCGGGTCTGTCCCCTCAGTGGTTCATAGCCTGCTGCAACCTATTTCCCACAGGGTGCGTGGCGGCGCGGCGCCGCTGGCTTCTCATCACGGCGCACCGGGGTGCGGCAGCGCACAGTTTGGGAAGCACTGGTATAGAGTATGTCTGGGGCATGATGTTTACCCAGCCTCATAATAAACAAGAGGCCATGCGCCCGCGGGTCGTCACACATTGCCTTGTGAACAAATATGCTTTTGTGCAAAACGTGTAACAGACGGACTCTGAAATGTGCTGCTGACTTTAACCTCTTCTCTGCCCAGGCTAATGAATATTGAGCCTGGCCTGTTTTCAGTGAGCATGTTACTAAGGGCTGAAAAACAAGCCAGCATGAGCTATGGTTCAAAAAACAAATACTATTTAAAGCAGCAGTGTTATGCTTCCAAAATGTTGGGTTTTGGCTTACTATGTATATCCTGGCCAATGTATCTTTCCAGGGCGTCAAGATAATTAGACACACATATATATATATATATGCAGTGATTTAAATGGAAAAAAATAAGTGCATGTACTCTCCATATTAAGATGTGTTTAGGGAGTAAGGCTTGGGCGGAGGGGAGGCTATGGGGCGGGGCTAGGTGGAGTGCTAAGGGACCCGGCTAGGGGCACACATTTGATTTGATCGAGATTTAATTGGTGTGCAAAACTAGTAACCCACATGCCTATGTACATAAAATACAAATCTGGGATCGGCATGTTGTGTTTTGAAGCAAGCACATGAACCCTCTGTGCTAACTTATGATGAGTCAAAACTGTCATCAGATAAAGCACAGATCTTTTTGGCAAGTACTTTTGTTGGTGTTTGGAAAACAGAACATGTGCAGGTAACCTAATTATAGAAACTGGGGTCGAGCTTAAAATGTGCCAATGGCGCCAACACCACACCTGGCCTCCCAGCAAGGCCTCAGCGCCTTTGCACACACCCACCCTTGCCTGAATGCGATTGCCTGGCAGAGAGGTCAGCTGAAACAAATTGCTTCGGCACTGGGCTAGCCCCTTAGGGCTGATGTGGGAACAGCCCAAAAGGTAGAGCCGAACCTGGCCTTTCAGGAAGGCCTCTGAATAGTACCTGCACTCCCGGCCTACCACGGGATGAATGTGAAGCGCCCTCCTGCGAGGGAGCATGGGAAAAACACAACCTTTAGGCTGCTGACAGACCCTAGGGCCATAACACCTGGCCTGGCCTCCCTGTGTGGCTGCTCAGCCTCCTCACACTCTCTTCTCCCCCGCCTGCCATTGCCTCAGTGCGAGGAGTGCTTGGCAGATGAGTACCGCAAAGACACTGCTTTGGTTTTAGCTGTTCCACCTACCGAGCCCCATGTCCCACAGAGGCAGAGTTGTGAATGGCCTAATGACCGGAGGAACACCTGCCCCACCCGACCACATCTATTAAGGCACAGTTTGACGGACTGGTAGGAAGGAATGTGGAATAGCACTGCTTGTGGGGTCAGGGCTAAGGTGAAGACGGCCCAAAACTACAGCCACAAAACTGGCCTCTCACTCATCTCGGCTCCCC
This sequence comes from Lissotriton helveticus, assembly GCF_964261635.1. Classification (NCBI taxonomy): domain Eukaryota; kingdom Metazoa; phylum Chordata; class Amphibia; order Caudata; family Salamandridae; genus Lissotriton; species Lissotriton helveticus. The sequence continues at coordinate 1,965,554,488 of NC_136068.1, read as the reverse complement.
ACCTCTAAGCACAGCCTTTTGTGCTGCGGCCTGCCTACACATTCCATAGTGGCAGGGCTGGCTCTAGGGCGGTGCGATCGGTGTGACTGCACCGGACGTTGACTTGGGTTGGGGGCGTCACTGAAAAAAAAATGTATACTATAATTTTAAAAATCACCTGTTGCTGTGTTCCTGGCCTCCAGCAACTTTCAGACATCAATTACAACGTCAATATAACTCCAGTGATATATCATCTTCCTGGAAAGAGACGGAGGTTTGTTTAGTGGACTCATCCTGAGGTAGTGCAGAGGGTTAAGATGCCTGCTGCTAAGAACGTGTACCATGCAGATAACGAAGAGCCTATAATGTAAATAGGTCAGTGGGTAATTACTTCTGTAAGAGAGCTTCTTTTGTTACTTGTCGTTTGTAAGGCAAAATCCTAATATAGAACATTGAGCTATTAACGGTCATCCTAGAGCTGCATGCAAACTGCAAGGTATGTTAGAGCTATAGGTTTTTTGCCCAGTCTTTCATCATCCTAATCTTGCGAAAAGGGTTAATTTGGGAAGAAAACAATTCTTATTATGAAAGAGAACTCCTAACAATGATGTTACTTTTAAAATTCTGAATTTGCGCTTTTTCAGAATAAGGACACAAACTACACAGCCTACCAGTACCGATGCCTCCTACACTACACCTTGTAGTCCTATCTGTTGTAACATTTCCTATACACTGATTTACTCACATGATGGTCTCTGTGCAATCTGTGTGGGGTGTAAAGTGCTCTGACACCTTACGCTGGTATGAGTGGTGCTATAAAACTAAAGGGTGCTAGTCAGGGAATCCGTGGCAGAGGTGGTCATTGGGAGGGCAACAGACATTGTCACACAGGACGCCACCAGCGCTAAAGCCCTGCATAGTGGCCTAGTCAGGTCGCCACAGTGGGGGATGGGTGGCCAGTAGGATATTGTGGTTGGTTGTCTAAATAAATGCATAGAAGTGTTGGTACTTAGTAACCGCGAGTACCGGCCCATTTAAAGCACTGTATATATGTGGAAGTATATTAACGACATTATATTGGGACGTGCTGTATTGGTGTTTCAGATTCAGCACCTCAAATGCTTAGTTGTAGATTCCTCTTTTCCCCAAGTTATTCAAACCAAATAACCTTCTTTATACTCTAGAAACCTGGAATACTTAAGCTGAGTTTCTACACAAGGCTACCTCTTCCTCGAATGATTAATCAAATGATTAGGCGTAGTCCCTGGCCTAACTCGGCGTGCAGATACATATCGTCTATATCAAGGCAGATCTGGGTTCCAAATGCAGCATTCTACTTGGAGTAAACAGAACCGATATCACCCCAAGAGGAGGAGAGGGAGGCAATCAATTGGAGTCAGTGCTTTAAATGGAAAATGAGAAGTGCTGGTACTCACTAATTAGACTTGGTAGGCCGTTAGGGGCGTGGCTATGAGCCAGGTATTTAACAATAGCAACATAAGTAAGCTTTAATGCAAAGGTTCTGATTGTTATGTGAAGCACTTGAATGTCCATGGGCCAAATTTGTACAATATCAAACTGCCTCCTTACCTAGGAGACGTGTCAAGCATCAGCTCCAATGACATAGGTGCAGGGCCTAATTTTTGGCGGTTTGATATTGCGCTAATTTGGGCCATGGACATTTAAGCGCTTTACATGGCAGTCAGAACATTTGCATTAAAGTTGACTTTTTTAAGCACCACTGGTTACGGGAGTTGTCCAGAATCACAGGAGGATGAGCCGACGCTGGGATATCATGCGGATGCGACGACGCAGGTCTGTCTCACGGTATGCGGTCTTTGACCAGGAGGAGCACCGAAAGTGCTATCCTTATTGTAGTGGAAGGTTACAGCCTTCTCCAGGTGTTAAGCAGCACGCGGGCAGTGGGGGCAGCCTACTGTGTGGTGATCAGTAGTAGTGAACAGATCCTTTTTACCCTGTCACTGGAGTGAGGCCTACAGACTCACTCACTTTTTTTAAAGTTCAGCTGCTGTGGGCTTGACTCACCCTTGGCCTACGTCAGATAGCTGTGCAGTGCTGCACAGGAGCAGTGACTCCGCTACATGTGTGTGTGCCTGGGAAGGGTACAGTACAGGGATTTTAAAATGCTGCTGCCTGCTGTACTTCTTATTGTTTTAACAGTGACTTAGAAATATCTGCACCTTCATGCACAAACCAAAGGGGCATTGGTTGACTAAACTGGTTTGATTTTTGTATGCTGCTGCCTGCTGTACTTGGTTTTGTTTAAAAAGTCAATGTGAAATATTTGCGCCTTCATTCACAAACCAAAGGGCTATAGTCTGATTAAACTGGTTACGTTTGATTTTTGTATGCTCTTGTGCATGTTATTGTTTGACCAGTCACTTGTTTTCATCACACACTTTGAAAGTGTTTTCACCTTGATGGAAGAAGAAAGGGGGATTGTTTTACAAAACACGCTTGAGTTTTGTATATTGCTGGATTGCTGATTCTTTTATTATGCACTTTGAAAGTAGTTGCACTTTTTTCTTTGCTTCACCCGCTACAGTTAGTATAGATTCTGTCATTAGGTACTTGCTAATATGGTTTGTTTTTATCCTACATGATGCGGTATTGATGGTGTTGTGTGCACGGGTCTATAATATGTGCACCTGAAATTGTGGAATTAGCTTTGTTTACAATATAGAACTGATAAATACAGACACACATCTGCATCAATGTTCTGAAGCATCCAAGCAGTTTTCATCCTCAGCCTTGTGTGCCTGCCAGTTTATGCCCTGCTTACTAATAAAGCCCTGATGGTAGATATTGAAATTGCATGCTCAGTTCATTTTGAATACTATAGAGTGGTTAATATTGTACAAAATCCCTGACAGACGCAAGTGTGTGGCATGCAGATATTTCACACCAGTTTGTTTCTCTTTGTGCTGGCAGGATACTGGGTTATATCTTGTATACTGCTCATGTATATTGTCAGTCGAGTCTGTTCAATTTCAGATTTGGCTTTGTCTTTCAAAGTTTCAAGTTATTTTCCATCAATGTCAATTCTAATTCAGACCCTATGGAGTTGTTCCTTGTTCTTCAGCGGTAGGCAGTTCCTCAAACAATACAACCGCTCCTTGGGATTGCGCTGATTCCTGTCTCAGTTAAATAATCTGCTCTTGACAATAATGTTACAAATGGTCCAGCTTATATGGTAAGAGTGTTCCGTACTTTCTTATTAGAATTTTGAGTATGCAAATATAGAGGCATTTCATTAAATGTTAGAGGTTTCAATTCAAAATATACCAGATTTTTGGGCTGTGGGGCAAAGTGGTGGGCGTTGGGTCAGGGGGCCCCCTCCATGTACTTTGGAGGGGGGCCCCCTCAGGTTTCGTTACGGCACTGCGTCGAAGGACAGCTGGCATTGCTTGAGGTCCATCCGCCCAATACTGAGGTATAGCCATGTATAATCTGTTGTGTACAGAACCAGATAACCTCTCAGATTGATGCTGGTGATGTACGTTCAGTTCGGGAATTGTCAGAGAGCCACCTGGCACCCCAGATCTATAGGCATGTTCTTTTAAACTATTGCAATAGTGTCCATAGTCCAGGGAGGCAGACCCACACACGTTTATCCTAGTCCCCAGCTCTCACAAGGCCACGTCGGTGTCTCACGCACACCCTAGGGGTACACAGTTGTCGCACAGTGTGTTAGGTCAGGCGGCAGTTCATCTCATGTGTCTCGCCATTGAGCATGTGATTCAGAAGCACATGTCCATTGTGCCAGCACACAGCTGTGCGGATGCCACTGCTGAACTGGCCGAACTCCACAGAATACGGCAGCTTTGGGCATACAGGACCTCACTTCACAGAGCGGACAGATCTGCTGAGCAGCGTAAGATGGGAGGCCCACCCTCAGAAGGGGCAGTTCCAGGAGCAGCCGCCATTGGTTTCCATTTGTGCCTGCATTCGCAGTTGGGGGGATAGCACAGTGGGCCCGATTCACAGAACTAACTTAAGACAATATCCTAAACTTACTACCATTTTGGTATTTACAGAAGGTACTTACTCATTTCGGTATTCACAGAAGTTAGGACTCCTAACTTTAGGTCTCCTAAATGCCTTCTGTGAATACCGAAAGTCTTAAAGTTAGGGTTTTTCTAAAGTTAAGTTCTTAAGTTAGTTCTGTGAACCAGGCCCTCAGTTTCCTCAGGATCGCCCCCATGGCCTACGAGTGTGGCCGCCACCCGGGCGCTTCCCAGTCAGCACCCACAGCCACAGGTCTGCACCGGCAGCTCCAGTGTGGCAGTGACTCCGCCCCGGCGTCCCCTCTGCGATTCACTGGGCATCAGTGACTGCAGCCGCCACAGCTCCGCGTCTCCGAGGCCCCGCCCTCAGGCTTGCCCAGGGCCTCCAAGGGGAGATGCAAGTGGCAGCACAGCTGTTCTCGGCTCCATCCCGCTCATCAGGGGCTCGTCTGGCAGCTCTGCCACTCTGCGAGCAGCTGCAGTGGTGGGCAGGGGCTCCGCAGCTTCAGAGTCAGCTGGCCATGCCCCCGAGTTGTGCCACTTTATTGATTGTGTTGCATTCTTAGTAACTTCATCTCCCGCTGGGAGAGATTGAGGAAATGTGTACTGTACTCACATTGGCATTTTTATGAATTTGTCTGAATTTATTATTATTGTTCTATGATAAAATATGGCATTGAGTTTGCAATGAATGTTATTTAATATTCATGGTAATGGGCGGTGACTGCTGTAAAAAAGTCTTTGGAACTGTATTCCAAGCACGAAATCAAATTTAAAAAAAACAAAAAAAATTAAGATACCGAAGCACTTGTCCCTGTGAGCTCTGCTTACTTCAGAATAAAGCAGCCTTTTTCACAAATTGAAGCGTTCCACGACTCAGGGTGTACCTCTGGCAGAGTCCGAGCTTCCATTGGTGCAGCAGGTGCAGTGGCACCGGGGCCCAGAACCTCTGGTTTCTGCTCTGTTTCACAGTTCAAACAGTGGTAAAGGGGACCATTTACTTCCTTACTCCTGGGCCCAGGACACACTGGATAGGGGGTCTAGCTTCCATTGGTGCAGCAGGTGCAGTGGCACCGGGGCCCAGAAGCTCTGGTTACTGCTCTATTTCAGAGGTCAAACAGTGTTCAGGGGCCCCATTTCCTTCCTTGCTGCTGGGCCCATGACACACTGGATAGGGGGGGTCTAGCTTCCATTGGTGCAGCAGGTGCAGTGGCACCGGGCACAGAGTCCCGGATTGATGTTGTATTTCAGAGTTCAAACAGTGGTCAGGGGCCCCATTTCCCTCCTTGCTCCTGGGCCCAGACACACTCTCTATGTCTACGGAGAATATTCCAGAGGAGCCCTCCAGTATACTCGGGTTGGCACAACCTCTGACCTCTGAATCCGACTTTCATTTTTTTCTCCCACTGACATGTTCTAGTTGAAATCATATCACTCTGGCTTTTAGAAAGATTCACAGACACATTTGTTCAACTTGCTTTTAGATAAAGCTGTTTGTTTTTATTGAATAGAATTGCCCTTTTCTGCAGCTTCAAGTATTTTGACATGATTTGTGGTTTCAAAATATCATGAAAAGAGAACAATTTATCAGACACACATTTTTAGTAAGCATGGGCGTAAAATCCGTTACGCTCGCGGATTTTTCGTATTTTCGGAGAATCCGCAATCCGCGAACTCTCGCGGATGCGGCGAGAATACGCAAAATCCGCGCGAAGCGGATTTTTTGTTTGTGTTCGCACTGCTCGCGCTGCTCGCGGTCCGCGGCGCGGGCAGGAACAATCTCGCACTAGCGAAAGTACAAAAATTACTTAGTAAAGGAAGTGGCCCAGTCTCCAACTTCCTGTTCCTGTCCAGCAAGCTCCTCCCATAGGGGTGGGGTGAAGGAAGTGCCCCAGTCTCCAACTTCCTGTTCCTGTCCAGCAAGCTCCTCCATTTCCTGGCCACTTTTCGATCATTCTTGACTGGGAAGGATTACTTTTTGTGGTTGCTGCTGGATATTTGGATTTGAGGCTTTTTGGATTACTTTTGGATTCGAATTTTGATTTCACAAAGAAGTAAGTTGATGTTGTTTGTTTGTGGTGATTTTTGTGTGTGTTTTTTTTTTTCGACTTTTTTGGGGGGAAAATCTGCAAGTTCGCGAGCTGAGGATGTTTTTGCTTGTGTTCGCACTGCTCGTGTCCCGCGCAGCAACAATCTCGCACTCGCGAAATTGTAAAAATTACAATTCTGCTGCACATGAATTGAAAACCACCAGGCTTATTTATGGGTGCATGGATGATACAACTGTTTTGTTGAAATTATTTTTGTTAACATGATTCTGGCCAGGGCATGGATGACATTGGATTGTGCTGATTTGTGTGTGTTTTAGGACTTTTTGGGGTGGTGTTGGGGGCTTGCTATGGGGGTGGGGGCCATTTTATTGTCTGGTCCCGTGTGGGTGGGGGTCTAGGGGCCATTTGTAAGTTGTGTGCTTTGTGCCATAGGCCTGCACCCACTGTGCTCTGATGTCATCCATTATGCCCAGGGGGGCCCAGAATCGGTCTGTTCGCGGATTTTGTGGGTTTTTGCCACGTTCGCGCCGTGAAGCAACAATCTCGCACTCGCGAAATTGTAAAAAATGCAATTTTGCACCGGAAAACCACCAGGAGGCAGCATAAGCCTTCTGAAAATGGATGGATGGCATTGGATTGTGGTGATTTGATTTGTGTTGTGTGTTTTCACTTTTTGGAGTAGGGGTTGGGTGCTGGCTATGTTGGTGGTGGCCATTTTGAGGCATGGTCCTGGCCATGTGGATGGGGGGGTCAAGCGGCCATTTTGAAGGCAGGCAGTGAGCTTTGAGACATAGGCCTACACCCATTGTGCCTTGCTTTCACCCATTGTGCCCAGGCGGAGTCAGGGGTACATGAAAGCACAACCCTCTGTGTGTGTGCTCTCTTGGATCAATGTTAAATTCCTGTTTCCCAAAAATTTAGCAAATCCTAATTTTGAAAATTCCATATTGTGTGGTGTGCACGTGTGTATTCATAAATGCCTACTTGCTAACTGTTTATTCAAGCGCTACATATGCAACATTTATATTTACTGATGTTCCTCTGTCTTCGTTTGCGTTTAGGTGCACAAAACTACGCATCATCGTTGAGCATCAGTGCCAGGAAGAAGTGCTGCTGCGGCCTGTTGTTCCGACATCTGAAGAAGATGTCTCCAAAAAGAGGTGCCCGTAGGTCCTCTTCCAAGAAAGATGTCTCTACTAAGGAGAAGAAGAAGCAAGTGGCACCACTTACCAAGGCGACTGTTTGCTCAACCAAGACATTTTTTGGGCAACAACAACCAAAAAAACAAAGGCCCACCATGAGTGCTGCACAGGTAGCCTGTTTAGTTGTTGAATCACCAACGACCAGTGATGTTGGATCATCGCAAGAAAGTAGCAGCACGCCATCAACACAGGTTTTAACTCATCTCACAAGTACTATTCAACAACCAAAGCCGCAACAACAACTGCATGGGCTACTAGTACAAGCAGAAGTACATGCGCAAGGAGCTGTCCGAGAAGGAGCTGTCCGAGAAGGAGCTGTCCGAGAAGGAGCTGTCCGAGAAGGAGCTGTCCGAGAAGGAGAAGGCCGAGAAGGAGCTGTCCGAGAAGGAGCTGTCCGAGAAGGAGCTGTCCGAGAAGGAGAAGGCCGAGAAGGAGAAGGCCGAGAAGGAGAAGGCCGAGAAGGAGAAGGCCGAGAAGGAGAAGGCCGAGAAGGAGCTGTCCGAGAAGGAGAAGGCCGAGAAGGAGAAGGCCGAGAAGGAGAAGGCCGAGAAGGAGAAGGCCGAGAAGGAGAAGGCCGAGAAGGAGAGGTCCATGGAGACTTGCAAGTAGAGGTCAGTGAAGATGGCCATGGAGCGGTGCAAGTTCCCACAATGGTTGTTCTTCCAGAAGTAGGGGCACAGGAGGAAATTGACTTTGGAGCCGGGGTATCATGTCAGGAAGACGAAGCCACTCCTCCTGATGATTCATTTTCTCCCAGCTCCCCAGCAAGGAAAAGATCAAGGAGGGTGTGTAGAAGTTCCTCTTCAAGCCCCGCTCCATCAGATGATGATCTGGATCTGGATTGGCAACCATCTCCGACGTCTGAGAGGGAGGCACACCATGAGCTGCGAAAGGTATCAAATGTTAAAAGGAAGGGCCCCGGAAAGCTCATACTTATGGATCCGAACGTCGGACTTGATGAAGTGGTGCATTCTGATGTTGTTGAAGAGGATGACAGCAATGACCTAGTCATCACACATGTCAGTCCAGCCACACCGGCCATGCAGCAGACAGACATTTACACCCTATCCCGACGTCATGCTGAGCGTGACCCTGGCGACGTGCCACTGGTAGCACCACCAACGCAGTCAAGTAGTACCACAAGTTCAACAAAACCTACAGCTCCCATATTTTCTCCCCGGAGGGGGACTCCATCCAGCTCGACTCCCTCAAGTAAGGTTGCTGCAATAATTGCACAACCCAGTAGATGTCTGCAAGGCTCATCCACCACTGCTTCATCTGGCATTGGCAGCAGTATCACCTCGTGCGGCAAAACCAGAAGTTTCCAGTCCCCAGTTTGGAACTTTTTTAGTGTCCATGAAAAATATGATAACATAGCCGTTTGTTGCATTTGTAAGACTAGCGTTAGCCGTGGTAAGACTGGTACCAACTATGGAACCGGAGGCCAGATAGGTCATCTTGAAAGAAAGCACGCTGTCGAATGGTTTCCGCACCTAGCAAACGTCAAGGGAAAGCGATCCCAAAGGGCAAGTGGCCAAAATATACCCATAGTAGGTGTTTCATCTGAAGATGATGGGGAGGTAGAAGAAGCGTCAGACATGTGTCCGGTTGCACCCAGTACCCCTTGCAGCACCACACCCTCCGTAACACATAGCAGGCACACTGAGAGTCTGGGAGACACACCAATGCGGAAAATGTCAACACTGATCAGAAGTGGGTCGAAGAAGGCATCAGCATCATCCCGTAAATTTGTCCAGCGCACCATTTCAGCCATGTTCTCCTCAGATGCGCAATTTCAAAGCAACCACCCAACTGTACGCCTCTATAACACTAAGCTGGCAAAAATGCTAGCGGTGGACCTTCTCCCTTTTTCGTTTGTCGAAGGTGTGGGTTTCCTTGAACTCGTGGCAACATTGGCCCCTAAATGGAAGGTTCCTAGCCGGTACTATTTTGCCAGGGTTGCTGTTCCAGCACTACACAAAGAGGTGCTTGAGTTGGTGGGGGCAGCTTTGCAGAAGAGTGCTGTTCACACTATACACCTGACAACAGACATGTGGACCAGTTGCGCAGCCACTGATTACATGTGCATCACTGCACACTGGGTCTCTTTTTCAGGGGTTATTAAACAGATAAATGCAGGTGGTGACTTGGTCGAGATTTTTAAGGGTGCTCGTAAACATGCAACATTAGCCATGTTTGGCATGGAGAAAAGTCATACTGCAGTCAACATTTTGGCTGACTTTAACAAAAAGGTCTTGAAATGGCTGCGCCCAAGAAATTGCAAGGTTGGTTATGTTTCTACAGATAATGGCAGGAATGTAGTTAAGGCCATGGAGGACGGTTTCTATATCAGAGTGCCGTGTTTGGCGCACTGTATCAACCTTGTTGTGCAAAATTTTTTGAAAAAAGAACTTGCAGTCGACAAAACACTGACCATCTGCAGAAGAATATGCACACATTTCAACCATTCTTTTAAGGCCCGGAAGGAGCTGAGGCGCAAGCAAAATGAACGTAGAATGCCAGTGAAAGCACTTATCCAGGAGGTAGCAACACGTTGGAACTCAACCTTCTACATGCTTGAGCGTCTGCATGAGCTGTTTCCAGTAGTCAATGAGTATTTCTACAACCTGGGTGGTGATACGACAGGAATGATGCTAGCGGTGGAGCAATGGCAGCTAGTTAAAAGCCTGACAGACATGCTTCGGCCTTTTGAGGTCTTCACGCGTGACGTGAGCAGGGAGGACTGTTCTTTGAGCAAAGCTATCCCACTGTTGCTGAAGCTCGAGCACCAAGTCAAGGTGGTGTCTTCACAATTAAAGGACGTTGGAAAGAACGAAGCACATGAGTTGGCGCAGAGATTATTACAACGCCTAGTTAGCAATGAACGGCTTGTAAATATCAAGAAACAACAGCACTACATTTGTGCTACTATTCTGGATCCACGTTACAAAAAGCCATTGTTTGGCAAAGTAATAATTCCTTTTGAAACATCGGATGTTACAGAGTACAAAGGTTGGCTAGCTCAGTCAGCCATTCGTTTTGAAATAGAACGGAAGGAAACTGTAGGAGAAGACAGTACTACTAGTGAATCAGCAGGCGATCAGGCGTCCCAAAAAAGCACTTCACCATCTGTGCCTGTGGCAGAAGTGAGTGACTTTCCCTCTGAGCCGTTAACGACACCAGCAACCGTATCATCTGCACCAGGCGCATGCGATATGTCTGAAGCGAGTTGGCTAACTCAGCTAGGGTTTCCTGGTCCTAGAAAGGACACAGAAGTGCAAAGTACAGGAATCCGGGAGGACATTCTTTCAATGGTGCAGGCCTATCTGGATGACTCAACAGAGGTCAATATTACTGAGGACCCATTGGCGTATTGGCATGGGAAAAGAAAAATATGGCGAGAGCTCACCAACCTGGCTATCAATTACTTGTCTTGCCCACTCGCAAGCGTGTCTTCAGAACGTGTTTTTAGTTCTGCTGGTGGCATTGTGACTTCCAAAAGGTCCCGCCTCTTGCCCGCAAATGTGGAGCGGCTCACCTTGATAAAGATGAACCAGCACTTCATACCACCAGATTACAGAGTACGAGAATGCACGCAGGAAGAAGAGGACACCGCCCTACCCGAGGAAAGTTCTCCTCAGTTACCAGAAGTAACCCCGACTGATGATTTAGCAGAGTATGAGGACGAGTTCTGCTTCCCTGACAGCGAGTTCTGAAAATGACTCAATCATTCATTAATTGTAAATAGTCCTCCTTATTCACTTTTATTCCTGTGTGTCTGTCTTTCTTTAGCAAGTGCTTCATCACATTCCCAACAAAACTGTAATCAACCAATAAAACAACAAGCCCATCAACAGAACTATCTTGATTTTGATGCCGCAGCATTCCTCAGGTTCACAACAGTTAGTTGACAAGAACTCAGTCCTGGTCGTCTATCCTGAGTCCTCCTCCTCCAGACTCACCCTATCCATTACCCATAATGCTGATGCCTGGATTCTGCACAATGAAGAAATGAAGAAATGAAGAAATGAAGGAGCCAGCCCTCAAACACAAATTACAGGTAAGATAAGCTTTTGGATGGGAGGTAGTATAATGGAGTATTCGGAGAGGCGAGAGAGTGACAGTGGTACTAGCAGCAAAGTCCTAGGGCTCTTGAATTAACAAAGTCTGTGACAGGCATTTACTTAGGAAAACATTTGGCCTATTGCACGTGAACGTGTAGGCGCTATATTGCTCGCTTGCCTGTCTCAGGGGTGCTGTCTCTGGGGCTTCTAGGTTTTAGGGTTGTGTCAGCACCGCTACCACATTTCTAATGTTGATTGCTTTTGATTTGCAGAAAATCCACGCCGGGAAACTCCAGTTGTGGCCCTGCTGCAGAACGCGTTAGGACTCTGTGAATTCCAGGTGGAGCCAGCCCTCAAACACAAATTACAGGTAAGATAAGCTTTTGGATGGGAGGTAGTATAATGGAGTATTCGGAGAGGCGAGAGAGTGACAGTGGTACTAGCAGCAAAGTCCTAGGGCTCTTGAATTAACAAAGTCTGTGACAGGCATTTACTTAGGAAAACATTTGGCCTATTGCACGTGAACCAACACGATGACAGTGTTCAGTTAAATGAAATTACTGCAAAACCACCACCCACCCAGCTCAAAAGTAGTAAAAAAACAGGTATGCTCAGATAAAGTTTGAAAAAGTATATTTATATCCCTAACAAAATAATCTCCCGCAAGACCCTCCCTAACCCCAACAAATAGTCCTCAAAAGTCCCCAAAAAACCCAACTCCCAATTCCCACCCCCCAAAAGTCTCAAAAAAAGGGGCAAGGGACACTCTAGGGATGCAAGCTGGTAAGTTTGGCCTCCAGGGCATCATGCTTTAGGGCCAGGGCATCATATTTTTCTTGGAGGATGGCTTGCTCTAGGCGGAGGCCCTCCACCACATTTTGATATTTGTGCCATTTCTGGACCTCCGCCTCTAGGTCTGACACTCTGCGGAGTGCACGGCGCAAGCGACCTTTAACAGTGCTGCGAGGTGCAGCTTTTGCTGCTCGGCGGTGGCGTCTTCCGGCACGGCTCCGGTTCGCTGGAGCACTGTGCTTACCGGCAGAACGTGGGGTAACAGAGGAGGATGTAGACGATGTTAAGTTGGATGCACTGGAGTGCGTGTCATCCCCCTCGAGTTCCACCAGTCGCCGATATTCGGCAACAGTTGCTTCCAGCCTCCGTTGCCGGGCCAGTACAGCCAGCATACTCCTCGTTGGTTTGGAGGTTTTAGTATTGCCAACTATATGAAGAAAGAAAGACATAATCTGTAAGCAATGCTCTTTAGGAATATGATTAACACAAAATGATTCAGCAGGAAGTTGTGTCACAGTACAACTAGCAACTAGCCAGGGCAGTACAAAACTATTCAGGCCAGTATCATGGGCGTCCGCAGGGCGGGGCGCTTGAATCACCATTTCCCTTCCCACAACTCACTTGTATCATTGGTTTGGTGCTCTTTCATATGAAAGAGATGTGGCAGAAGTGAGTGATTTTTCCTCTGAGCCGTTAACCACACCAGCAACCGTATCATCTGCACCAGGCCCAGGCGATATGTCTGTTTCCCTCCCTCTCTCTCTCTCTCTCTCTCTCTCTCTCTCTCTGTCTCCCTCTTTCTGTCTCCCTTTGTCTCCCTCTACCTCGCTGTCTCTCTCTCTCTGTCTCCCTCCCTCACCCTCCCTCTGGCTCCCTCCCTCTCTATCTCTCCTTCTGTCTTCCTCTCTCTCTGTCTCTGCCTCTATCTGTCTTTCGGTCCCAGCCTGCTGTAATTACCATATTGTAATTTGTCACTGGGCCACCACTGGATACACATCATATCCTATCTAAGAGTCAGATAGTACCATGATCCAGCTTACCTGTACTCGCCACCGCCACTGTCTCCTTCCTCACAGTCTGTACTTCTTCTTGGTCCGACTCCTCTAGCGCCGCCTCCTCCCCAGATTGACCCTCGGACTCCGAGTCAATGATGACCACATCCGAGCTGGCCCCGCCACCAGATGTTCCACCTACAAAGTAGATTTAAGAATGTTAGATTACACCACTCCACTAGTATTTGGTCTATGAATGAAAAAATGTGAAAACAACTGAAAAATTAATTGACTGTCTACTCTAGTCTAAAGTAAATGTCCCTCCTTCCAGGGAAAGCTGTTGTCTTGCTTAATTTTTTTGTCACAATTGTTGAATGCTTGCTTAATTTTAACACACATTATTTTTCTCTGAACAGACAGAAACTGGACTTCTAAGGACAAGAGGAACATCAACTTGAAACCAGGTGAAAGCTCGGCTCGACCACAAGAAATTTCTACCAATCCAGTACTCATCAACTCTGCACCAAGCACTTTTCCATTTCCAACTAACTTTTTAATATATGTGTTTACTTAAACTTTTAATAAAGCTTTTAAACTTGAATTGACTCTGTAGTTTTTCCTCCAGAGAGTCCAGACTAGAGTGACTGAGCGAAAAGTTTTGCAATTTTTGGAAGGAGGAATCTGTGCTGCTGACACTACCAGGTTTATTTATACAGTGTGCCAAACACGCCACTCTGAAATATTATTACTCTGGTCTTTGGTGTCCATAGTTCGGTTTGTGGAGAATTGTCCCTGCAACAGTAGGATTATTGATTTTGCTCCTATCTAAACACTATTTCGAAACAATTAAATTAGGAATGCTTGGACAACAATAGGTCCTCTATATTTAAATGAAAACTTACTGGGGCCAGCAAAGGAGCACTCGCCGCCCTGGCCTGCATCCTCCTCCTTTGGAGCCACTGCTGCATCAGATTTTTCGGTCCGCTTGCCCCTGGGCGGACCTGACGTACAACATGAAAGAAATAACAGAAAACATTGATGATTGCTGCTTGCCGATGTCCTTGTCAACCAAATCAAACATTTAGAAAGAACAAGAACCTACTATTTCATCCAAAAAGAGGGCTACAAAGGAAGGACTGCACCTGAGCCTCTACTCTAGGGGCAGATTTACAAGCCCCTTGCAGCTCTTCTGCTCCATTCTTGCGTCAATTTTGTGACGCAGCGCCACAAGAGAGGCGCCATGGTCTGGCGTATATTAACAACGTGACGCATATGGGAGATGCATCCCATTCTAAAACCCTGCGCCATTAGGGAGCATTCCATCGCAAGGGATGGCGTTCCTGTGCAGGAACGCATGCTAAAAGTGGCTATGGGGAATATATAAAATTTCAATCAGTCATTTAGGACAATGATGCGTCACTGAAACCCTGCGCCTGCATGAAGCAGACTTACGGCTTGACGCAGCATTGCTGGAGCTGCGCCATCGTTGCAACGCAACTCCATCAAAGAGCCGCCTTTACGGCACCGATGCGTAACGCTTCGGTGACGTTTTGGGACCATGGTGTGCCGCATTGTAAATACGGCGCACCATGGGTGGTGCTGCCGTGCCACACACTTTGCAGGGATGCGCAGGTAATTGCTAATCTGACACTTACGGGCATACTTACGAGTTCTGAGCTGGACACCTCCAGATGTGCACCAGAACAAATACGTAACGCAAAACTAACCTTGCGTCACGGCAGATGCGCCGCTATTACAATGCGGCAAACCCTGGCGCAAGGGTAGGCAGATGCGTAACGCATCTCGTGACGAAATAGGGGCGCATCTCTAGAGTCGCTTCGCGGGCGCAATGCAACTATAGCAGTGCTCAGGGCTGCCCAATACTCTACATACCGCATCAGTCCTTACGCCTGCTTCAAGCAAGCAGGCATAAAGAATTGACATAGCAGCGTCGCGGAAGTGCCTGCGTTAAATCTTGTAGATTTCACGCAGGCACTTTTGCGAGGCACACATCTGCCTGACCGGCACCACCCACCCCCCACTCCCCCCCTGCGTGGGAACGCACCCATTGAGGCGCAGGCCCAGGCATTCACGTGGCGCATCTCCTTAGATGCATCACGTTGTACATGACTCGCAGGGATGCGCCACGTTTACGTCGCTGTGCGTCAGGTAAGGCAGTGTAAACGTGGAACAAGGGGCTTGTAAATCTGCCCCTTTGTGTCTAGCATTACGCAGTTCTGTAAAATACACTCATACTCAGCCCAATTAAATGAACACAAAATAGATAACAAATAAGCAGTGGCACCGGCACAGAGAAGGAGAACAGTGCACCTGAAATGCACAGAAGATTTTGAAATATTAATGAAAAAATTGCTACTACTACTCACCAAGACCGGGGACCTCCACTCCCAGCACGTCTAGCAGGTCACGCTCTCGGTCAAGGATGTCGG
This sequence comes from Lissotriton helveticus, assembly GCF_964261635.1. NCBI lineage: Eukaryota > Metazoa > Chordata > Amphibia > Caudata > Salamandridae > Lissotriton > Lissotriton helveticus. The sequence continues at coordinate 1,965,538,930 of NC_136068.1, read as the reverse complement.
TCCAGCGGTGGGTGACCTGATTGTAGGTGCGCTGGACCCCCGTGATCTTAAAAAGGGCCCGGCACACCTGCCCCCACCGCTTCCGTCGCTCCTGGCTGTTGGTGTAACCAGCAGCAATCCTGCCGCCTGCCGCGATGGTCCTGGGGAGACGGCGCTGCACGTAAAAAACAAGTGCGCCCACCTCCTCAGGGCTGAAAATCTCCCGGGGCACCACCATTTCCGCCCTCAATCGACCACACGGGAGCCGGGCACGGGCTGCGGGGGCCGTCTTGGGCAGCTTCACAGCTGTCTTGACCATGTTCTGGGCAGGTGTGAGCAGTAAAGAAGAGACAAAATGAAAAAGAATAAGAGTAGGGAAGAAGGAAAGTAAAAGTTTAAAAAAGTAGTTCAAAAGTAAACAAAAATAGCCTAAAACACAAAAATATAGATCTAGAAAAATACAGGGATAGAAAATAAGTTAAATAGATCAAAAAAATAGTAAAACAAGCAAAGGATGGCAGAGATATAGAGAGGATAGAAACACCATACCCAGACACATAGGAATGAATGAAAAACAAGATGGCGGCCCGATCACGTGCGCGTAAGTAAGTTCGCACGCGATTTCTCTCGCGAAGTCGTGCGAACTTGTATTCGCAAGGCGCGAGTCGGGCGAGATTACACTTAGCGGGCGGAAACGGAAATACGTCACGCAAACAAAATGGCGGCGCCCATACTCAACCTTGAGGTAACTCGCACGAGTTCGCGGCCTCCACGGGCCAGTTCGCACTACGACGCGCCCCGCGAATAGGGCGAAATTACCGAAAAACGAGTTTTGCAAAAGCAAAACGAACGAGCAGGTGCAAAAGTTCGAGCTCATCATTTGTAACCATTTACCTGTAGTGCTTCCTGAAGGGGCCCTCCAGAATCCGGTTGCCTACTTGCAACTATTGTGTGACCCTGCTCTGACAGTCACAGAATAGTTACAAGTATGCCATTGCATCCTGTTAAAAAAAATTATTTACTTTGCATTTGCAACAAAAAGGAAAGGGAGCAGACAAGCAGGTGCCAGCCTTCATTAATGTCAGTTGGGGCAGGGCAGGTGTTGTTGTTTGCAAAACTTAAGGCACTTAGCAGGTGTTTGTTCACTCAGTGGTCAATCAGAGGGTGTTGTGATGACACTGAGGGTGGCATGGGTGAGCCAGAGGGTGGCATGGGTGACCAAAGAGAGTGCCAGTGGTGACAGAGGGTGGCAGTGATGAAGAAAGCTTAGCAAACAGGCTGGGCATGTACAAACAACAAGTTCGCTAAACTGGCGACCCGACAAGTAAGTTCGCAATTTGCGAAATAGTACAAAACCCTCGCGAACTTGCAGAAACCCGTGCGAACACACACACCCCCAAAAAATCCGCTAATTTCGCGTATTTTCGCAATCCGCGAATACGCAAATCCGCAAATTCGCGGATTGCGAATCCGCAAAATCCGCCCATGCTTAATTTTTAGCCTTTGTGTGATTACATCAGATAAACAGTTTTTCCGTCCGACAGGCAGATGTGCGGATATATTTTCTCTCTGAAGGCGGCGGTGAAGGTGTAGAGGTGCCTCTTCGTGTAGGCGTTGTAGAAAGACACCAGCCCCTCCTCATAGTCCACGAAGATGCCCACACTGTAAATCATGCCAGTAAATTCGTGCTGTGTGTCCGTTTCATCGATAACGTTATGATCGAACCTCCCCTGGGTGAGGACCCAGACGCCCTTACTGGGGGTGTAAAGCGAGTGATCCCTTGTGTTCACGGACGCGCTGGCGACCCCCAGCCTCCAGTGGAACAGCATCGTATACACACTCGAGATGCGCATGTCCGGGTCTATGTCCACCTGCCAGTACCACCTCCCAGAGGTGACCCCCGTGGCACCCCGGACACAGCGGTCATGGCCGAGGTTGCGGAGTTCCAATTCGTTCCCGTTGCTGGTGATGCGGAGGGTCGCGTCTGCAGCCATCGGATCCACCGACAGGGGCGCTGCGGAGACAGAGAACATCATGAGGCCACTCACAAAACTTGCCAACACTTCCAAAAATTTGCTGTCAGAAAACATATATTAACAAGCATTTACAATGCAATGGTCTCGGCATTGTTAAAGTTAGAGCTATTGGCATTGCTCATGACATTATTTTTATTTATGTTTTGGTTTTTAAAACATAAATAAATGGCATTGTCATTTACAATGCCAATAGCTTAATCGCTCGCAAATGCGAGACCTATTGCATGTGCACCCACACAGAGCCACACACACATACAGAGCCACCCACACAGAGCCACCCACACAGTCATTCACATAGAGCCACCCACACACACACACACAGAGCCACCCACACAGAACCACCTACACACACACAGAGCCACCTACACACACACACAGACACCCTCACACAGACAGAGCCAGCCACACAGAGAGCCACCTACAAAAAAAGCTACACACACAGAGCCACACACACACAGAGCCACACACACACACAGCCACACACACACAGAGCCACACACACACAGTCACACACACACAGCCACACACACAGAGCCACACACAGCCACACACACACACACATCCACACACACACACAGCCCCCCCCACACACAGAGCCCCCCACACACACACTGGGTCCTACACACACACACACACAGAGCCACACACACAGAGCCACACACACACAGAGCCACACACACACACAGCCACACACACACACACAGAGCCCCCCACACACACACACACACAGAGTCCCCCCCACACACACACACACAGAGTGCCACACACACACAGAGCACCACACATACACAGAGAGTGCCACACACACACAGAGCGCCACCTACACACGCACAGAGTGCCACATACACACACACAGAGCGCCACATACACACACACACACACAGAGCACCATACACACACACAGATCACCACACACACAAACAGCACCACACACACACAGCATCACACACACAGCATCACACACACAGCGCCACAGACACATACACAGAGCCCCAGAGCATAATTCCAAGAGCCAGCAAAGGCTCGAAGCATAGGAACCAGGGAAGTTGTCACCCCAGGCAAGCAATGTCTGTGAGGGTGTGTGAGGGTGTGTGAGGGTGTGTGAGGCTGTGAGAGGGTGAGTGAGGCTGTGAGAGGGTGAGTGAGGCTGTGAGAGGGTAAGTGAGGGTGAGAGGGTGGGTGAGAGGGTGTGTGAGGATGAGGGTGTGTGAGGATGAGGGGGTGTGATGGGGTAAGGGTGTGAGAGGGTGTGTGAGGGTGAGGGAGGGTAAACGCATAAAGCAATAAAATAAATACATGAACCCCCCCATTGCAGACAAGGTCTACCCCACCCCAACTCCTGCTGATGCAGAGTCTGGTGACTGCCATGGGAGGAGGGGGCGACCATTCCTGCCCGGTTCTTGAGTGTCATTAGTGCGTCTTAGAGCTGTCAGAAAAGTGTTGGTTGGGCTGTGTGTCTATGGCCCAGATCCTCCCCCAACAATAACCTTTTTGAAAAACCATGATGAAACAAAACAAGCAGTGACAAAGCCAAAAGGGTGGCAGCCAATGCCAGTTTTATTGGCTTCATCAGTGCTTGTTTTATAGCATGTCATCACATTTTTGAACTCTTAAATAACTTATGTATTTGCTCAATCGCACCTGCTTCCCATGATCATAAAACAAGCAGGTGTTGCACACCTCACCTTTTGTTTTTATTAAAATAAAAATCAGTTATTTGTGTAGCGCTTTCACAAAAGTGCTTTACGTCGAATGCGGAAAGGAACATGAGTGGTGCAAATGCACTCGCAACCATGGAACATATGCAACAGGGAGGCTAAGTCTAAGGGGCGTTAAATGCAAGTTTGAGGGCAGCGTGATCTGCGTTACATAAATGACTCTCTTACAAGGGGGCTAGATAAACCCACAAGATAATCCTCTCCACGAACTTAGTGAAGTTTCTTTGAAAACACGGATATCTGTAGCCTATAATTACATAAAACATCAGAGGTTAAAAACCCGGACTGCCCCGGCTAATCCAGATGCCTGGCCACCCTTCAGTGATAAAATTAAAACAGCCCACCAGACTTGTAAAGCAGATTTGGGAAACCTTTTGTCTGCAGGACGACGCACAGATCGTTGTCTCTTTGAGAGATTTAAGGAGGCAATATAGTGGAAACTAACAGCAATTAACTTCAATTACCGAACTCTTTCTGCAGAGTTTTGCTTTTTGGCAGTGCAGGATGTGAGATTTCCCAGGGGCAGAGGAAAATCGGGCAGAATTTTGTTGTGTTTCTGTCTTTTTTTGCCAAGCCCACTGCAGATGCTAACATGTGGTGAACGTTTGAATATGATGCAGTGTGTTTTTACAGTAACAAAAAAACACCACCCTCCTCAGTGCCCCCTCAAAAATGCGCAAAGATCGGCGACAGCATCTGCTCAGGAGTTTGAATTTTCTTCCAGATAAACAATGTTAAACTCTCAGTGCACGTGACGGGTTTCTGTAAAGAGGTGGGGGCGGGGTTGTTTTAAGTACAGCAGGTGTGCGCGCATGGAAAAGAACTTAGGGAAATTTGGAAAACTGCCATTTGTAAGTATAACAAAGCCAATACATTAAAACCACAAATCAAAAATAGCTCTTGTGTGCCAAAGCTCCCTGGGCCTGGACTCGAGGCCGGGCCTGTCTCGCTCTGTTTACCTTTCTGCTCGGTGAGTGTTTGGAGCCGCATACAGTGCGCTGTGTGCTCCTCTGGTGACTTCATCACTGCGGGCCACCGAATGATGTCATGAGTGATGCAAATCACTCCCCCAGGCCACTAATTTGCCGTGTGTGAGGGTCAAATGTGGAAGGCGGCGATTCGGGTGAGGTTAGTGGAGGCCGCAAAAGGGGTGATCGTGAACCCACTAAAAGTTGTACAGGCTGCTTAGAGAGGCTTTCTTCTGAAGAGTATGGGGGCAGACAGGAGAGTGGCATGGAGAGCAGGGAAACAGAGGCACGAAAACAAGAAAACGGGCACAATCAGGGAAACAGAGGCAAGAAAAAACTCAGGGGGGATGGAGGGGAGGGGGATGCCGGTGTGAAATCCTGTGGCTGAGAGGCGGGCGGGAAACCAAGCAGCACCACCATGTTTCTCCGAGGCGAAGCAGAAATGCCTCAGAGAATTGACCCGTGATTTTCGGATTCGGGGGCGCGGTTTTCGTTCTCTCCTCTTCCCATTCCAATGGGAAGAGGAGAGAAAGAAAACAAGAAAGAAGCGAAAAAAGACGCCCCCAAATCTGAAAAAGACGGGGCTTGAACGGAGTAACACCCCTCTCCTCCAATGGCTGGCCTCCGTTTAGGAAGCCAGCCAATGGAGAAGAGAGGCGGGTTCAAGTCCCACTCTAGGAGACATTAAATCTCGGAGCGAGACTGCGCAAGCGCAGCCTACGGTCTGAGACCTAAAAACTAAGGGCACTATTTATGAAGGCCTAACACTGCTTTTACATTACTTTTTTGTGACGCTGCAGTGGCAGTGGGGAGAAGTTTCATAGGTAATACGGCAAAAAACCTGGAACATGCTCCCTGCAGAACTCAAAAATAGCCCCTCCTTATGGTCCTTCCGCAAAAACCTGAAAACCTGGCTGTTCTCATCTTAATTCAGAAAGGCACTACGTATACTGGCAGGCAGTTGGTCTCTTACAGCGCCAAGACGCCCTTGGGCATTCGAGCGCTCAATAAGTCACAAAATCAAATCAAATCAATCAAAAACGTGCCACACTGCGCCATATTTACAAAGGGATGCGTCCAGGCATATGTGTCAGCTTGCAAACCCCTGCTCCACATTATACCTGCGATGGGTATACTGCATCCAGTGTGGGCGTCCGACACAGGAAGCCAGGTAGAAGTGTTCCAGTGAAATCTATGAGGTTTCACTGTGACGCTTCTAGGGCGTCACTACGTCAAACCCTTACACCTGCTTGAGAAGGTGTAAGGATGAGGCAGGGCTTTTCTTATTGCTGGAGTTGCATTTATAAATCCTTGTGACAGAGCACAGCCGTGTTTTCACTCAGCGATGTGACACTTTCCATAAATGAGGACCTGAGGGGCTTATTTACAAGCTCTTGCACCACAGGTGTGTCACTTTTAATATCTGAAAAAGTGATGCTCCAGCGGGTCCAGGGGCTTGTAATAAAGCCTCTAAAAGCACCTGACAATGACGTGTCCCTCACTGGAGAATTCCACATTAACTGATGTCTTCAACATCTGGAGTGTGAGAGAGGGGCACTAAGCGCATAGCACTGGTGCAGCAGGTGCAGTGGCACCAGGCCCACCAGTGATGCTGCACCTGTACTAGCACAGTGTGAGCAGAGGCGTAACTATCAACTTTTCTGCAGGTGCAGTGGCACCGGGCCCCCCTGGCCATGCTTGTGCAGTGGCGTAGGTCTGAATGTTTCCAGGTGCAGTGGCACCGGGCCGGACCAACGATGCCGCGCCTGTACTGGTGCAGTGTGAACGACAGCAAACCTATCAATGATTCAGTAGGTGAAGTAGCACCAGGCTCTATCGGTCATGCTGTGCCTGTACTAGCACAGTGTGAGCAGAGCCGTAGGTCTCAATGATTCAGCAGGTGCAGTGGCACTGGGACTGACCGGCGATACCGCACCTGTACTAGTACCGTGTGAGCGACAAGCGCACCTATCAATGATTCAGCGGGTGCAGTGGCTACGCTTATGCAGTGTGATCAGAGGTGTAGGTCTCTGGTGCAGCCAGTGCAGCAGCACCGGTCCCACTCAGCTGCTCTCTTGCACTAGTGCAGTGGGAAACGAGGGGCAGCAATCAACGGTGAGGAAAGTGCAGTGGCAGTTTCTTTTTGGGAGCAGAGGATCTTCACCCCCCCCCACATTAATGTACAGAAAGTATCAACAATAAAATGATCATAAATTGAGTTTATTTCCATTTTATTTGTTATGCTTTTTGCCATCAAACAGTGTACGATGGCATATCGGGGCCAGTGCCCACTGCTGCCAATGATTGACAGCAGTGAGGAGTGGTCACAAAGTTTGAAATTATTATTATTATTATGTTTCTTATATTATTATGTTTCTTATATAGCGCCTGATCGACCCCCGAAGGGGTATCTCCGCGCTTGCCTTGGGAACCCGTCCTGGCTTTTCCCTGTGAGATAGCCCCTACAGGGCATCCCCAAGGTGAAAGCCAGGCATCCCGCCGCAGGGGGGCCGTTGTGGAGATTAAGCAAGCTTAATGCCCAGAGTTGCAGAGTGTGAACCCATGATTAGGTCAGGCACCGAAGCGAGAATTATCGAGTCCATGGACATTTGAGCTCAAGACCCTGCCGCGTCGGGAATTGAACCCTGGTCCCGGGTCTGACCTCTGCTTCAGGGTCTGCCTGCTCTAACCAGTGAGCCACACTTCTCCAAATGAGCATGTTGGTTTGCCTGGCTACCTTTCCATGGCCGAAATGACATGGAGAGCTCCCTTTTGGAGCATGGAGCCAGACTGCTGCAGCCAATCAAGACACCTTACTCATGCTGCTTAACAGCATGAGAACAGTGTCTTGATTGGATGAGAGAGTTACCTGTGGGCTTCGCGCTCGGTGGACGTGCTTCAGGACATCAAGTGGCAGTGTAAGGTAAGTGATGTTTTTAATGTGTAGATTTATGATAATATGCATATTATTGTGTATATTAGTATGTGTATTTGTTATGTTTTTATTTTTTGCATCCCTCCAATGTGATTTGCCACCAACTGCCCATGAGAGGCCCCCGGTCCAGCCGGTAGCTCTAGTCAAGTCAAGTTAAAGTCAAAGATTTATATAGCGCGCTACATACCCAGAGGGTCTCAAGGCGCTTGAAGAAGGGTGGGGAGTTACTTGTCGAATATCCACGTTTTGAGTTGTTTTCTGAATGCTAGGTGGTTCTGAGTAAGGCGGAGGTCAGTGGGAAGTGAGTTCCAAGTTTTAGCTGCTAGGTAGGAGAAGGATCTACCTCCCATGGTGGTTTTGTTGATGCGGGGTACAGTGGCAAGGGCTTGGTTGGAGGATCGTAGCTGGCGGGAGGGGGTGTAGAAGGATAGTCGTGTGTTGAGGCATTCGGGTCCGATTTCGTAGAGTGCTTTGTGTGCGTGGGTTAGGAGCCGGAAAGTGATCCTCTTATTGACGGGGAGCCAGTGGAGGTTTTTCAGGTGATCAGAGATGTGTTCTTTACGCGGGATGTCTAATATGAGCCTGGCTGAGGCGTTCTGGATGCGTTGTAGTTTTTTCTGGAGTTTTGCGGTGGTGCCGGCGTAGAGGGTGTTTCCGTAGTCCAGTCGGCTCGTGACCAGAGCATGGGTGACTGTTTTTCTAGTTTCGGTAGGGATCCAGCGAAATGTTTTTTTGAGCATGCGAAGAATGTTGAAGCAAGATGAAGAAACGGCGTTGACTTGTCTGTTCATCGAGAGTGAGGAATCCAGGATGACGCCCAGGTTCCGTGCGTGGTCCGTCGGGATGGGTGCTTTTCCAAGGGCCTCTGGCCACCAAGAGTCGTCCCAGGCGGAGGGGGAGGAGCCTAAGATGAGGACTTCTGTTTTGTCTGAGTTCAGTTTCAGACGGCTGTGCTTCATCCATTCGGCTACTTCTTTCATTCCTTCGTGTAGGTTGGTTTTGGCCGTGTTAGGGTCTCTGGTGAGTGATAGGATCAGTTGAGTGTCGTCGGCGTAGGAGATGATGTTGAGGTTATGTTGGCGTGCGATGGCCGCGAGGGGGCTCATGTAGACGTTGAAGAGGGTGGGACTGAGTGAGGACCCTTGGGGTACGCCGCAGATGACTTCAGTGGCCTCTGACTTGAATGGTGGAAGGCGGACTCTCTGCGTTCTTCCGGAGAGGAACGAGGTGATCCATTCCAGTGCTTTTCCTTGGATTCCGATGTTTTTGAGGCGCTGTAGAAGGGTGCTATGGCAGACTGTGTCGAAGACTGCGGAGAGGTCGAGGAGGATGAGGGCGACTGTGTCTCCATTGTCCAGTAGAGTTCGAATGTCGTCTGTTGCTGCGATGAGGGCGGTTTCGGTGCTGTGCTTGGCTCGGAAGCCGGACTGTGAGGAGTCGAGGGATTTGTTGGTTTCGAGGAATGCGGCGAGCTGGTTGTTGACAGCTTTCTCGATGACTTTGGCTGGGAATGGAAGGAGTGAGATAGGGCGATAGTTTTTGAGTTCGGTGGGGTCAGCTGTGGGTTTCTTCAGGAGGGCGCTGAGTTCGGCATGTTTCCAGCTTTCCGGGAAGGTTGCGGAGTTGAGGGAGCAGTTGATGACGTCTCGGAGGTGCGGTGCAATAATGGAGTCTGCTTTGTTAAAGATGTGGTGGGGGCAAGGGTCAGTGGGGGATCCTGAGTGGATAGAGTTCATCAGACGGATGGTGTCCTCAGTGGAGATTGGCTTCCAGTCATTGAGGATGTTCAGGGGGGGTGGGGTTCCTGCAGGGGATTGGGAGGGTTGGTTGTCGAAGCTGTTGTGGATGTCTGCGATTTTGTTGTGGAAGAACGAGGCTAGGGAGTCGCAGAGGGCTTGGGAGGGGGTGATGTCGTTGGAGTTGGCTGAGGGGTTGGTAAATTCCTTGACGATGTTGAATAATTCCTTACTGTTGTGGGCGTTGTTATCTAGACGGTCCTTGAAGGCTGCTTTTTTGGCATTTCGGATTAGTTGGTGGTGTATGCGGGTGGCGTTTTTGAAGGTGTCCTTGGTGCAGGTGGTTGGGTCTTTTTTCCAGGCCTTTTCGAGGGAGCGACAGAGTTTCTTGGATTTCTTAAGGTCATCGTTGAACCAGGAGGCCTTCTTGCTGCCTAGTTTGATTTGTCGTTTTTTCAGTGGTGCTAGGATGTCGGCGCTGTTGGATAACCATTGGGTGAGGTTGGTGGCTGCTTGGTCTGGGTTTGAGGAATGGGCGGGGGGCTTTAGAAGAAGCGATGAGGAGATCTGGTCGATGGTGATTTTGTTCCAGTTTCTTTGCAGAGTGGGTTGGGGGTGGTTGTTGGATGTGGGCTTGTTGTAGGTGAAGTGAACGCAGCTGTGGTCAGTCCAAAGGAGAGCTGTGGTGTGGCTGAAGGAAACATGTTTGCTGGAGGAGAAGATAGGGTCGAGTGTGTGACCTGCGATGTGGGTGGAGGTAGTGACAAGTTGTTTAAGTCCGAGGTTTGCGAGGTTGTCCAAAAGGGTGGAGGTGTTGCGGTCGTTGTTCTTTTCAAGGTGAAAGTTGAGGTCTCCCAAAAGGATGTAGTCCTCGGAGGGGAGCGCGTGTGGAGTGATGAAGTCCGTGATGTCTTCACTAAATTGTGCGCGGGGTCCTGGTGGCCTGTAAAGGAGGGTGCCTCTGAGTGTGGTCTTGGGGTTGATGTGGATCTGGAAGTGAAGGTGTTCAGAGTTGGCGAGATTGATGTCTGAGCTGGTTGAGATGCGGATGGATTTCTTGTGGACGATAGCGATGCCTCCTCCTGTGTGGCCGGTGCGGTCCTTGCGAATGATCTTATAGCCTTTCGGGATGGCAATGGTGATGTCTGGGGCAGAAGTGGCGTTCATCCATGTTTCTGTTAGGAAGGCGACGTCCGGAGAGATGGTGTCGAGTAGATTCCAGAGGTCAATGGCGTGCCTGTGGACCGATCGGGTGTTGAGCAGGATGCATTGTAGGTGGTTGGGGTCGGATATTTGTTGTGTGTTCGTAGATGAGGAGTAGTTCTTGGTGACGTCGAACTTGCAGGAGTTGCAGGAAAAGGGTCCATGGGTGTGGCCAGGAGCAGCTTGGACGCAGGTGAGGGATCGGCCGGGGTTGAGGGCTAGGAGGGTGGTGGCATCGTAAGTAATGCGGGAGGGGTGGACTTCACGAGGACCAGGGAGTCTGGCGCTGGGCGCGGTCCAGGCGCGGACGGGCGTAGACGGGCTTACCTTTGGCGCACCTTCGGCGCGGATGGGCGCGATCGCTGCGCGTGGACGCTGCGCGTTGGGACATTGCTCATAAATGGATGGTGGAGGGGGCGGAGCGTGGGAGGGGCTGCAGCTGGGAGGCGGTGGCGGGAGGAGGGGCGGACCAGGGGAAAACAAACAACAAAATGGAGGGTCAAAGGCTAATGGAGCCAGGGGCAGCAAATTCACTACAGCGCCGAGTGTGCAGGACAATTGCAAGAAAACACACAAGCCTCAGTGTACCAAAATTAATTCAGCCAGCCTCAGCAAGGTCGCGCTAGCAATTAATTAATTACATAGAATAGTGCGGCGCTGCGCGAGCAAAGCGCTTCTAGGCTGCGAGGGTCAGTCAAATACACAAATACAGCTGAAAATGCTTGTTGAGATAACGATACCGCCAGGAGACAGAGCGAGGCAGCTGCAGTTCAGCTGGAGCGTGGGGGAGCAACCGATCTGGAAGAAGGTCCAGGCGGTCACCAAGCTCTCCAATCCAAACGCCAGTACCGCATGAGTTAGATGCATGTTAAACTTCAGGACAAACCTACAAACAGGTCTGTGCTAACATCAAAGACAAGTTGTACTAAGGTGTATGTGCAGCAGATTAGTCTGGTAATTTGCGGGCAGATGTACCTCAAGTCTCATGTTACTGTCATGCAAGTGGATCATGTGTTTAGTGGCTAGGAACCCCCCTCAAGTCGCTGCACATACAGTCTCACCTGATCTCATTCTGAGATGGTGCCTATCCGCTGTTATTTCATCAGTGCACTGAAAGGCCAAAATAACTAGCAACACTGCGCATTATCATAGAGCAGTCGATGGAATTGATCTCCCCTCTCTTTATTGACTATGAGTAGGCATTCGACCATGTAGAGCGAGAGACCCTTTTGAAACTTCACCGCGAATATGGTGTGCCAGATAAACTCTAAAGAATCATCACAAACTTTTATGAGGGAATGACCTGCAAGGTTCTGCGCTACTTACCGAGTGCCTAGGGACGCCGGTGGCGATGTTGTGCCTTTTTTATTATTTAAGATTTTTTTTTTTAAACTAAGGGGAGTCTGACCCTTCCCTCCCTGGAAAGCCCTGTCGCACTTGGCACACTCTAGGTGTGGAAAAGTGTCCAAGGATGCCTGACCCCAACATGGCCGACAATGATGACTTTTTCACTCCTGCTGAACTTTTCTTTACTCAACTCTTCCAGGACTGTGCCTGACCTCAAGAGGAGGTCTGGAATTCTTTCGGTCCATGGCTCCCCCCGACCCCAAAATGGCTGCCACAGTTTTCCCTACCACCGGACTCCGAACAGACCTTGATCACATCCCCAATCAGCCTACATGGTAGCCCGAGCTCCTCATCTAGCTTGTTTTTTACTCCCTCCCCCCACCTCCTTCTTTTACCTCTATCCTCGTAGCCTATGTATCTTTTCAAAACTGTTTTCCCTGAACATTCAGACCTGAGCAACATGGCTGATGCCCGGTAGAGTTGCCAGACAACTAATGAGGAGATTGGCCCTGATTTTCCCCCTCGACCGACACCTACCCAGCCGGACATTGGACACAGTTCTTCCTCGTCTACCTGCTATGTCTCCTTCCTCCCCTCCTTTCCTATAAATTCTCTCAACCTTGTTGTTTGTTTACTGTACCTTATTACATTATTGAAAATAATGTATTTTGTAATGCAATGCTCCTGTTATAGCGCCCTGATACCTCCGGGTCTAGCCAGTGCCACATAATCCTTCTTGATGTACCTTGTAATGCAACGATCCCCTGGTCAAGCGCTCTGATACCTCCGGGTCAAGACAGCGTTATATAACCTCAAATCAAATAAACTAAAAACTGGTTTTCCTGAACGTTGAGACCTGAGCAACATGGCTGATGACCATTGGCGCTGATAGACAGCTAATGAGGAGATTGGCCCTGGTTTCCCCCTTGACCGTCACCTACCCAGCCGGACATTGGGAATTTCCTCCTCGTCTCCCCGCTATTACTCCTTCCTCCCTTCCTTCCTACGAATTCTTGAAACATTGTTTATGTGTAATGTACCTTACTATGCTCTTGTATCTGATGTCATTTTTAACGCAACAATCCTAAATGTAAAGCGCTCTGATACCCTCTTGGGTCAAGTTTGCGCTATGTCAAACTGTATACATAAATAAATAAATAAAATAGGAGGTAAGAAGCACTTTTTTAGGTTGCCATGGTGAAAAAGATGCCACCCCCCTTCTGTCCTTTAGACTGGTCTCTCTAGACATGGAGAGTTTGTAATATAGCTCTTTTGTGTAACAAGTCTCACTTGTTACATATGTTTGTGCAAACTGTACCTGGCAGGGAGGGGACTAAAGATTTATATTCAACGATGCGAAACAACTTATAGACGTACCTCTGAAGACTGTTGGGTCAAAAACACGACTCTCTGCAAAGATAAAAGAGAAACATATCAAGATATTATTTTTTACATTGTTCCTTGGTTGCATGCTGGTGATATAAACATTAATCAGCTTTATTCTTAAGGTCTCCTGCACCACCGACCTTCCAGGGAGGCATTACCTTATTTACCACCCAGCCCACCCGAGATCGAATGGAAAAATACGCATCCAGTGGTGTAAGGAAACCATGGGGCCACACATACAAAAACTCGGTCACCCGTCTGTGCCCCACCGATCTAAAGAAGCATTAATATATTTACCATGTTTACCTCCCAGGTCTACCTCTCATAACTTCAACAATTAAAAGCGAGCATGCTACCAAGTTATTTATTAATTCCTTAGAGACGTCCTTCACACTAAGGGGCTTATTTATGACAGGCTAACGCCAACTTTTTCTGATGCTCCTGTGACACAGGCCTCTCAATTATATCTATGAGGCGATGCAAAGATTCTGCATGGTTTACGTGGCCTCATAGATTTGGAGTAAGACAAAGCAGTGCCGGCCGCTACCTTGCCTTACTCTGAAACAAGGAGGCCTCCATGGCGTTATAGTTGGTTTCCCCACGCAGCACCCATGGATTCTGACGCTGCTCCAGATTTACTTAATCACGTAAACCTAGGGCAGCACCAACATCTTACTCGTCCCCAGAGCAGGTGTAACAAAGAGAAATATGTTCATTTCTTAATGTTGTTTCCTTTTTCCATGTGAAAGAGAAAAACACCACTTGGGATTCTATCTTGTGCAGGGAGTTGCCCCTTCCTACACCAAAAAAATCCTGCCTGCAGCCGAGGTACCCTTGCACCACAGTGCAAGCCCGCCTACTTTGGCACTGTGGAGCAAATTGTGCCCCAGCACAGGGGGAAAGGCAAGAAATGCACAGTAGTTCATGAATACGGTGCATTCCTGCCCTTTCACATTGATGTAGGTCAGCGCAGCAAGAAGATGTACAGCTCTGCCCTGTGCCAATTCCTCATAAATTAGGCCCTCAGTGGGAAACAAATCCTTTAGGTTTTATTAAAAGACCCCTGGCCCACAAACCTAGTTGCTTGCATGCTTCATTATTGGAATCCCACCCGAGGCACCTAGAGTATCGAGGGAGCTTCAACGCCTGATCACTGTGGAGCATTTTCGTTTGGCTGGGGAGGTGTGTTATCTCACAAAAGGAAATGGGGAATTTAAGTATTCTTTGGGTTACCCAGCGATGTGATATATTTTGTATAGTGGCAACCTTTTGAAAAGTGTTATAAGCAGTGGTGGATGTGTTCCGAGAAACTCTCACTCCTCAATGAGGGTCTACATGTTTTAGCAATAATGTCTTCCAACATTCTTAGGGGCTTATTTGCAAGCACACTGCACAATCAGAACATCACTTTAATGACGTTCCAGTGGCAAATGACCCCGTAGATATGGTGTGAGGCAACGCAGCACAAGTCACTGCGTTGCCTTACACTGTGAGGGGGAGGCGTGCCATGGGCATTACGGTGAGTGCTCCCATGTAACACTCATGGCATTTGACACATTGCCAGATTTTTTTTAAAGTCTTTTTAATAAACATAAACAGGCTTCAGTTCAATACCCATATACAAGTGGCATTTAAGGAGAGATAGCCGAGATAAGCTCACAGTTCTTAAAATGTATCCGGTCGGCAATCCCCATAAGTGATACACACCTGTCCCCCACATCAACACATATCAGTTCACAGGGCTCGCATCAAAGTTCTATATATTCGGTCTATCCACTCCAGATCTTTTCCCCTTTACGAGGGCAGCCCCGGCTCTGGTAGATAACCTGCTCCGCCCCACAACAACAGTCCAGGTCACTTTTCCAGGCTGTGAGAGTAGGTGCTGTCTCTGCTCCCCATGCTCGGGCAATATTTCTCTTGGCTGCCCTACCCGCAAGGGCCAGCCAGGTCTTGGCCTACTGTGGCCACGTTGTTTCTCCAGTCACCCTGAGGATGAGCCACGTTGGGTCAAGCAGGACACTCTCGCCCACCACAATTTCCAGATTTACAATATGCTTTAGACTAGGATGTGTATCAAAAGCCTACGCCTCACCAAGGGTGGTGTAAGGGTTTTTGTGAAGGAAGGTTTAAGAACTGGGACCACCAGTTCTCCGGGGGGTAGCTTGGCTCGAGCAGGTAGGCAACCGGGGGCTTACGTGTAAAGCAGCTACTCAACACACTCATCCACTGAGGCCATAAGTGGGCGCAATGATGGAGACCACACCAGTATTTGTGATTGAAAATCGATGTCTTTTATATAGGCTTCAGATCAAGGCAATCAATGCATTAGCATTTCATTAAAGTTTTCCATTAAAGCATTTCATTAATCATTTCTATCAGGTGAGCAAAACTTCAAATACACAGCTTGTTGCATTATACTCTTCAGCAGACGAAGGGGGTACTTTCATGAACCATAAACTGGCCTTTCAGGAAGCAGTCATGAACATTTCATCTTGTAAATATCAACAGTTCAATACAGGTAACCATTTCATTGAAATATCAACGGGGTAATCAATCAGTATCTTAGCACATCCCCAGCAAGACTCATAGAAGCCCGCCCCTGCAAGAAATTCAGTACAGGGCAATGATCCTCCGCTCAATCAGCAGGCTTAAAACAGGTAATTAAACATGCACAGTCAATTTAGAATGAGCCTGTATTGAGGAACCTTTGAGTTTAACTAGGCCTCCTAGTCATTAGAGGTGCATGGGGGCCAACGGGGCCCAGTCTCAGTTCTCCCCAGGGGAGGGGCGAACTCGAGGCCTTGCCCGGCCCTCCGCCCTCCTCCGCGGGCGTGACCTGCTTTCTTCGGCCCTCCGGGGCCCTTGCGTGGACTCTAGGGCAAGAGGAGGGGCTCCAGCCCTCCCGGGGCCTCACCCGGGCCGGCACGGTATGGAGACAGCTTTGGAGCACCGGCGCCGGGGCAGGACCAGCGTTTGGGGGCAGATCGGAGGGGGCTCTCTGGCTCTGCGGCCCCCTCCGCGATGAGTCACGGCTTTCCACGGGCGCCGGGCCTTGTCAGAAGGGCTCGGCGGTGGCAGCCAATGGCTGCGCAGCTTGGGCGGGGGCGCGACCGAAGACGCGGCGGCGCTCCCGCAAACGTGATGTGGGAGAGCCCGGCTTCAGGCCTAGTGCGCAGCAAGCGGCGGCCCTCTCCTGGTATCCGGGGGACGCCGAGGGGGACGCAATGCTGGCGCGGGCCACACCAGAGCGCCGGGGCCGGAAGGCGGGTCACTTGAGGCCTGACGAGGCCTAAGGAGAATTCCGGCAGCCCTCTCCTGGCATACGGGGGCCGCCGAGGGGGACGCAATGCCGGCGCTGACGCCGCGGCCACCAGTGGGGGTTTTTAGGCGCTACAGGAGGGCACAGACGGCTCCAGGCCAGCGCGCTCAGTTTGGAAAGCGCTACGGGGGAAGACACGAGGGCGGTCAAGCGCTCACACGGCATCAGCGAGAGGGGCACTTTACAGCAGTTTATGACAGGCAGTCTTTGACCCAGCGCTTGACAGGGGGGGGTCAGGTTACAGCGCTTTTATGGCGTTTCAGTCAGGAATACAAGCAGTTCAGTCAGGACAGCGCTGGGGGCACAGAGGGGAGGCAGCACCAGTACCTGGTTGATCCCCCGGCAGTCTCTGGTTGTAGGGCAAGTTGTCTTCTTGGCGCTTGGATGGTTCTGCTCCCTTAGGTGATGGTTTCTTGAAGAGAGGGGGGGGGGGCCTGAGTTGGAGGCTGGATGAGTTTCCTCAGGTCACTGTAGATGGACCCTGGGGTTCCCTACCGCTGGGCCAGATCAGGGGGCTTGTCTAGGATACCTCACTCAGCTTAAGAGGCAGCACCTAAAATCTGTCACTCCCAGTGGCATAAGTTCCTGACTAGGCACCTACCGCCTAAATCTCCTGCGTGGGTTCCCCAGGTCAGTGATGCCCCAACTGACCAAAAAAAGTTCCCTCCCTTGCTTAAGTATGCCCAGGTCAGGTGACCACTCTCTAAGGCAGCAAAAATCAGCTCCGCCTTTCTTCTGGAAGGTTCCAGGAGCTTCCCCACTCTACCTATGGACAGGGGATGGCAGGCTGGCTTTGCGACAATGTATGGGGATCCAGCCAGCTCCTGGCAACTAGGGTGCTACACTAAAAAAACACGCTGCAGTAGCAGGGGCCAGTGGCAGCCATGTTTGAAGTAGAGAGCACCTGCACCCTAACATGGATTAGCCATGAAAAGGTGCCCGAAGACCTAAGGGCCAACAAAAAGAAGGTAGGAAAAATGAGGCAAGGGCGAAAAAAAACAGGGAAATACCACCCTAGGACTGACAGGTCTAACATGCTTCCCCCCCAGCCGAAAGAGGGGAGAACTACCCAACCTCTAGGGAGTTCTCGTCGCTAAGGCGGAAAAAACGGGAGAGACCGTCAGCATTGGTGTGATCAGCTCCGGGCCGATGTTCCACCCTAAAGTCCATCCCCTGTAGGGAAATGGACCACCTTAGCAACTTGGGATTTTCGCCTCTCATCTGCATGAGCCAGCGAAGGGGACGGTGGCCGGTTTGAATTAGGAAGTGAGAGCCAAAAAGGTATGGCCTCAGCTTCTTCAAGGCCCAGACCACCGCGAAGACTTCTCGCTCGATGGTACTCCATCGCTGTTCCCGAGGGAGGAGTCTTCGGGAGATGAAGGCCACAGGTTGGTGTTGGCCATCATCGTTGAGCTGCGACAGCACGGCGCCTACTACATGATCTGAGGCATCTGTCTGCACGATGAATTCTTTTCGGAAGTCCGGAGTGGCCAGCACCGGAGCGGTGCACATCGCGCGCTTCAGTGATTCAAATGCCTCCTGGCAAGCAGGCGTCCAGATCGCCTTGCGTGGCTGCTTTTTGGACGTCAACTCGGTAAAGGGGGCCACGATGGTGCCATATCCCTTGACGAAGCTGCGGTAGTAGCCAGTGAGGCCGAGGAATGCTCTGACCTCAGTCTGAGTTTTGGGGGGGCTCCCAGGCCATGATGGTCTCAATTTTGGCCTGGAGTGGCTGCACCTTACCCCGCCCACCAGGTGTCCCAGGTACACGACAGATCCCTGTCCAATCTGGCACTTGCTAGCCTTGATGGTGAGGCCAGCATGTCGCAAAGCCTGCAGCACCTCCTGGAGATGCTGCAGATGGTCGTCCCAGGTGCTACTGAAGACAGCTATGTCATCCAGGTATGCCGTTGAGAAGGACTCCAGGCCAGATAGCACCTGGTTCACCAACCGCTGGAAGGTGGCCGGAGCATTCTTGAGCCCGAAGGGCATCACTCGAAATTGGAAGTGGCCCTCGGGTGTGGAGAACGCTGTTTTCTCCTTCGCTCCATCGGCCATGGCAATCTGCCAGTACCCTGATGTCATGTCGATGGTGCTGAGGTACTTGGCTGCTCCCAGCCGGTCAATCAGCTCGTCTGCCCGTGGGATCAGGTGAGCATCTGTCTTGGTGACAGAGTTCAACCCCCGATAGTCCACACAGAACCGAAGTTCTGGTGTGGTGCCCGGTGGGGCGGCTTTCGGCACCAGCACGACCGGACTAGCCCACGGGCTGCTGCAGGGTTCGATCACCCCCAGCTCCAGCATTTTGGTCAATCAATCAATCAATCAATCAATCAATCGAAGCATTTATATAGCGCACTACTCACCCGGAGGGTCTCAAGGCGCTAGGGGAGGGGGGGTCCGCTACTGCTCGAACAGCCAGGTCTTGAGCTGCTTCCTGAAGGCAAGGTGGTCCTGGGTCAGGCGGAGGTGGGTCGGGAGGGAGTTCCAAGTCTTGGCGGCAAGGTAGGAGAAGGATCTTCCTCCTGTGGTGGCTCTTCGGATGCGGGGGACGGAGGCGAGGGTGTGGCCGGTCAATCGAAGCTGGCGTGTGGGGGCGTAGAAGTTGAGGCGGCTGTTGAGGTATCCTGGGCCTTGGTTGTATAGGGCTTTGTGTGCGTGGGTGAGGAGACGGAAGGTGATTCTCTTGTTGACCGGGAGCCAGTGCAGATCTCTCAGGTGTCCGGAGATGTGGCTGCGTCGGGGGATGTCCAGGATGAGTCGTGCAGAGGCGTTCTGAATCCGCTGGAGTCTCTTCTGGAGTTTGGCGGTGGTTCCGGCGTAGAGGGAGTTGCCGTAGTCCAGAAGGCTGGTGACGAGGGCCTGGGTGACCGTCTTCCTGGTCTCGGTGGGGATCCACCGCAAGATCTTACGTAGCATGCGCAGGATGTTGAAGCATGACGAGGAGACGGCGTTGACTTGTCTGGTCATGGAGAGGGAGGAGTCCAGGATGAAGCCCAGGTTGCGTGCGTGGTCTGTTGGTTTGGGTGCGCTGCCCAGGGCGGGGGGCCACCAGGAGTCGTCCCAGGCGGAGGGTGAAGATCCCAGGATGAGGACTTCCGTCTTGTCCGAATTCAGTTTCAGGCGGCTGTTCATCATCCACTTGGCTACGTCTGTCATCCCTTCGTGTAGGTTGGCTCTGGCGGTGGCGGGGCCGTTGGTGAGGGAGAGGATCAGCTGGGTGTCGTCGGCATAGGAGATGATGTTGAGGTTGTGTTGGCGTGCGATGGCTGCGAGGGGGCTCATGTAGACGTTGAAGAGGGTTGGGCTGAGCGAGGAGCCTTGGGGAACGCCGCAGATGACTTCGGTGGCTTCTGATCTGAACGGGGGGAGGCGGACTCTCTGTGTCCTTCCGGCGAGGAACGAGATGATCCATTCCAGTGCCTTCTCCTGGATTCCGACGTTGCTGAGGCGCCGCACTAGGGTACGGTGGCAGACAGTGTCGAAGGCCGCGGAGAGGTTTAGGAGGATGAGGGCCGCTGTTTCTCCGTTGTCGAGCAGGGCTCGGATGTCATTGGTGGCTGCGATCAGGGCGGTCTCGGTGCTGTGGTTGGCCCGGAAGCCGGACTGCGAGAGGTCGAGGGATGTGTTCGTCTCGAGGAAGGCGGCCAGCTGCTTGTTGACGGTCTTCTCGATGACTTTTGCAGGAAACGGGAGCAGCGAGATGGGGCGGTAGTTCTTGAGGTCGGTGGGGTCGGCTGATGGCTTCTTTAGTGGAGCGCTGAGTTCGGCGTGCTTCCAGCTCTCCGGGAAGGCAGCGGTGTTGAAGGAGGTGTTGATGATGTCCCGCAGGTGGGGTGCGATGACAGCGTCGGCCTTGTTGAAGATGTGGTGAGGGCAGGGGTCGGTCGGAGATCCGGAGTGGATGGAGTTCATCGTGTGGATGGTGTCTTCGGTGCTGATCGGGGTCCAGGCGCGGAGGGTGGTGGTGGGGGGGGGGCGGTGGTTCCGTCATGGCGTGCGTCGGTTGAGTGCTGAAGCTGTTGTGTATGTCCGCGATCTTGTTGTGGAAGTAGGAGGCTAGGGAGTTGCAGAGGTCTTGCGAAGGGGTGATGTCGTTGTTTCCGGCGTTGGGGTTGGAGAGCTCTTTAACGATGTTGAAGAGTTCCTTGCTGTTGTGTGCGTTGTTGTCCAGTCGTTCCTTGAATGCAGTTTTCTTGGTGGCGTGGATCAGTTTGTGGTATTTTCGGGTGGCGAGCTTGAGGGCAGTCATGTTGTTTGGTGTTGGGTCTCTGCGCCAGGCTTTCTCGAGTGCTCGGAAGTTCTTCTTGGAGCTTTTGAGTTCGTCGGTGAACCATGGGGCTTTCTTGCTGCCGGGTCTGCTAGGCAGGGTCTTCAGAGGGGCGAGGTCGTCTGCGCAGGTGCTGATCCACTTCGTGAGGTTGGTGGCCGCCTGGCTTGGGTTAGTTGCGCTGGTGGGAGGATTCATGCTCAGGGAGGTCGCGAGCTGGTCGGCTGTGATCTTGTTCCAGCTTCTGCGTGCAACCTGTTGTTGGTGGTGGTGATCGTGGTCCTTCTGAAGCTGAAGTGGATGCAGCTGTGGTCTGTCCAGTGGAGTCCGGTGGCGTGGCTGAAGGTGATGTCCTTGCTGGATGAGAACACGGGGTTGAGTGTGTGTCCGGCGTAGTGGGTGGGGGTGGTCACCAGCTGCTTGAGACCGAGGTTGGCGAGGTTGTCCAGCAGGGTGGTGGTGTTGCGGTCGTTGTTGTTCTCCAGGTGGAAGTTGAGGTCCCCGAGGAGGATGTAGTCAGCGGAGAGGAGGGCGTGCGGGCTGATGACGTCGGCGATGTCTTCGCTGAATTGTGTGCGTGGTCCTGGGGTCTGTAGATGAGGGTGCCTCTGAGGGTGGTCTTGGGGTTGATGTGGATCTGGAAGTGCAGGTGTTCGGCGGGTGCGAGGGTGTCGTCGGTGTTGGTCGTGATGCGGATTGTGTTCCTGTGGATGATGGCGATGCCTCCTCCTGTCTGGTTGACGCGGTCCCTCCGGATGATCTTGTAGCTGTCCGGGATGGCGATGGCGATGTCGGGCGCTGAGGAGGCGTTCATCCAGGTTTCCGTGAGGAAGGCGACGTCTGGGGCTGTGGTGTCGAGCAGGTTCCAGAGCACGACGGCGTGTCTGTGGATGGAGCGGGTGTTGAGCAGGATGCACTTGAGGTGGTTGCTGCTGGTGCTCGGCTTGGTCGGTGCTGGTGTAGTGCAGGTCCGGATGCAGGTGAACTTGCAGGAGTGGCAGCAGAAGGGTCAGTGGGTGCGTCTCGGGGTGGCTCGGTAGCAGCCCGGGATTCGGCCGGCGTTGAGTGCGTAGAGTTCGGTGGCGTCGTAGGTCCGGCGGGTGGGCTGGTGTCTGCGGGAGACAGGGGTCCTGGCACTGGGCGCGGTCCAGGCGCGGACGGGCGCAGACGGGCTTACCTTTGGCACACCTTCGGTGCTCCCGCTGCGTGCGTCCGCTGCGCGGTCACTCAGGGGGCATCATAAGTAGGGGGACGGGAGGGCGGGTCAGCTGGGTTGGCGGGAGCGGGGCTGCCAATGGGCTGGTGGTGGGCGGGGCCGCAGGGGGTCAGCGGCGGGAAAAACTGGCGGCCGTGCGGCTCAGCTGAGGCTGGGTCGCTCGGGTGCAGGGAGGGCAGCGGCGGCAGGAGCAGGCGGGCGGGAGTCCCAGCAGGATCGGCAGGAGCAGGTAGCGGCTGGAACAAGGGGGGTGACCCGGCCTCACCCTGGATGCTGTTCTTCACTTTCTCGGACAGCCGGTAAGACTTGGTTTTCACTGGCAACCTGTCCCCTGTGTCCACATCATGGGTACACAGATGTATAATTCCAGGCGTGAGGGAGAACAACGAGGCGTGCTGGGCCAATACTTGGCGGCAGTCCCTCTGTTGTTCTGGGGTCAAGGATGGGGAGAGGACAACTCCCTCCACTGAACCATCCCTTTCCTAAGCCGCTAGAAGGTCAGGAAGAGGCTCATTCTCCTCCTCCTTGCTCCCATCCGTCACCATGAGGAGAGCAAGCTCCGATCGCTCATGGTGAGGCTTCAGGCGGTTGACGTGGAGCACCCGATGGGGCTGACGGGGGGTCTGCAAGTCAACAACGTAGGTGGTCTGGCCTCGACTCTCCACAATCTCGTACGGACCAGTCCACCGGTCCTGGAGGGCACTAAGCTCCCAAGGCTCCATGACCCACACCTTCTGTCCAGCGTCTAACTCCACCATCTGAGAGTTGCGGTCATACCACTCCTTCATGACGGCTTGGCTAGCCTCTAAGTTGTCTGAGGCTTCCTTCCACAGCTTGTCCATCTGACTACGGAACGCCAGCATGTAGCTGACAACATCACGGGGAAGCTTCTTTGTAGTCTTCTCCCACCCCTCTTTGACAAGACTGAGGGGTCCCCTAACGGGATGGCCATAGAGCAATTCGAAGGGGCTGAACCCGACTCCCTTCTGGGGTACCTCGCGGTACGAAAACAGCAAGCAAGGGAGGAGGATGTCCCATTTCCGCCTCAAGTCCTCGGGCAGGCTCCAGATCATCCCCTTCAAGGTCTTGTTGAAGCGCTCTACGAGCCCCTTAGTCTAGGGGTGGTAGGGAGTGGAGAATCGATAGGTCACTCTGCACTCCTTTCACATGGCCTGCATGTAGGCCGACATGAAATTTGTGCCCCTGTCCGACACCACGACCTTGGGGAATCCCACCCGGGTAAATATCCCCATCAGGGCCCGCACCACCACAGGTGCAGTAACGGTCCTCAGAGGGATGGCCTCCGGGTACTGAGTGGTGTGGTCCACCAACACCAAGATGTACCGGTGTCCCGCAGAGGTCGGAGGGTCCAACGGCCCAACGATGTCAATGCCGACCCGCTCAAAAGGGCTCCCGACCACCGGGAGTGGTTCCAATGGGGCCTTCACTTTGGTCCCCATCTTGCCACTTGCCTGGCAAGTCTTGCAGGTCTTGCAGTAGGTGTCAGAGGCAACTCTCATCCTGGGCCAATAAAAATGTGGGACTAGCCTCGCAAAGGTCTTGTCCTGGCCCAGGTGTCCAGCCAAGGGTATCTCATGCGCCAATTCCAACAAAAAGGCCCGGTAGCACTGGGGGACCACTAAGGCCCTCGATGATCCATGCACCGGAACCTTTGGCTCACTGTACAGGAGGCCATCCTCCCAATACACGTGATAACTGCCGGTCTCTCGGTTAGCCGCTTGGGCTTCGGCCTGTCGCCGCATGCCTTCAAGCGTGGGGCACTCCTTCTGCGCCCAACAGAATTCCTCCCAGGTAGGCCCTCCTTCCACATGCCACTCGGCAAGGGTCGGCAAGTCCCCCACGGGAACGACATCCACCTCCACGGACTCCGGGGGTACCTCCGCGGGCTCCCCATCCATCACACGGGGTGTGTCCTCCACAACACTCTCCTCTGGACCGGCATTGGGTTGGGCCGTTGTTTCAGGCTCCAATCCAGGTTGAGCTTCTTGCCGGGCAGCCATGGACCGCGTGACTACGCAAGTCCACCCTGGTAACCCCAGCACCTCAGTGTGGGCCTTAAACTTCACTTCCTTCCAGGCGGTATGTTCCAGGTCATTACCTAGCAGACAGTCCACAGGCAAGGCAGGGCTGATCGCAACTCTCAACGGGCCTGACACTCCTCCCCACTCAAAGGGAACTTGAGTCACAGGATAGTAGCTCATACTGCCGTCAGCCAACATGGCCGGATGGAACACATCAGGTACTACCTGCTCAGGGGACACCAGCCGCCTCACTACGGTGGTCATGCTGGCTCCTGTGTCCCTCAGAGCGTCCACCTCCTCCCTATTGACCTTCACCCTCTGCTGGTACTTAGCAGTATTCGATGGTAAGGGCGTCACTGGGACCATCTCTCTATCCCCAAGTGAAACCAGGGTCAGGCCTGTCCACTCCCCTTCCCTATCTAGGGGCAGCTCCATCCCAAGCGCTACACTAGCTACCCCGGGACTCTTGCCACCAGTGGGGGCTAGGGGTCGTTTGTGACACTGGGCATCTCCCTTGTAGTGTCCGACCTCTCCGCACTCATAGCATCGGGCCACTATTGGCTGCTGACTCTTGTCAGGGTAAGTGGGCTTTGGGGAACGGGTCTGAGGTGGGGTACCTACTCCTCTCCCAAACTGTCTAGTGTGTGGGCCTCGTGAGAACTCCATTCTTTTATCTCCACCCTCTTTCTTCTGGGGGGCGCCCTGTCCGCCTTTCGGGCCATCTCCCCCGGGGCCCTTGCGTGACACCCGGGTGCTGACCCAAGTATCCGCCTCCTCCGCAAGCTCACGGGGATCAGTAAGCTTGCGGTCCACCAGATGTTGGCGCAGCTCCGGAAAACACTTATCCAAGAGGTGCTCTCTCAAAAAAAGATTGTACAGGCCCTCATAATCACGCACCTCGCTGCCACGCACCCAACCATCCAGAGCCTTTCGGGCATACTCAAAAAAATCCACCCAATTCTGCGTGGACAGCTTATGGCTGCCACAGAACTTCTGGCGGTACCTTTCGGGGGTGAGGCCAAAATGTTTAATGAGCGCCTACTTCATGTGGAAATACCTAAACTGGTCTGCCTTATCCAAATACAGGAGGGTGTCCCTGACGTCGGGAGGTATATAACGGTACAATCCACCTCCCCAATGTTTCTTGGGCACCCCATGGGCAGTCAAGGCCACTTCATACGCCTCCAACCACCTCGCAATGTCATCCCCCTTGGTGTAGCTCGCTATCACCTCCTTAGGTAACCAGAATCTGGGCTCCTGCTGAGCCTCTGGTACGCTGCCACCATTCAGACTTCTTGGCGCAGCCAACTGTAATGCTCTCAGCTCCATTTCCTTGAGCTGGAGCTCATGTGCCAATTTCCTTTCCTCCATAGCTAGTCTTTCTCTCTCTAAAGCCAGCTTCTTATCTTCCCTTTCTCTCTCCCTCTCGTGCTCTAACTTGGCAAGCTCCCACTTCAATCGCCTTTCCTCCCTCCTGTCCTCGTACTCCTGCGACGACATACTCCCCCTGGAAACACTACTCCCTGCCCCGGAACTTCTTCCTGGCAACACATTGTCGGACATATCAATGTTGAGTAGGCCCGGGTTTTCTTGAGTGTCCGCCTCCCCGTGTGTGACCTGTCCCTCCTGTTCCTCATCCTCTCTCTCCCCTGGGTGTCCCCTTACCCATGCCCTCAAGGCGGTACGGAGCTCTTCTTTTACAGCCCTCTGCCCCACCGGCACCCCATCCCCCGACAAAACTCCCTTAACTGCACTACCGTGTACCTATCAAGGTCAGCCAGCTGGAACTCCATTTTGTCAGGTGGGGACCCAGGTAACCTGGAAGAAAGATACTAGGATGTAGGCAACAATGCTGGGTCAACACAGGTCCCTACACACTTTGCAGGCTAGAGAGTGGTGGGCAATTGCGTTAGCTTGTAGGCACAATAGGTGTCCAATTAATTGCAGCGCACTCTGTCCCACTGGAGGGTGTTGGGTAGCTACAGGTCCTGAATCCCACCGCTCGCCAACAATGTAAGAACTGGGACCACCAGTTCTCCGGGGGGTAGCTTGGCTCGAGCAGGTAGGCAACCGGGGGCTTACGTGTAAAGCAGCTACTCAACACACTCATCCACTGAGGCCATAAGTGGGCGCAATGATGGAGACCACACCAGTATTTGTGATTGAAAATCGATGTCTTTTATATAGGCTTCAGATCAAGGCAATCAATGCATTAGCATTTCATTAAAGTTTTCCATTAAAGCATTTCATTAATCATTTCTATCAGGTGAGCAAAACTTAAAATAACACAGCCTCTTGCATTATACTCTTCAGCAGATGAAGGGGGTACTTTCATGAACCATAAACTGGCCTTTCAGGAAGCAGTCATGAACATTTCATCTTGTAAATATCAACAGTTCAATACGGGTAACCATTTCATTGAAATATCAACGGGGTAATCAATCAGTATCTTAGCACATCCCCAGCAAGACTCATAGAAGCCCGCCCCTGCAAGAAATTCAGTACAGGGCAATGATCCTCCGCTCAATCAGCAGGCTTAAAACAGGTAATTAAACATGCACAGTCAATTTAGAATGAGCCTGTATTGAGGAACCTTTGAGTTTAACTAGGCCTCCTAGTCATTAGAGGTGCATGGGGACCAACGGGGCCCAGTCTCAGTTCTCCACAGTGGGAGGCGAACTCGAGGCCTTGCCCGGCCCTCCGCCCTCCTCCGCGGGCGTTACCTGCTTTCTTCGGCCCTCCGGGGCCCTTGCGTGGACTCTGGGGCAAGAGGAGGGGCTCCAGCCCTCCCGGGGCCTCACCCGGGCTGGCACGGTGTGGGGACAGCTCTGGAGCACCGGCGCCGGGGCAGGACCAGCGTTTGGGGGCAGATCGGTGGGGGCTCTCTGGCTCTGCAGCCCCCTCCGCGATGAGTCACGGCTTTACCCGGGCGCCGGGCCTTGTCAGAAGGGCTCGGCGGTGGCAGCCAATGGCTGCGCAGCTTGGGCAGGGGCGCGGCCGATGACGCGGCGGCGCTCCCGCTCATGTGATGTGGGAGAGCCCGGCTTCAGGCCTAGTGCGCAGCGAGCGGCGGCCCTCTCCTAGTATCCGGGGGCCGCCGAGGGGGACGCAATGCCGGTGCTGACGCTGCGGCCACCAGTGGGGGTTTCTAGGCGCTACAGGAGGGCACAGGCAGCTCCGGGCCAGCGCGCTCAGTTTTGAAAGCGCTACGGGGGCAGACACGAGGGCGGTCTAGCGCTCACACGGCATCAGCGCGAGGGGCACTTTACAGCAGTTTATGACAGGCAGTCTTTGACCCAGTGCTTGACAGGGGGGGTCAGGTTACAGCGCTTTTATGGCGTTTCAGTCAGGAATACAAGCAGTTCAGTCAGGACAGCGCTGGGGGCACAGAGGGGAGGCAGCACCAGTACCTGGTTGATCCCCCCAGCAGTCTCTGGTTGTAGGGCAAGTTGTCTTCTTGGCGCTTGGATGGTTCTGCTCCCTTAGGTGATGGTTTCTTGAAGAGAGGGGGGGGGTCTGAGTCGGAGGCTGGATGAGTTTCCTCAGGTCACTGTAGATGGACCCTGGGGTTCCCTACCGCTGGGCCAGATCAGGGGGCTAGTCTAGGACACCTCACTCAGCTTAAGAGGCAGCACCTAAAATCTGTCACTCCCAGTGGCATAAGTTCCTAACTAGGCCCTCCCGCCTATATCTCCTATAGTTCCCCAGGTCAGTGATGCCCCAACTGACCAAAAAAAGTTCCCCCCCTTGCTTAAGTATGCCCAGGTCAGGTGACCACTCTCTAAGGCGGCAAAAATCAGCTCCGCCTTTCTTCTGGAAGGTTCCAGGAGCTTCTCCACTCTACCTATGGACAGGGGATGGGTGGCTGGCATTGCAACAATGTATGGGGATCCAGCCAGCTCCTGGCAACTAGGGTGCTACACTAAAAAACACGCTGCAGTAGCAGGGGCCAGTGGCAGCCATGTTTGAAGTAGAGAGCACCTGCACCCTAACATGGATTAGCCATGAAAAGGTGCCCGAAGACCTAAGGGCCAACAAAAAGAAGGTGGGAAAAATGAGGCAAGGGCGAAAAAAAAACAGGGAAATACCACCCTAGGACTGACAGGTCTAACATGCGTCCCCCCAGCCGAAAGAGGGGAGAACTACCCAACCTCTAGGGAGTTCTCGTCGCTAAGGCGGAAAAAACGGGAGAGACCACCCTAGGGCTGACAGGTCTAACAGAAGGTATCTCTTCCTCTGAGAAAACAACTTGATTTCAACACAGACATCCTTGCAGCATGGCAGTCATTGTGTACCAGCACTGCAAAAGAGGACAGGAATGTGCTGTATCTCAAAACTCTGAGCAACTTCTGCATGCTTCTCTAACACAGAACATTGACACTATGAGCAGCAGCCGTACAAGTCTCTCACTTAACAGAAATCGGAGGAGGAGTAAGAGCACTGCAAACATCCCTCACAATAGGGATGGACCATGGAAAGCAGGCAGCAATGACACCCACCTTTAAAGAGAGGAGTAGTACAGGTGCTATCTTTAAGAGCCCCTCTCACAAAAGCAGGTGGATGCCACAGCAGCAGAGTAACCTTAATTCTGTAAACAGGTGATCCATGTTCCAAGTGAAGGAATACACGTGCACTGCTGCCAAAAGCAACAAGTCAAGGGTGATTCT
Source organism: Lissotriton helveticus (assembly GCF_964261635.1). Taxonomy (NCBI): domain Eukaryota; kingdom Metazoa; phylum Chordata; class Amphibia; order Caudata; family Salamandridae; genus Lissotriton; species Lissotriton helveticus. The sequence goes on along the minus strand of NC_136068.1, from coordinate 1,965,510,108 downwards.
CAGCCCGTCATGGATTTTTATCCAAAAGCTGAAGTCCTATCCATGTAGGAAAACGCCCCTTTATGGCATGGTCACCCCCCACTGTTTGCCTGGTATTTTGACTGGAAGTGCACTGGGTCTCTGCTAATCAGATCTCCAGTGCAAGATCTCTTTCCCAAAACTGTACAGTTATTTTCCTCAATTGGCAAAACCTTTAGTACTCTCTGTAAGTCCCTAGTAAATAGTACCCCAGACACCTAGGACATGAGGTACTAAAGAAGGGTTGTGTGTCATCTTAAGGGACCAATCACTAAATGCACGCCAGACAACCATTTGCAGGCTGTGTGTTTTGGTACATACAAAGGTAAAAACATAACATGCCACACATCCCTGTGTGCCATGTCCCCAATCACTGCTTCACTGACAAGAGGGATGTTTGGTATCAAACATCTTGCACTAACAAACTCATTCTGATTCCAGTGTTGGATTTATTAATACATGCACCCAGAGGGCACCTTAGAGGTGCCCCATAAAACCTACCAGCCCCTGGTGTTTTGTCTGACTGGTTTCTGCCACCAGAGACGAGTGTCTGACCCCCAATGGTGAGAGCCTGTTCTCTCAGAAGTTCAGAAATAAAGCTTGTTTGGGCAAGGGCATTTACACCGCCTACCACAGGATGACCTGCTGATTCGCATTTCCAGGCAGATGAACTTCAAATAAGATACTACTTTTGAAATGTGAAACCTGGCTTGCTTCACAGGGGATGAAGCCTCCCACTGTTGTCTAGATTCCTTTGTCAACTGAATAGGTGGGGAAAATAGCTAGTCAGGTAGACTTGCAAACCCCCAGGCTAGTACAATCCCTAAGGTGGCCTAATATAAGGTGAACATGATTTTTTAGATGTAGCCATCTTTGTGTTGGTAAACTTAGGAACTCTGGGACACAATTATGCCCACTTCCCACAAGAAGTGGTCATATAAGGGGGCGTAGTTCACCCAATGGTCAGTAGCCCATTGGCTACTACCTCATACTCCCTTAACACACCTACAATCAGTATTCAGGAGCCCCTGGCACCTACTGACACAAAAGAAGATGAGCGTTAAGAGTTGCAAAGAGCAAGAACTGAAGATTCAACAACTGACTTGGTGACAACCCTACCGGCCTGCCTGCTGACTTGTAGAACTGTTTCAGAAAAGGGGGTGGTGATGAACAGAGTGCCTGAATTAAGCAGACCACTCTTACCCAGTCCAAAGATCAGGGCTTGATCCATCACCGTTTTTTAGCTCACTGCACCATCCCAGCTCAGAACTTGGCTATATGCAAATTAGTCTGTTCCTGTCCCAGTGCATGATGGGAACAGGGCAAACCAAACTACCAAGCCAATTCTTATACTGGGAAGGAAACAAGCTTCCGGGGACCGGTTTCTGCCATTTCAGGCGTCGTCGGCCCGGCTTGCTTGAATCCTGATGGTGCAATGAGCAAGGGACTCACATCTGAGTATACCCTTCCACGCTTATGGTGGACAAAAAGACAACTTGTCCTGCAGCTGCTGTCTCCAGAACCAGGGAGACCTGCCAGTACTTCATCCAGGAACCAAGACCTCCTATGAAGCCGTGAACCTTCCCTGCATCCTGCAGGCACACAGAAAGAACTGAGAGGACTCAGAGATCGCAAAAAGCCTACGCCAAAGGACACCACTGCGCCAATTGCTCCAAGTCCGATTTGAAGACGGCCAAAGGGGTTAGTGTGGTCTGCCAACCCTTGTGAAACAGAGTCCACTGTGGTTTTTTCACCCCTCGTGAACTCTCCCATGAAAGTCACTTTACTGTACCTGAATGCCATACTTCTCCTTCCTCCCATTGGATGGCATTGCATCTTTTGGAAATTGCACTGTCAACTTTTTGTATACAAAAGAATTTCTATTGAAAATTTAGTTACCTCATTGCATTAATTCGGGTGCCTAAATATATATAAAGACACCTGTTATTTTTATAAATTGGTGTGGATCTCCTCATTGAGTTGTATGAATCCTTTATTGACTATTGTGTGTATTTGCATATGACACTCCTCCCTGATCAACCTAAGGCTGTTCGACACATTACTCCCAAGAAGACCACCTTGGAATTGCTGGAGCAAGCCTCGTCCACTCATAAGAGAACTTCTTGACTCTTTGCACGATATATCTCATTTTGACGCAGCGTAGATTTCACTGCGTTACTTTTAAGAGGCTTCCTTGCAACGGAACGCCCACTCAGCATGCATTAAACATGTAGGTGTAAAAAGGCGCGTGGCCTCAGACCACCTCTCTGCAACGCAGCCCTGTGGCGCTAACTGGAGGTACCTGGTGTGCTAGTTGGCCCGAATGTCTGACAAAATATCGAAATCAAAAATATCGAAATACAAAAATATCGGGACAAAAATATCGAAGTCAAAAATATAGGAATCCTATCCCTAACAAGGTAAGTACAAAAATATCGAAAAAATAATATCGTAGTACAAAAATATCGTATTTAAAAATATCGTTTTTTTAAATGTATTAATAATAATGTAAAAATAATTATAAAATACATATAATGTTACAAATATTAAATAAAAATATTAAAACATAATTAAAAATTTAAAACTAATACATATACATTTAAAATAAATTAAAAACTTAATAATGTAATGTAATTTTATATTTTTTAATTTCATTTAATTGATTTAATTTAAATTAATTTTATTTTTACCCTGTACGACTGTACCCCAAAAACCCAAAACTGACCCTGAACCCTAAAAATACCCCTTTACCCAAAAACCCAAAACTGACCCTGAACCCTAAAAATACCCCTTCACCCATGAACTGAAAACTGACCCTGAACCCTAAAAATACCCCTTTACCCATGAACTGAAAACTGACCCAGAACCCTAAAAATACCCCTTTACCCAAAAACTGAAAACTGACCCTGAACCCTAAAAATACCCCTTTACCCATGAACTGAAAACTGACCCATAACCCTAAAAATACCCCTTTACCCAAAAACTGAAAACTGACCCTGAACCCTAAAAATACCCCTTTACCCAAAAACTGAAAACTGACCCTAAACCCTAAAAATACACCTTTACCCAAAAACTGAAAACTGACCCTGAACCCTAAAAATACCCCTTTACCCATGAACTGAAAACTGACCCTGAACCCTAAAAATACCCCTTTACCCAAAAACTGAAAACTGACCCTAAACCCTAAAAATACACCTTTACCCAAAAACTGAAAACTGACCCTGAACCCTAAAAATACCCCTTTACCCATGAACTGAAAACTGACCCAGAACCCTAAAAATACCCCTTTACCCAAAAACTGAAAACTGACCCTGAACCCTAAAAATACCCCTTTACCCAAAAACTGAAAACTGACCCTGAACCCTAAAAATACCCCTTTACCCATGAACTGAAAACTGACCCTGAACCCTAAAAATACCCCTGTACCCATGAACTGAAAACTGACCCTGAACCCTAAAAATACCCCTGTACCCAAAATTAATTAATATTATTTAATTACCAATTAATTATTAATTAACAATAAAGTAAATATATTAGCACATTTGCTGTAATTAATTTAATTTAATAATTAATATTATTTTGCACAATTAATTAATTAAGAATAACAATAAATTATATATAAAAAAATTACTATAATTAATGTAATTAAATAATTATTAATAATTAATTACCAACTAATTAATAATTATAAATATGTAAAAATTATAATAATTAATTAACTAATTAATAGAAATTAATGACCAATTAATTATTAATTAAAATATGTACAAACATATATCAATTAATTAATTATTATTAAATTACTTCCCACCCTATTCCCCTATAAACCCATAACCCGCTACAGAACATATTTATCTATTAATAAATTAATTAAAAATAATTAAAAATTAATTCTCAATTAATTAATTAATAATTCCTACTAATTAATAATTAATTTAACATAATTAAATTACTTCCCACCCTATTCCCCTATAAACCCACAACCCGCTACAGTAGTAAAAGACAATATTTAATAAAATAACATTAAAAATAAATAATAAAACATAATAAATACAATATAATATACACTAAATTTATTTAAAACTTGATATTAGTAACATCAAAGTTATTAATTTCGATATTATTAACATCGATATTTACAACTTCGATATTACTGATATCATGCCAATATCGATATTTAGACTGTCGATATTACTTACCTTCGATATTTTTGTATCTCGATATTTAAACTTCGATATTTTGTCTTTCCGATATTTTATTTTCGATATTTTGTCTGTGTACCAGTTGGCCCCCAGGAACCCTCCTTTGCACACTTGTCAAATCAGGCCACGCCCCCTCCCTGCACCATTGTGCAAACTCGCCCCTGGTGCATTGTAAATTGGGGAATTAAATCCCTTTGAATCCTGAGGGTCCCTGGGGTCCAACTAGCTCACCAGTTACCTCCAGTAAGCGCCACAGAGCTGCGTTGCAGAGAGGTGTTAAAAGGGGCGTGGCGTCGGACCACCTCTTAGGATTGAAGGGAAATTAATTTCCCATCTTGAAACGCGCCACAGGGCTCGTTTGCAGAGTGTTGCTAGAAGGGGGCGGGGCCTCCGGCACAATGCTGCTTTTTTTATTTTTATTTTTTAGTAGTGGGGCTGTGTGACCCCTCCTTCTTTTTCTTTTTTTGGGGACCCCATCCCCGAGGGCCTCACCCCTATTAAAAAAAAATCGCCAATTATGGCCCCGGGGACCCCATCCCTCGGGGCTGGCCTGCCGCATTTTTAAAAAATATATATTTTTGAAAGGGAAGGGGGGCTGCGTGCCCCCCTTCCCAGGCCACCCCATCCCCCGGGGCTTGGCCTGTCCATTGGGGACTGTGGGGGGAGCCCCAATTTTCCCACGGTCCCGCCGGCTCTACGCCTCCTGCCGGAGCTGGCATTGCTTTTCCACCCCGGGAGCTGCTAACATGCAACTCCCAGTGTGGAAAAGCAATCTGCTTTAGATTTTGGAAGCGAGATTTTGGAAGCTTCCAAATTCCAAAGCAGAGTTTGCTTTGACAGGGAGGGAGCCGCAGGGCTCCCGCCCTGTCATAGCAAACAGTAGGGTCCATGGGGTGGGCACCCCGGGACACTGCAGGAGCCGGCCCTGGGGGGTGGCGGTCCCCAGGGCCATCAAGGGCTCCCTACTATTTAAAGCCCCGGGGAGGTGGTGGTCCCCTGGGCGCAGGGGTCCGTAAAGGACCCCCGCACCGTAACAGACCCCCACACTTGCATTATTAGTGCCCTGGGTCGGTGGCGGTAACAGGGGCGTGGGGATTTATTTTCATAACAAATACAAGCCCTGGGGGTGGCGGTACCAGGGCAGTGGGGGGGCCGTGTGCACCCGCGAATATTTAAGAAAGGTCCCAGGCGGTGGTGGTCCCCGGGGCTTGGGGGGGCCTTGGAGGCCCCCCACAGATTAATGAACAACAAGCCCCAATGGGTGGCGGTCCCCGTGGTGCGGGAGGGCCACGTGCCCTCCTGTACATAATTTACATAGCCCCGGGGAGGTAGCAGTCCTCGGAGTTGCGGGGGCCCCGCGGGCTCCCGCTAAATAAATAAATTGCCCCCGGGACTTGGCCCATGATGGAGCAAGGTTTCATATGTAAAGAAACTTGCTTGGATTCAATCCTCTCGATATAACATATAATGTATTAATGAACCTGTTTGTCTTACTAATAATTGCACCACACGACATTTTACGTATCTAGGGGATGCTTACATATGTGCTTCCACTAACAATAACTCAAGTGACTAAATATGGCCGCCAAGAATGCGGGAAATTTCTGCTCATACGTCTGCCACATCTACGTGGTGTGACGTCTTTCTGCTTTTGGTGGGAAAACTTTGCAGCTGCGCACTAGTATTAATGATGGCTGCTTCATGTTTCACATACTAAAGCACTTGCTGCTGCTCTAACTAAACCTTGTTCGTTCTGCTTAACTATTAATGTTATAGTTATATTAAAGTAATGGGAATAGAGTAGAAATAAGTGGTATACAGTGCATTCATTTATATTAGTATTCTAATATGTTTTCTCTGACTTTATTATTAGCTCGTGTTTAGGCCTAGGATGTACACTGTAACTCCATATTGAATTACCTTCTGCGCATGTTCTGGAATCTCAAGCGTTCACGAGCTATGGCATTGAACTAGTGCCAATGACAGTCTTGCGTGCGATGTGCCTCGGAACCTGACCCTATGAACTTTCCAGAGGAAGAGGACACACAAATTGTTATAAATTGTATAGTTTTTTTGTTGCAATGGTGTTGGGTGGAATAAACTTTATGGGAACGTAAAATATGGGTGTGAACATTGATTCACGATATTCAATGGAAATGACCTCATATTGGTATGGTGTGATGACCTCTCCTCATCTTTCTGACCAATCACATTAAGGGAACACACATATTCGCAACATTGGGGGTTGGTAAATTTGCCCTGGAAATGGTGTAACTAAGGTAGGCTTAGCTAGTTCGATTGTCCGACTTGTCCGAATAGCTTACCTGTCACTGACCCAACGCACTCAATAGGCGATCGAGAGCAGAGGTACTGGTGGAGCACTCTGCCAGAAGAATCGCTAACCCAATCGGGGTTTGAGGGGAGAATCGAAAATCCAACCGGGGTCCGACTGTTAGCCGCAGAGAGGGGTGTGACGCTGGCGTCGCACTTAGCTGAGAGTACCTGTCCTGACCTGCATTCCGTCCCGTCCTGATCCTCATCTTTCCTGTTTATCATCTGTGCTGAGCTGCACCGGTCCTGTCCCGCTGACACCTGAATCACTGGGAATCCTGTCTTTTGTCCCAGCCCCTAGCCAGGGTTGGCCTTCACACCATTATAGGTAAATATAAATCTGTATGGGTATGTCCCTTTACCGACTCCCTTTCTCACCTTTCTCAGGTATTAATGCCTAATAGAAATATCATGATCATTCTGAAAGTGATCGTTTTGATTATTATTTTCTTGCTTGATAAATCTGTGATTAGAATCTTATGGACTCTTGCAAATAAGAATTTACATAAAGCGTTTAAAACTTTCCTGAGTCTGTGGTTATTTTATGCAAAGTAAATGTTATTATCTACCTATATTGCTAACTCCCTTGATCCCTTAGGACGTTAGGTACAAGCGACAAGGATCGGTAAGTCAAAGTGTACAGGTTAAGTCCTAAAGTAAACAATATCCTGATAGTGAGGGTTACCTGTTCAAAGTGTGAATGTTTATGGCCCAGGTGAGTATGGTAAACTGAGCAGGTAATCCCAGCGCGCCATCACCCACCCGTGGGCTTTGAAAACGAAGTACGGGACACTTCGTTTCGGACGGATTCGCGCACTGGCACGACCCCGCCCAAAAAAAAAATGCTTTTTTTGGGCATGGGGATCCCTTTGGGCTTGCCTGGGGGATCAGGGTTTTTTTACCCTGCCCCGGTTTCTTTTTGTTTTATCTTGATTTTACCTTTTTCTTTCTCCCTCGGTCCGAGCACAAGATGGCTGCCAACACTTCCTGGTTTGAAGTGTTGGCAGCCAATTAGAGCCAAGCTCATGCTCTGGGGGTTAGGCTCCGCCCAGATGTATATATATTTTTTTCCTTTAATAGCTCAAATACTACTGAACGGATTTATACAATTTAACAAAAGACTCTTTCTGAAGCAAGGGCTACCTTTTTTTGGTGTAATTCCTTTCAGCAATTCCGGCTATAGCTTTGTCTAAAGTTTCCTATGGAATAATAACATGGAGAAAATGCATTTTGGGACCCCCCATTTTTCTCAGTCCCTGCTTGAAGCACCCCAAAACTTAAACACGACAGGAGCTGACTGGAGAGCCGCACTGGTTTGGAAAATTTTGTGAAGATTCGTCAAACTGCGCAAAAGTTATTGGGAAAAGAAAAAATGCTTTTCCTATGGAAACTAGGGGGCATATTAGCAACAAATAGCGATATTTATCGCTAAATGCGCATTTTTTTTATCGCCGGATATTATTGCAGAGATAACGTGGTATTAGCAACGTTTATCTCCAATGCAATAAAATATCCGCCGATAGCGGCTCAATGCGTGAATATCGCTGGAGCGATATTCAGACATTAACGCCAATGGGGACTTAACATGATTATCCACCTCCCATTGGATAAACATCGTTAAGTCCTGGTCTGCCCAGGCATTAGGTTCTGGCGATATTCGCGCTTAGTGCAAATTTTTTCATCGCTTCGCCTACCTTGCTAATAGGCGATAGCTGTGTTAGCGACTGCTTTCAGTCGCTGACAGGTTGGGTACGCCCACTTTGCATGTCATTAACGATAAATATCGCTGACATGAAAAGCGGGCCCCAAACCTGTAGCTATCGCCTACAAGCTGTCGCTAACTGCTGTTAGTGACAGCTTGGTAATAGGGCGATAAAATTATTGCCGCTTTAGCGGGAAAAAGCGTCGATAGTGCCCTTGATAATATGCCCCTAGGTCTGTAAATACCAGTTTGTTGCATGAATGCAGTTGTTGCGCTGGGCCTGATAACGGGTTAAACATCTTCAACAATTGCATAAATAAATACATATAAAAATATATACATATTTAAATAACCATTAATTGCATACAATCTATTGATCTAAACTAGTTTTGTAAAACCTTATTAATTGATTATCATACCATGGGGACAGCCATTAATTTCATAACCCTGTCTTCCAATCATGCTCATAATTTTCTGTGTAGAATACATTAAATATGTGCAAACATGCAGTGTGCAAACTGACAATGTCCCTTGGCATTTACTGTTTCCTATGACCAGTTTTTTTGTTGGTCCATATTCTTAGTTCAAAGTGCAAAGTGTGCAAAAAAAGTGTAAGTGCCTATGGCCAGATGTAGGTGGGCAAATACCGGTCTGTAACGGTGAAATTCTGTAAATTTCACCGTTACCGACCGATATTTAGCCATGTGGGATGTAGGGAAGTAATTGGTAATAAGGAATCGGCAGATACCGATTCCTTAATAGCGATTCCTTATTGGCCTTCCATTTAAGGAATCGGTAATACCGATTCCTTAAATGCAATGTAGGTAGCACTTCAAACAGTGCTCTTCGGCCTTAAGGAATCGCTATTAACCACCAACTTTAAGTTGCTGGTAAGTAGCGATTTCCTTTCAAAAAGCACTTTTTTGCTTTTTGAAATGGCACACATCCATGCACACATGCACATTTCAGGGCTGCAACAGGGTGTGACACCCTGGCACCCTTGAAATACCTCCCGGTATTACCGAATGTCTTCACGAATCTTTGAAAGACATATCTTGGACCTTCGTCGTCCCATTCTGACTGGAAGACTGAAGACATCTCCCTTGTGGTCAAGGAGTGACCACCCTGTGCAACAGGCACCAACAGCAACTTCGCCAGTCTGCAGTTTCAAGGCTCCCGTTGGAACCCGAAGACTCTGTGACTCAGGAACTGGACTTCCAGACTTCTCTAACCCCGACCCACATCCACAGCTAAGCTGAGACATGTGGCGGACACGAGAGACGTGGGAGAGGACATCTTGGACTTCCTGCATTTTTCTACCTGCACTCCTTCCCTGAAGCTTCAGTAAGTTGTGCATTGGGGTACAAGAAGCCCCAGCCCCGAGCATCATTTGCACTAAAGCCCAGGCCCCCACACTCCGTGAGTGTCCCGTGGGCCCCTGCTTCACATTTGTGTTTGACATGTCTTCCCGGTTCCTTGCCCATTGGGTAGTGAGCCCCCTGAAGATGCCATCTTAAATTTAACTTGCCATTCTGGTTGCTCCAGGCTTGCTCCAGCTTCCCTACAAAGGAGAAGTGCCACAGACCTTGCTGGTCTGCAAGAGAGCCAATCTCGCCATCCTGCATGGGTTGCGGCTCCCAAGGCTTGTTGGGTCCAATCCGGATAGTGACACAGCAGTCATCGAGATCCATTGTGGGACAGCCCGAATCCAGCTCCTGGTCATCATCGATGCCTCCTGGACCTCGTGGCTGAAGAGACAAACTCACCATCTTCACCTGCAAAGCACCCCACATCGCCTGGTTCCTTCCTGGTCACAGGCTAGTCACTAGTGACCCAGACTCTTTCCCTTCTGCTTTCAGGTTCTTCACATCTCCGATCCACCCTTGGATCCACCCGGACACTTTTCCTCTGGTCGCCTGCAGCACTTCTTTGCAGCTCTCCGTAGAAAACGACGACGAAACCCGACACGAAAAGACACCTATGCACCCGGCTTCCCTGGGTGAGGTAACACGAGTACTCCGGTGCCCCCGTGGGTCTTGACTCTCGAAGTGTCCTAGTTTAAAAGGGTTCCATTCTAGTCCATCCGGAAGTGTCCTTAATCTGTAACTTTGTAACTTTTACGAACTCCACAGAAAGTCAATGGGAACCCGCGCCTATGTTTAGACACTGCACGCGGCTCCCGTGGGTCTCCTACTTCCTAACAACTGGTTGTTTAGTGTAGCCCCTGAGATTCTAAAGGCCCTAGGTTCTCACGTGGTACTTATACCACTTTCTTAGTATATGGTTAGTGAGGCCCCTAGAGCATAACGTATACTGTTCAACTTATTGTGTATTAACTGTGTGACTTGTATTGTGTTTTTACCTCTGACCTCATAAAGAGTGCAGAGGGGTTGTGTTTAGAATAAATACATATATATTTGATATATACCTTGTGTGGTGTGCTTTCAGTTGGTACTCAAGGGATTATAATTGGTAAAACAACTTGCTTAACTCGCCTACTGAAGTCTTAGCCTGAAGACTGCTGGTTCATGCTACCACTAGGATAGTTTTCTATAAGGTTGACTTAACAGCCACCATCAATAAGGGTCGATAAGACTGGTGCAAGCTGCCCACTAGAACTAGTGGAGATCATATGCCAGGCTAACTTCTCACATTAGCAATGGCAGGTTCGTGAAATAATACAAAAGACGGGGAAAGACCACCATCTTGGATAAAGCCACGCGTCCCATAGCCGATATTGGCAGCGTAGTCGATAAAGCCACCTGCGAGCGAATGCCCCGAATAGCCTTACCCAGGTTGCCCTCCAACATGTCTGTCGGGGATCGATACACATTAATGCCCAGGTATTTGTAGGTCTGTGGGGCCACTAGCAGCTGGAGTGCTCCGAAAGTAATATCACCCTGTTGTGGTTGATCGTGAAAGAAAAAGGCATTAGATTTTGATCCATTGATGGATAAGCCTGAGATCAGTTCGAACTCAACAAAAATACGGGGAAGCGAGCCCAGTCCTTCCAACAGGTCCATCACATATAAGATAAGATCATCTGCATATGCTGATATCAGATGCAATAGGGTGCCTGTAGGGGTACCACACCCTGCGGCCTCTCACCGTATACGAAGTGCCAATGGCTCCAAGCTAAAACAAATAATATCGGGGACAGGGGGCAGCCTTGTCGTGTACCCCTGTGGATACCATATTCCCTGAAGATAAGCTTCCGGTTCAGATTCGTGCAGTTGGTGCCTCATACAATAGCTTCACCCAATTTACATATTCTGGGGGTAGACCAAAGCAGGCGATGATATTCCCACGACAACGTATCAAATGCTTGTCTCATATCCAGGGAGTTGCAGCTAACGTTTGGATAGTGTGCGAGATCAGTCGACATATTCTGGTGTAGTTTACGCAGATTTAATGAAGTGCTCTTAGCTGGTATAAACCCACATTGATCCATATGGATCAACTTCTGGAGGTATGGCTGAATTCTGTTGGCCAATACTTTGCTTAATATTTTATATTCCGTATATATCAAGGACAAGGGGCGATAGCCGGACATGTCTTCCGGATCCCTACCTGGCTAAGACAATGACACCACCAGCGCCTGTGCGGTGGTGCAAGGGAGGCGCCCCACCTCTAGCGATTTCCTATATAACTCCTCCAAACGCAGTATTAATATTTCAGAGTATGTTGCAAAGAATACCACCTGCAGCCCATCTGGGCCGGGGGTTTTGTTGCGTGCGAGTCCACCTATGGTTACTTTTATCTCTGCCCTGGTAATAGGTCCCACCAGATCCTTGTGCATGCCTGTCGGGGGTTGTGGGTACGGTAGGTCCACAAGAAAGTCGTCAATAGAATACTACCCCCAGAAAGTGTGGTGCCCTGTACAGTTCTTCATAGTAGTCACTAAAGGCATCACTAATTTCACACCGTGTGGTTGCTGTCGCTCCCCCAGGTAGCGTAATGCGGCTAATAACAGTAGAAGGAGGGTCATTTCTAATCAGTTTGGCTAAGAGGGTACCTGACTTATCGATACAGATAAGAATGTTGTAATTAATGTGAAACCCATGCGGGAAGCCGCGCCTTTATATGTTCCTCCTAAGGCAACGGGTACAAATGATGATAAGACTTCTGTAGATGCTAAAGGGTATTTTATTTATAATTGGGTTTATACTCCTTGGAATAGAGCAGATGTTATGGCCCTTAAAAATGCATTGCCTGATCCGCGAAAGAATCCAGCAGCCTTTTATGAGGAAGTTGAGGGTGCAATTAGTTCTTGTACTATGACTTTGCCTGATATTGATTTGTTTTTTGGATTAATATTACCGCCTGATCTGTGGAGAACTGTGCGTAAAGTTGATGACCGTGCGACATTTAGAGCATTATGGAAAGATATAGAGAAGTTAGATGAAGATAGAGAACCTGCACAGAAACCGTGTCAGTTAATTTTAAATCTTCCAGCAGCTATATTAGTTAAGCTAAAGACGATTATTCCAACTAAAAAGATAGTTTGAACTGTATTAGCGTCGTGTAAGCAAAAGGCAGATGAATCGGTTTCAGATTTCTTTACACGCTTTGAAGAGGCATTTCACGATTTTAGTGGCGAGTCATTAACAGATGACACGAGTAGGCATCTGTTTGTCGATAAATATGTCGCAAACCTTTTGCCAGGAATAGCTTGTCGCCTAAAGGCCAGTGAGAGTTCATGGACTACCTCTTCTCTGGTTTCTCTCCTAACCATGGCTCAGTATTATGAGTGACAAGAATTAGAAGCTAAAGGTAATGAGGATAAAAAGTCTACAGAGTTGAAAACAAAGGTTATGTTAGCTCAAGCATATGGACCGCCTTCTAGAGGTAATGATAGAGGCGGACGCAGATCATATGGTTCGTATTTTCCTTCTTATACTCGTTCGAATTTGTCTGTTGATCAGTGCGCGTACTGCAAGAAATTTGGACATTGGCTTTCTGATTGTCCAGTAATGCGTGCTCAGCAGTGTCCACGTGGTTGGGGACAAATGAGAAGTCGCTCAGGATATTCAGGGACTAGAGGAAGCACGAATGATTGCGCTAGGTTTGATGCTAATACACATGGGCAGGGCAGGATGGGTTTAACACTTTTTATAGAAGGAACCAATATCAAATGTCCGACTATGTGCCGTCTGATTTGCAAGATTCTGCTTATGCATAGGATTGCCTGGGATGGGGTAAGGAATCAGTTGAAGTTCCAGTAGATCAGAGGGGTCCCTATGTTACAGCACATGTTTTGGATTCTACTGATCAGTTTCTGGTTGATACAGGAGCTACTCGTAGCGCCTTGTCTAAACAATTGGTTCCAAGGGCTCCCCTGTCTGGCTTAACCTTTACATCGATAGGTTTCGATAGAACACCTTCCCTTAGCCCATTGTCACAACCACTCGCATTCCATGTTGATAAGTTTACTACTCCATGTCGGTTTTTGCTTTCTCCAAACACACCAGACAATATTGTGGGTCTTGATATGCTTAAATATTTCAGGGCTACGATATGATGTTCTCCAGAAGGAGTAAGGGCTATTTTGAATGATAACTACCCTGTGATTGAGAGATCTTGTATTGTTAAAGAAGACATTGCACTAGCCCCACACCCTAGTACTTTGTCGGCTACTTCAGACACCGATGTAGGGCAAATGGTTATTCCACCAGTGCATATTAGTGTCAAGGAGGGTGCTTCTTTGCCAAGACTGCCTCAGTATAATATTTCTAAAGAAGGAGAAGAAGCACTTACACGCATTGTTCATGATGTGATTAAAATGGGGGATTGTGGAAAAGGTTCCTTACAATGTTTGCAATAGTCCGATTCTTCCCATTTTGAAAAAATATACTGACACTAGGATTAATAGATTCATCATTGATTTAAGAGAAGTCAACAAGATTGTAGTACTGCAATACCCTGTGGTTTCTGACATAACGACACTACATGCTTTGGTTCCTCTGACAGCAACTACATTCTCTGTATAGACTTGAAGAACGCTTTCTTTTCAATCCCTATTCATCCTGAAACTCGATATTTGTTCGGTTTCACTTTGAATAACCGATCGTATAGATTTTGTAGAGTTCCTCAAGGCTATACTGAGAGTCCTAGGGGCAGATTTATGAGGCCCTTGCGCCTCTCTGCGCCGCAATTGCGTCACTTTATTTGACGCAACGGCGGCGCAACAATGCGCCCTATTTACAACGTGACGCATCTAGGAGATGCGTCATGTTGTAAAGCCCTGCGCCATAAGGAGGCGTTCCTGCGCAGGGGGGGGCGTTCCTGCGCAGGAACGCCTCCTGAAAGTGGCTGAGTGAAATCTATAAGATTTCACTCAGTCACTTTCAGGCCAATGCTGCGTCAAAACCCTGCGCCTGCTGGAAGCAGGCGTAGGTCTTGACGCAGCATTGTGAAGATGGGGCACCCCCGAGCCTTGCTGGAGCTGCGTCGCGCTTGCGACGCAACTCCAGCAATGCGCCACCTTTACGGCACAGATGCGTCACGCATCTGTGCCATTTTTGCCCCATGGTGCGCCGCATTATAAATGCGGCGCACCATGGGTGGCGGAGCTGTGGCGCACTGTGGCGCACATTAACTGCCGCATCCCCGGGGATGCGCCAGTTAACATAAATATGCCCCCTAGTATTTACAGTCAAGCATTGAAGAGACAGCTTGATTCCTTTACTTTGCCTGAAGGGGTGGCTCTCATACAATATGTCGATGATATCTTGTTGGCAGCTGATACGCCTGAGCGGTGTGAAAAATGTACTTTGTCTTTGCTTTCTTTTCTTGCAACACACCATCATAAAGTATCACGAAAGAAATTGCAATATTGTAGACCAAAGGTAACCTACTTAGGTCACCTTCTGTCTAAGGAGGGCCGTGCATTGACACCAGATCGCATTCAAGCAATTTTAGACACCCCAGTACCTTCCACACAGAAAGATGTCTGTGCGTTCATTGGTTTGACTTCGTTTTGTAGGCAATGGATATTGGGATTTTCACACTGGTAGCTCTTTTGACTAAAAACACTTCGATCCCCCTTCCATGGACAGATGAATGCCAAAACGCTTTTCGTCAGTTAAGACAAGCTCTCTGCTCTGCACCAGTGTTAGGCACACCAGATTACATGAAGGCTTTTACGCTCTATGTACACGAGAAAGATGGATGTGCATTGTCAGTTTTAGTACAGACACATGGTGATTAGCAGCGTCCCTGTGCATATTTTTCTGCAGTTCTTGATCCTGTTGCTCGTGCGTTGCCTGGATGCTTCCGTTCAGTTGCAGCAACAGCTGTGTCCATACGTCAGAGTGAAGGGATAGTTTTGTCACACAAACTGTTGGTGCTAGTACCCCATGCAGCAGATGGCCTTTTGAATCAGACTAAGACACAACACTTAACTAGTGCTCGCCTGACAGGATATGAATTGACACTGTTAGCACCTCATATTACATTGAAGAGGTGCACGACACTGAAACCAGCCACTTTGTTGCCATATCCTGCGACTCAGTCCCAGTCAAAGGAACCTCACGATTGTATATTCCTTACTGAGGAACAGATAAAGGGTCGCATAGATTTGCAAGATACGCCCCTTCCAGATGTAGATGGGGAACTGTGGGTTGATGGGTCCTGTCTGAAGTTACCAGATGGCACGACTTCAGCTGCTTATGCAATCACCACGCTTGAGACAGTAATGGATACAGCTCGCATACCTCAGAAGTCGGCTCAAGCAGCTGAACTAATAGCTTTGACAGGAGCGTGTGAACTTAGCACTGACTTGTGTGTGAACATTTACACGGATAGCCGCTATGCTTTTGAAGTGGTTAATGATTTCGGCCTACTCTGGAAGGGAAGAGGCTTTCTTACATCCCACGGGACGCAGATAATGCACGGAGAATTAGTGCATAATCTCTTGACTGCACTCACGTACCCGAAGAAAGTTGCTATCATGGAGTGTAGTGCACACAAGAAAATCATTGACAAAATAGGACAAGGCAATGCCTTTGCAGATTGCGTAGCCTGTGAGACTGCAATGCAGTGAAGCACTACATCCATGTACGTAGTAAAATCATAAGCTGAGCGTTGGCATGATGCTAGAGAGGATGTATTGGATATACAGAGATCTGCCTCTGTGGAAGAGCTTGAGCAATGGTCTAAAGAAGGAATGCTAGACGATGAGGGTTGTTGGCGTAACAAAGAAATTAATATATGGAAATTGCCTGCAGCCTATTTACAACCTATGGTTCAAATGGTACATGGACTGGCACATGTTGGAGCTCTAGCAATAACTAAATTGCTTACACAAGTTTAGGAGCATGCTGAAATTGTCAGCACAGCTAAAAGAGTGGTACAGTCCTGTTTGATCTGTTGCCAGTATAATCCTGGAAAAGGGACACGGACTCCTACAGGAGGGTTTGCTACACCAACCGCACCTTTTGAAGTCTTGCAGATGGATTACATCCAACTTAAACGCTGCAATCATCTAAAATTTGTCCTAGTTATGGTATGTGCCTTCAGTAAATGGATAGAGACATACCCTACAAAGGGTAATACTGCTCTCACCGCAGCAAAGGTGCTTCTAAAGGAGTTTTTCCCTAGATATGGTGTTTGTAAGCTTTTGTGGAGTGACAACGGACCTCATTTTATTGGGCAAGTTGTTGAGCATGTCCTGAAAGGGTTAGAGATCAAACAGAAATTCCATACAGTCTTCCACCCGCAATCAGCAGGATTAGTGGAAAGATACAATGCTACCTTAAAATTGAAGTTAGTGAAAATACTGGCTTCCACGTCTTTAAAGTGGCCAGATACATTACACTTGGCATTGTTGTCCATAAGATCAGTGCCACATTCACGATCTGGTCTCACCCCGTACGAAGTGGTCGTTGGGAAACCGATGAATATTTGGGGAGTTCCTAAGCCACGCCCCATACATGATGTTCCTTCTGTTCTGATGAATGATTATTTGGCACAGTTAACCGACAGTTTGATCTCTATCCATCAACAGGTTCGAGAAGCGCTCCCTGACAGATTTACAGGTGAGGCCCGTGGTAAATAAATAATTAAATACCGGTTCTATTTTTCAGGATACTCATATTAACAGATAGCTCAATAAATAAGAGTCAGGATTCGAGGTATCTTGAGTCTGCAGGTCTTTAATCAGGCATAAAGGACAGGAACATGGACAGCCTGCATGGGAATAGGATGGCAGCTGCCGGGGGCAGGGGAAGGAATAATGCTGAAAACATAACAGTGCACAATATATATATACTAGAACAATTACATTACATTTCAATACAGTAGGCGTAGCAGTGGGCGTGTCTTGTAGCAGTCGCGAAAGATAAGGCAGAAAGTGGGTGTAACAAGAGGCGTGTACATAGACATGTGGTATGAACGTAACAGAAGTGTCATAAATGGGGCGGAAACATGGAGGGGGCTACCTGAGGAGCTGGGACCTCTGACCTAGAGGTGCGCGCAAACGGGCAATGACGTGTTACTAGGGAGAACTGGGGGCTATGACTTCTGCACTAGAAGAGGAGACTAAAGTCTGCGGAGTCAGAGCGACATGTACCTAAGGCATATCTGGTATCTGATGTTTAGAGAACATGTTGATAGAATCCAAAAGTTATCAGGGCAAAGGCTACTTGACACTAAGGCTGGTGCATACATTATTCTACATATATTGTGTGTGCGAGGAATATTCTATGAATATAATACAGTATTTCTCTTACATGGAGACAGAAAGACTAGACTATGACTGAAACTATTGATGCGATTCAGTAGCTTAGGAATGCAAAGAAGGAGGGCTGGACTGATAACTAGAAGCATAACATACTCTTGGCAGACTAGGAGGCAGAGCCAGGCCGAGCCGGGCACTGTGAGGCAGGAAGTAAGTGAAAGGTCAGGGATGCAGGTGGGGGCTGCATCGCTCCTCGGAGAGGGTTCAGGAGACAGGAGCTGAATCTGGTGTGCGGGCCCTTTTGAGGCCTAGAAATGGGGACATTTACTGAATTAACGTGCACACTGTAAAACGTGGCAACATAGGTCTGATACTCGTTGCTTTCACGAGAACTGGAAACTGGCATACTAGAGTTGGACACAACTAGGATTGTGTCTTTAATCGATCATAGGGGGATACATATGCATATTGATCATGCACATATAACATAAGATGGGGAACACGTAGGCACATATAACATGGCAAAATTTACTTTTCCACATTCCCTCCTTGTGCCCTACGTTTCCATCAGGAAACATCAATATTCATGATACCATCTATCATTTCATATAGCATCATTTGCTCGTCTCGAATTGTCTTAGAACGGGACTTAGGACTAGGAATACAGGATGTAGCACAAATGCCGCAAATCGCAGGGCCACATTGTAAACAGAGGCAGCAACTGAATATGATCATTACTGCTATACCCAGGAATGACAATACTTTCCATCCCCAGGCAGAAATTATACTCCAGAGCCAACCGGACCATGTCCAGGTGCCTGGATTCTGGTGTAACTGATGGGCAATTTTATGAAGCCTGGTTATAGCTGAATAAACAGACGGCGCGTTATTAGGAATGAAAATGCAGCAACTAGATCCGATGACTCTACATGCTCCTCCTCTATCGGCCAGTATGACGTCAAGAACGAGACGATTTTGGAGCACGACAAATCTCATAGCAGATTGCTCTTCAGTTAAGTTACCAAGAGCGGAAGTAGTCTCATTCACTACTGCTTCAAGGGTTCTGGTTAACCTACGTATTAACTTACTATTCTGGACAGGGCCTATAAAGAAGAAGAAACCTTTATTGAAATCTTGATACTGTTCTAGAGCAGTTTCAGTTTGATCGACAATCGGGGACTCGATCTCCCTTTTATGTCTAATGTGTACTAGATGTGTGTTTCTATGATAATCAGATGGGGCTAGAAAAACTGGTGGCAGTAGGAAGGCAATGTAACATGTTCCATCCCAATCGAGGGGCAGACGAACATATGCGGTCTGACCACAAACAAAATAAGAATGACGTAAGGCTTTGAAAATAGATTTCCCACTGTCACCATACTCGACAATAATAGTACAATCACTATGTCCTACATGTGCGGAACCATTCTTTCTGACACATAATTCGCCTTTGACTGGTAATACTGAAATAGCAGGCAAATCTGGAGTAGTATCGGACTGAACATTCAGGACCATGAAATTCGAGGAATAATTACCTAAATCATATACTTCATTTTCTAGATCTAACCCTGTTCTATGGGTGAGACCTTGCTTGTCTGGGAAACATGTTCGATTCAGAAGGGACATATCAGTTGAGGATGACGTTAACGTGGACCATGCTCCACATGAACCATTATGTGAAAACGGATAAGGAAAGAGTGGCAGAACTCCCTTCGGTGTCTGGAAAGGGGGGAGTCGACCACACACCCAACAATTAGTGGCATTGCTGGTCTGGTGTGAATAGTGTAACATTCGGATAAATGTATTGTTACGCATAGCAAGACGATAGGATAGCTCGTGAGGAGGCAGATCACTGAATGTGTGCTCTACTGTAGTATTGGAAAACATATGTACATGTGAAATTGGAAACCATAAATGAAAAGCATAACTTGTGCAGGAAACCATAAGACTCAAAAATACCAAGAAAAATAGGGCAATTATACATCTTTTAGAGTTTTGACTAACTCTCTCACTGTGGGGGTCTATCTCATACATGTCAAGAACCTGTCTAACCGTTTCACCCGAGAGGGACTTAGACAATTAAACTGGCGGAGTTTTCTCGAACAGGGGAACTTTTGACTCAGAGTCTGTTTTTAGGCAGTCTTTAGGATTTAGGCAGTCCTTAGAAAATGTCTTAATTCTGAGTCCATGAAATTTCTTAATGTGCGACAGGTGGATCCATCCTTTTCTTCCCTCCAGTTTGGCCGCCGTCCTAGTTGTAAGTAAGACCATCCGGGGCTCCTTCCAACGGGGCTCCAGCGGACTTGAACGATCAAAATTTCTGACCAATACCAGGGTTTCTGGAACGATTTCATGCGGTTTCACCTCGGTATTGTCTGGAAATGCAGCGGCAACCTGTGAACGACAAGAGTGTAGGGCAGACATCAAGGAAGCTAGGTAATCTGTCAGCATATTACTGGAAACATCGGTAATACTGCGGGGTCTAGGTGTACCCCACATATTTGGGGGGCGGCCGAATACGACCTCATACGGGGACAGACCTGATCTGGAATGTGCGACCATGCGCATATAAAATAGAGCAACTGGCAGGGCAACTAGCCAGTCTACGCCTTTCTCTTTACATACTTTGGCAATTCGGATTTTCAGAGTCTGATTATGTCTCTCTATGAGACCGGCTGCTTCAGGATGGCGCACACAATGGAACTTCCACTGGTACCCTAGCAGAAGGGAAACATGCTTCATGAGCTCAGATGAGAATGGCTGGCCGTTATCTGAATACACGACCCTAGGGAGTCCATAGCGGGGAAAGAATTCACGAACCAACTGCTTGGCAGTGGTCGCAGCTGTGTAATCTGGGACTGGATATGCTTCTGTCCACCTGGACAAAGCGCATACAACTACAAGGACATACTTGAAACCTCGACATCGCTCCATCTGAATATAATCCATCTGGAGGACTTCAAAAGGGTGGTCAGGAGGTTGGAAACCACCTTGTTCCACCGGGACACTTTTACCTGGATTAAACTGACAACATATCATACAGGTACGGACTTTCTGCTTGGCTGCAGCTCGTAAATGCTTGTTGAACCAAATGTTCTGGATACTGTCTAACATGGCTTTTTCTCCTAAATGTGCAGGACTATGTGCGGTATTAATAATGACTTGAACCATTGAGTCGGGGAGAAACCATGTGGCTTTTCCCTTCGTCACCCATCCTTGATCTGTCTGGACCCCTCCTTGTTCGGACCATTTCTTGATTTCATCGGGAGTAGCATGTGACTGGATATCTATGACATCTTGTGTAGGGTCCTTAACTGTCATACAAGTAGTCTGATCTGGAGTGAGTGTCAGTGTCTTGTTAACTGGAATGTCTGGAGTCTGAGCTGTAAGCTTGGCTGTTCGATCTGCTAGATCATTACCTTGGGAAATAATATCAGTAACTTTCGTATGTGCTTTGCACTTCATGATAGCGATAGCTGTCGGTAAATGAATTGCATCTAACAGAGCTTGAATGAGGAGACCATGCTGAATCTTGGTTCCATGAGAAGTCATGAAACCTCTCTCCTGCCAGAGTACTCTGAAGTCGTGTACAACTCCGAATGCATAACGTGAATCTGTATATATGTTTACTTTCAGGTTCTTGGCACGTATGCAGGCTTGAGTCAGAGCGACTAGCTCTGCTGCTTGAGCGGACAGGATGTCAATACGATGTGTCTCTATAACTTCAGTTTCAGTAGTCACTGCATACGCGGCTACTAGTTCTCCTGTACTTGTTCTCATACATGAACCATCCACATAAAGTGTCAGGTTGGGATCAGGTAATGCAATATCTGTCAGGTCTTGTCTTGGCTTTGTCATGGTATTAACAACTTCCACACAGTCATGTGTGGCAGGATCTGAATTAACTGACGGTAATAGTGTAGCTGGATTTAAAACGTTGCAGTGTCTGATTTCTATGTGTGGCTGGAACAGTGTCAGTTCATAACCTGTTAAACGTGCAATAGTTAAGTGCTGAGTCTGGGTTCTGTTTAAAAGAACTTCCACAGAGTGTGGAACTTGTACTGTCAGGGAGTGTCCTAACACTATGGAATCACTTTGTCTGATAGCTAGAGCTGTGGCTGCAACTGACTTGAGGCACGCAGGCAGAGCCTGGGCCACTGGATCTAATGTGCTAGAAAAATAAGCACAGGGCTTGTATTGTCCTGCTTGATCTTGTGTGAGAACAGATAATGCGGTACCATCACGTTCTGTGACAAAAAGTGTAAAAGGCTTACTATAGTTCGGTGTTGCTAGAACAGGTGCTTGGCATAAGGCTTTCTTTAACTCATTAAAAGCAAGTGTATGCTCGGATGTCCAAGGGAGGACAGTCGATACGGCTGCCTCCTGTGTCGTTAACTGTATCAGTGGCTTGGCTAGAAATGCATACTGAGGAATCCATTGTCGGCAATAAGAAGTGAGGCCGATAAAAGCTCGTACCTCCTTCTGGGTCTTGGGCTGAGGAAGACATGCTATTAACTGGATACGGTCTGGTGTCAACTGCCTACCCCTCTTGGACAGTAAGTGTCCTAAGTAGACCACTTGCTGGACACAGAATTGAAGCTTCGAAGGGGACACCTTGTGCCCCATCTCGGCTAGGAAATACAGAACTGTGAGTGACGCACGCTCGCAGTCACGTTCAGAACGGGCTGTGATCAGTAGATCATCGACATACTGGAGCAGGGCAGTGTCAGTTGGCATGTGAATATTGTCTAGTTGTCTTTTGAATGCTTGACTGTAAATACTAGGACTTTCTGTGAAACCTTGAGGAGCTCGTGTAAATTTATAGCTCCTTCCATTTAAAAAGAAACCGAAAAGGAACTGGCTGTCTGGATGAATGGGAACACTGAAAAATGCATTCTTGAGATCGATTACTGTGAAGAACATGGCTTCAGAATCAATGGCTGTCAATAGAGAAGAAATATCTGGGACTACTGGGTACTGGGGTATGATACATTTATTAAGTTCTCGAAGGTCAATCACTAATCGATATACTGGAGGTGCATTTGGATCAGTACGTTTCATGACTGGAATGATAGGAGAATTACATACATTGGAGTCAGTTTCTACAACCACTCCTTGAACAATAAGCTCGTCAATAATTTTGGATAAGGCTGCTACAGCCTCAGGTGGCAATTTGTACTGTCTGATTCGTGGTAACACTACACCTTGTTTCAGAGTCACACGATGGGGTGTGATATTCATACATCCTACATCAGTTGGACCTTGCGCCCATAAATGCTGTGGCACTTTCAATAATCTTGGATCAAAATCACGTAATACATAATGACCCTTGAAGTCACGTAGGAACAAACGAATTCCCTCTGGGGAACAACATATAATTGCACCTAATTCTTTTAATGTCTTGATACCTAACAAATTTTCTGGACATGACTTCGTGAGTAACAAATCAGTAGTTCGGGACAATGGACCTACTTCTAGAGTAACTGGTTTCGAAATCTCATTAACAATCGGTTTTCCTGAAAATCCAAGGGAAACATTTCTAGAGCCTGAGAGTGGAGCCCCTGGAACCTCGTCATGACTGATAGTAGTCCTACTTGCCCCTGTATCAATTAGAAACTTTCTGTCTTTCCCTAATACTTGACTGTGTACATAGGGACCCTCTTGATCTACAGGTATCTCGATGAGAGGCAAGCCTACCTCCCTCTCTAGGCTGTTTCATGAATACTGCTGGTACTCTGGATACTCGGACTGTGCATACTGGTACATCTGCTGTGTAACGTGCTGCGTTGCAGCTATAGGCTGCGGTACTGTAACTGTCTGTTGTGCATTCTGTGGTAACTGGGAAGTCTGTGAAACTTGTTCTTGTCTAGGCGGACGTGGTCTTTCTTTGGTCTTACCAGTAGCTATGTTGTGTTTCAGAACTGCACACTCGTTTATAAAATGACCTGGTTGTTTACAATAATTGCAGGTCCCGTTAACGGGAGCTGCAGGATGACTGGCTTGATTCGTACCCCTCTTCTGACTGTCTTGGGGAACAGATTGTGCAACTAATACTTTCATTTTCATGTCTTTCATACGTCTCCTTTCGTGTTCTTGCTCTTCCCTGATTCTGTTCTGGTGATACTGGAGCATCTGTAACATCTGGGACGGAGTATTAGCTTGCCAGGTACTTTCTACTTTCAGAACTCGATTTTTAACTTGTGGACTTGAATTCTCGACTAGTTTAGTAACAAAAAGATGAGGGTATGACTCGCTACTCGTTTTCAAACCACTGTTAATAATAAAACATTTCTCAAATCTAGAATAAAAATCACTAGTATCTTCGTCTTGTTTCTGTTTACAGGCTGAGATAGCATCCCAGTCTTCCTTTTTCGTGGCTAGTAATCTTGGCAAAACTTGTATCAACAGTTCGGGCAATTCTTTACATTTATCCCCAAGACCGGTACCTGGTACACGTGTATTATCTTCAGCTTCTAGAGCTGTCCAATCTATCTTTTTCTCTCCCACCTCCCATTCTTTTTCTTTGAGTTTTTCATATATGCCCGCAGGCAACAGGACCTTTAACATTTTAATGATATCTGGATACGTGTATTCTCCCATACGGAGCATGTCTTTTAAATTTCGGTGGAACCCTGCTGGATCTTTATCATGACAGGGAATTAACTTTTTCATTACTAAGAGTTCCATCTTTGTGATGGGGGTGTAAACAAATACTCGTTCTAGACCACCACCCTCTTTCTTGACTGGATGTACTTCTCGTAACGGATTCTGTCTGTCTATGTAGAATGATTTACTTTCTGGGGGTGAGACATGAACAAAATGCGGGTTCAGAAACGTTCGGTATTTGTGGCGCTGTTCTAGAATGATACTAATTAAATCGGTACCTAGACCTTTCCATCTGTACTGTAGTAACACGTTTAATACATCATGTAGAGGACCTGGATCGGAATGCTGATCCTCATACAATGTGATGAGGTGCTGGATCATGTACATACCCACCAGTCGCTGCTCGGCTGGGGGCAGTTTCAGAAACGTTTGTGCCACTATTTCATCTGGAAAAGTGGTAGAATCAGTAGTCCATCGGACTGCTGATCGGGCTATTTCTTGCTCATGCATAGTACTAAGCTCACTATAGCCTATTCGTGATTTCAGAATTTGATCGGTAGCTTGGAATACTTGTTCTAGGGAACATTGTTCTGGTACTAGAGAAGGAAAAACTTTCTTGTAGTCTAGGCGTGGATGTCGGTCGGAAAGTCTAGTTCTACCTACATACGCTATTCTGGAAGGATTCTCGTCGTCTACCTCTTCAGTAGAAGAGTCATCTTCTTTCTCGGTTGCTTGTGTTGCTTCTCGTTTCTCGTGTAACTTTATTATTTCTTTACGGATTTTCTTGTACATACTCTCTATACAGTTCTGTGTCTTGTGTCTTCCCTCGGCTATATGGTCACTCCACCTAGTCAGGACTTTCATTTCTTCTGGATCTTTTCCTGGATAATCTTGCTCTCTTATTAAACAATTAATTAGAAACTTTAAAAGCATGAGCTGAGTCTCGACTTTTCTCTGAACCATGGCTTCGCGAATACTTTCTGGATCTCTTCCTGTACGGATAAAACGATAAATTCTGTCTAGATATTCTTTCATATTGGGCAGGGTGTCCAAATAGTCGGTCACCCTTCTTAAACGTAATGAATATATGACCATGTGGCCATCGCCTGAAACTGGATCATAACGACATTCAGTAAGTGCTCGCTTGATATCTGTGAAGGTATGAACTTTTGGCGTACGCTGTAACGCTAGTTCATGTAGCGTCATACGTCTGTGTTGAGGCGGGGTACGAGGAGAATCTCCCCCCGCAGCTCCTAAACTGGAATCGTCGGTGGGTACTGTACGGGCTGGAAGAGTGACTGGTAGAACGGGTACATGTACTGTAGGCTGGACCGGGGGTACCGTAACAGGTGCTGTAACATTAACTGGACCCACGGGACCAGTGGCTGGAGGAACAGGAATTACATTATTTACAGGAGCAGGCGGAACAGGATTTGCATATTCTGGGACTGTGTCGTCCAAATAGGACGAAAGAAAAATATCAGCTGCGGTCGGTTTATGACGTAGCTTAGTCGGAACTAGTGATGGCGGAAAATTACTGGATGCCTCCGGGGTTGCTTTTGGCAAGCCCTCGGCAAGAAGAGGATACATACCCTTAATAAGGGCATTTCTCTGTCTGTCTGACTGTTCTGCTTTAACTCGTTCACCTATTTCGATTAATTCCCTTTCTTGGGCTTTCTCTAAGGATTCTCTACTTAATTCTGTTTTTCTGATTTCTTTTTCAGTTCTTTTATGAGATTCTTTGCGCCATAACTCGATGGCATCTTTCTGGGACTGTCTGGCTTTCTTTTTCCATAATGCTTCTTCTACTCGCATGATGCACTCGGCATCCCATGTGCCCGATACAGGCCATCTATATTTCTCTTCGAGATGTCTGGTATAATCAGACCATAAATCTAGATATATTATGGCACTTAAGCCATGCTTGTGATACATAAAATGACCTGGACTGTCCCTAGGCGGGACAGGGACTGCTTCCTCGAGCAGCCCTTTTCTGGTTTTTAACTGACGTAATTTAGAGAACAGAGGCATACTTTAGGCTAGAATACTGAACAGAATACAATACACGATAAACACTTGAAAAAACAAATCATTCATACCACGACATTGAATACACGTTAAATGACATTAAAATAACAGTTCGGACAGAATATTACCTGGAATACTGAGAACAGAAACACATGAATTTCTCGAGAAACGGAACTTACTAGAATTACTAGATGCACTGCTGAAACAGTACGAAACATACCGGTCCCATAAAGAGACACGTCAGTACCCGCATCCACCTAGGTGGACACTTCGTGTTGGATTTGCGTACCCAAACCCACGGACCAGAGACAAATTAATTGACCCTGTCTAGATACTACCCCAGCAACGGTACTCACCGGGCAGCAAGAACG
Source organism: Lissotriton helveticus (assembly GCF_964261635.1). Lineage (NCBI taxonomy): Eukaryota > Metazoa > Chordata > Amphibia > Caudata > Salamandridae > Lissotriton > Lissotriton helveticus. The sequence goes on along the minus strand of NC_136068.1, from coordinate 1,965,483,171 downwards.
GAAGGCCTCGGACTGGACTGGACTGTTACGGCGACGGACTACGAACTTCGGACTTCAGTTACAGGTGGGCCTCCGGATACCTCGGACCTTGTACTCTTGGCTTGGGCTCTGGTCGGGACTCGCCGCGTTCCTCCACCGCCTCGTCTGGATGCTGGACCGCAACCTCCGTCTCCTCCGTGGACCTGAGGGATACTTGAAGCAGAAATATCTGCCGGTGCGCAGGATGGTTCCGTCACGGCTGCAGAGGGTCAGGGGGCTTGCGTGGCTTCGCCGGCGCGTGGGGAAAGGGCAAGTCCCTATTCGGGCGCCATTATGTGGTAAATAAAGAATTAAATACCGGTTCTATTTTTCAGGATACTCATATTAACAGATAGCTCAATAAATAAGAGTCAGGATTCGAGGTATCTTGAGTCTGCAGGTCTTTAATCAGGCATAAAGGACAGGAACATGGACAGCCTGCATGGGAATAGGATAGCAGCTGCCGGGGGCAGGGGAAGGAATAATGCTGAAAACATAACAGTGCACAATATATATATACTAGAACAATTACATTACATTTCAATACAGTAGGCGTAGCAGTGGGCGTGTCTTGTAGCAGTTGCGAAAGATAAGGCAGAAAGTGGGTGTAACAAGAGGCGTGTACATAGACATGTGGTATGAACGTAACAGAAGTGTCATAAATGGGGCGGAAACATGGAGGGGGCTACCTGAGGAGCTGGGACCTCTGACCTAGAGGTGCGCGCAAACGGGCAATGACGTGTTACTAGGGAGAACTGGGGGCTATGACTTCTGCACTAGAAGAGGAGACTAAAGTCTGCGGAGTCAGAGCGACATGTACCTAAGGCATATCTGGTATCTGATGTTTAGAGAACATGTTGATAGAATCCAAAAGTTATCAGGGCAAAGGCTACTTGACACTAAGGCTGGTGCATACATTATTCTACATATATTGTGTGTGCGAGGAATATTCTATGAATATAATACAGTATTTCTCTTACATGGAGACAGAAAGGCTAGACTATGACTGAAACTATTGATGCGATTCAGTAGCTTAGGAATGCAAAGAAGGAGGGCTGGACTGATAACTAGAAGCATAACATACTCTTGGCAGACTAGGAGGCAGAGCCAGGCCGAGCCGGGCACTGTGAGGCAGGAAGTAAGTGAAAGGTCAGGGATGCAGGTGGGGGCTGCATCGCTCCTCGGAGAGGGTTCAGGAGACAGGAGCTGAATCTGGTGTCCGGGCCCTTTTGAGGCCTAGAAACGGGGACTTTTACTGAATTAACGTGCACACTGTAAAACGTGGCAACATAGGTCTGATACTCGTTGCTTTCACGAGAACTGGAAACTGGCATACTAGAGTTGGACACAACTAGGATTGTGTCTTTAATCGATCATAGGGGGATACATATGCATATTGATCATGCACATATAACATAAGATGGGGAACACGTAGGCACATATAACATGGCAAAATTTACTTTTCCACAGGCCCACAAACTCTGTCCTGGTGACTATGTGATGGTCAAGGTCTTCGACAGATCGCACAGCTTGGAACCGAGGTGGCGAGGTCCGGAGCAGGTTCTCCTGACTACAAGGACAGCAGTTCCAGTGACGAACAAGAAGCACTGGGTCCACAGCACGCATTGCAAGCGTGTGTCGCCTGACTTGGTGGAACCTGCTGCGCTGACCGACCATCGAGAGATTCTGGAGACGGAGAAAGGACAAGCTATCTCACCTGACAGATCTGTGGAAGTCTTCCCGGACCACACGATTCCTGGAGCATTGCGATACCACTTGAGACCGAGGAAGGAATCTGCTGTGTTGAACGAGACTGGTTGAGCTACCACCCTGGGTTTGTGAAACGGAGAGCCGATGTGGCAAGGGGGGGGGTCAGCCCTGCGTTAGTGTAGTGACACCCATCTTGGCACGTGGTGAAGAAATCAGCAGCTGCCCAAGGGATAGGAGCTCCAACGATTGCGACGGTGGAGAAGTGTGGCTCACTGGTTAGAGCGGCAGACTCTGAAGCAGAGATCAGGCCCGGGACCAGGGTTCAAGTCCCGACGCGGCAGGGTCTTGAGCTCAATGTCCGCGGACTCGATAATTCCCACCTCGGCGCCTACTCTAATCATGGGTCCCACGCTGCAACTCTGGGCAATAGCTTGCTTAATCTCCACAACGGCCCCTAGAACACTGGGATGCCTGGCTTCACCTTGGGGGTGCCCAGGAGGGACATCTCACAGGGAGAGCCAGGAAGGGTTCCACAGCGTTATACAGCGCCGGGACGCCCCATTGGGGCAGCTGTGTGCTTTACAAAATACACTACATTTACATTTACATTGGTTTCAACGAGTTTTTAGGAAGATCAATTATCGCTGTTGCAGAAATGAATAACAAAAGAATCATTTGTGCTGTAGGGTTTGTTGTTGCTCTGGTGGTTATGGCGATAATCACCTGGTTTGTTGAGAAAGTGGCTCTTGCTCGACAGCTTCTTGTTGCCACTACTCCAGCTTCAGTGGAACATAACTATTGTACACTTCCCTACCATGAGCAGAAACATCGACAATCCTACCTAAATAACACATTCATCCAGATGTTGCATCATACACACAATGCCACGAATACTACCAATTGTTGGGTGTGCGGGATGATACCTGCACACCAAAAGAAAAGAGAAACGCCTTTTATCCCTCTACCGTTTTCCCATAATGGTTCATGTCAAGCTTGGAATGCCCTTTTGTTTGCTTCCGGAAAGGCCGCAGTAGGTGGGATCATTTTTCGGTTGAATAAAGAATGCTACCAAGATGAAGATGGTTATCCTCAAGCTAAAGGGACTAAATGGGAATGGGAAGAGTACCAACCGAACAATATTTCGACACCATATGTCTTCACAAATGTGAGAACAATCAAAAACACCGGACCCTTTGTGATTTCTGTAACCAGAGCTAAAGCAGATTTATGTATTGGCAGTGCTGGGAGAATTCCCGTAGGACGGAGTGAATGTATTTCAACATTAACTATTGAAGGTGCCAATAACAGTAGCTTTACATCGTCGCACAATACATACTTCGTGTGTGGTAATAAAGGATACTATCAATTGCCTGTTGGGTGGTCCGGGGTATGTTACATCTCATTTTTGTTACCCCCTGTGTTTTTAGCACCTGCGGCATATCACCTTGACCTAAAGTTGTACAATGTTATTTCCAAGAATAGATACAAACGAACAATAAGTACAGATGAAGTTGTCCAGACAGATACCACTTTGCAACAATATGTCATTTTCAATTTGGTTTTGTTCTTCTTTGTGGGTGCTGCATTGAATAGCAGAAAGATCAGACGATTGACTCGTGTTGTGAAAGCTGTCACCAATCAGACAGCCATGGCACTTGGGAACATTACAGAGGAACTACAAATTGCAAGGATTGTAGCACTCCAAAATAGGATGGTGCTTGACGTGATTTTGGCTGATCGAGGTGGTGCATGTTGCATCATCGGTAGCAGTTGTTGTGTTTTTATACCTGATCACTCACCTTCAGTCTATGAGGCAATCTCTAAGCTGCATAAGATTTCTGCAGAAATTCACACAGAGACTGGTACATGGACATTTTCAAACTGGATATGGACACTCTTTGCTACTTGGGGCTGGAAGCTACTGACTATTCTATGTATACGACTGGTGAAACTATTTACATGATGTACTTGTATAGAATGTGGTCCTATGCTTTGCTCCATGTGCATCACTGCTTGTACACCTGCCAAAGGAAATACCGCAAACATAAAAGCACAACAAATGTTAAAGAATGAAATTACTGAGATGATGAACATCAATGTACAGCACAGCTTTCCAAACTTTTCATGTTGGTGACATACTTTTTGGAGATGCATAATTTTGTGACACAGTAAGACAGTGTGGCGAGCGAGTCCGAACCACTTAAAGGGGTTCGGGTGGGGGGGGAGTGTGGGGTGGGTTCTCCCCCTGTAGAACATTTTGAAATACAAGTGGGAAAATAGTCTCCCTCCCTCTGCCTCCCTCCCTCTGCCTCCCTCCCTCTGTCTCCCTCCGTCTATCGCCCTCTGTCTGTCTCCCTCTGTCTGTCTCCTCACACTCCCTCCCTCTGTCGCCCTCTGTCTCCCTCTCTCTCTCCCTCTGTCTCTCTCCCTCCCTCTCCTTCTCTGTCTCTCTGCCTCTCTGCTCTGCCTGTCCCTGTCTCTGCCTCTGTCTGTCTGTCCCTGTCTCCCTCCCTCTGTCTCCCTGTGAGGTAACGGGTTTTTAGGAACCCGCTGGTGTCAGGGGATAACACCCGAAGACCTCTGAGTTCTCCCTTGTTCCGGACCACAGAAACACGGAGTCTTCTAGTCGCAGTCAAAGATCGAGTTTTATTGGTAGCTACCAAGTAACACGTGTCCCAGAAGTACACCACACAGAGAGTAGGTTCTTGGGAGACTGTTCATTTTTACAGAACCAGCCTTCTCCTTATATACAAGATACATGGCTTCAAGCAAGAATTCTTGAGTTTATGGTATGGCAATATACATATTTCTACAACAATACAAGGAGCGAAGTCATGTAAGCAAGCCCATATTTTAGATGTCCAGTTCGTTGATAGATTACCCAGTTAGATCGGGAACTCCCATCAGATATCGATGAAACACCAATAAAGGAAGGTACAACCTAGTCATAAAACTGGCCATAAACAAGATACGTGGACAGGTGCATGTTTGTAGAAAGCATGGTCTGTATGTGGTGAATGGTTTGTGGAATGTTATGCGTAGATGCTATCGTATTCGGCCACTGGGCGAGGAGCTGCCTAAACGGGTTTGGCCGAAGACAGTGGAGTCAGTTGGGACAGGTCAGGGGAAAGTCACGAAAGGTGGACGTGTCTATTTGGATCAAGCTCGACCTTTAATTGACTTATCATGAGGGCAAGATGCAAGATGGATGCCGTTCACAAAATGGAGTTTAAGGGATGGGACGGAAACTGTGATTTAGGGGTGTTGGCAACCCTCGATTGTAACGCAAATACGTAGGAATGATGTCCTAATCATTCTCGGTTCGTAGACACCAAAATCGTCTCGGTACGTTGAGGTTTCGTGACACGGGTATTGGACCTCGATATCGGGAGAACAACAGGGTCCGGATTTTGAGAACCACAGACCCTCCTTTTGCCCTCATATAAGGCAATAACTCATGCTAATCTGAGTCCAAATCGGTATGAAGAAATTCGTGGAGATGTTGCTGTAGCATCATTCTGTTACTCAGCTCGTCCTGCGACACAGGCTTCCGTACACACGAGGTAGCACAGAGGCCACATAGTGCAGGAGCACACTGTATACACAAGCAAAACATGAACAGAAGTGCCAAGATCATCCCAATGAAAATCAAAGTTTTCCATCCCCAGGCAGTGATCAGCTCCCAGAACCACCCCAGCAGGGACCAATCCCCTTTCTCAACGTGAAGGGAACCAGATATTTTGTGCAGTTTGGAGATGGCCTGGTATACTGTCGGTGAGTTATCAGGGATGAATATGCAGCAACTGGATTGGATGACTCTACACACACCACCACGATCGGCGAGTATGATGTCTAAGGCAATTCGGTTCTGAAGGGTCATAAGTCGATCCGACTGAAGCTCTGTTGTCAAATTGCCAAGGGCTCCGGCCGTAGTAATCACGGCAGATTCAACTATCCGTGCTAACTGGCGAATATTCCTGCTGTTCACCATAGGCCCCCAAAATGGCAGAAAACCCTTTGCGAAGTCAGTGAATTCCTGACCCGTGGTGTCGTCTTTACTCACGACACCTCTAGCTGTCCTTGTCCGATGGTAATCTGCTCGGGCCGTGTAGGTAGGAGGCAGCAGAAATGAAATAAAGCATGTACCTGAGAAATCAGGGGGCAACCACGTGTAGGCTTGGTCGTGGCAAACGAAATACGTGCCTTTGGCTGCCAAGAGTATAGGGGAAGTTCGGGAAGCAAATACATATGTTTCCGTGCAAATGCTCTTTCCTAACTGTGCTGTGGGGTTCCTACCAATACCCTGTAAGCATAAGTGACCTCGGTGGGGAACTATCCAAACTGGGCGAGATTTCTGTGCTGCCTGGCTCTTGACCAGGTAAACCCCATGTTTAGTCACGTTCCGACGGGTGTAGGGACTCAGTTCATCTTTGGGCATTGTCAGATATGTGTCGATATCCCTACTCATGTTCCTTATCCCTGCAATTAGTGCCTTGTTACTGGAATCGCTCGCAGCGGAACGGGTCGGGTATGGTTCTAGGGCGAATAAGAACATAGTCTGGAAAGCCCAGAGAGAACCATAGTAGCTGAATGGCAAAATGAAATATGGGATACCCTTATCGGTTGTATGTGGCATAAGTCCGCATATCCAACAGTTTGACATGTTCATTATGGACTGGTGTTGGTGTAGAAGCTGGATAAAAGAGTTGTTTACAAATTCGAGTCTTCGGGCAGACTCGTGTTCAGGTAAAGGGTGAAAGTAGTGTGGAGAAATAGTGGGAGGAGGTGGTGGCTGGGTGTCATTCGAAAAGGTAACTTTAAAAACGAACAGTGTATAACTAGTAAAAAACACAAGTATGCTACATAACATTAAAACACATAGTATCAGGAATCTTCTTCTGGACAGTATCGTGCATAACTGTTTTCTGACGTTCGTGAGCCTGACAGGTCTCTCTACCCTTGGAAACTCCATCCTCTAGTTGCTGCCCGCGGTGGTTGATTGATTCTCCCAGGGAGCGCGCTCTGCTCAGTCCGGGTTAACTCCCGTGGACCAATCAGAACCGTGGACCTAGAACTTCCCAGTTGCACTCCCCAGACTTCAACCGCGACCCTAGCAGCAGAACCGGATGGCGGTTCGAAAAATCAAAAATGAGCTAGTTCCCTTGGGACGAGAGAGCTGAAAATTCAAAAATATTTCTTAGGGGAAAAAGGGAAATCACATTAGATCAAGTTTTTATTAGTTCTTTTGTTTAGACCGTAAGTTGTATCGTCGTTTTCCAGGTACGGTGTGATCTTCGAACAGCGTCTCAGGTTCAGTAGTGTCCAATTGCATAGATGGTGACACAAGTCCTTGCAAAATATGATCACTCTCCTTTTCGGTACTAGTTTCTTTCAAACGGGCATCGCTGAAAGGGATGAAGCGAGGGACGGATTCTGTCTCAGAGTCGGCAAGTCCTTTGTTGACCCACCGGTCGTGTGGAAGGGGTAGAGGGACTCGTTTGCAGTGGGTCCCATGTACCCAGTTCTTCTTGCCTTCAACCCGAACAGCAGATCTCGTTGAAAGTAACACCAGGTATGGTCCGGTCCACCTCGGCTGTCCGTTGTTGGTGCGCTGGAAATTACGCACCAAAACCCACGAACCGGGTTCGATGAGGTGACCAGGATCGTCAGAGGCTGGTGGAGAAGAACTGTGAACCTGTTGGTGTAAAACACGCAATTTAGTTGTCAATTCGCACAAGTAGTCAAGCAGTACGGGGTGTTCTATCTCACTTAGTTTCTTGGGTCTTGGCACGCCCCAGACGTTGGCTGGGCGGCCAAACACGATCTCATGGGGGCTAAGTCCTAAACTGGAGTGAACGGTCGTCCTGGTTGACAAAAGCGCTAGAGGCAGTGCGTCAGGCCATTTAAGACCTGTACTGGCTTGGATCTTGGCTAGTTTGAGTTTCAGAGTGCCATTGTAGCACTCTACTAATCCAGCTGATTGGGGGTGATTTGCAGAGTGGAATTTCTGGTCGATGCCTAAACACTCACACACTCTCTTCATCACGCATACTACGAATTCACTTCCGTTATCACTCCAGACGATTCTAGGCATACCGAACCTAGGGAAGAACTCTTTGACAAGGGCTTTGGCAGTTGATAAGGCGGTGTTGTCCTTAAGGGGGTACGCTTCCACCCACCTTGAAAAGGCGCAAACAACAACGAGAACGTATTTCAGATTGTTGCACCTCTCCATGTGGATGAAATCGAGCTGCAAAACCTCGAACGGGTACGTTGGAGGCGCAAAATGACCAGCTGGAGTTGGGGTTCCCTTACCGGGATTGTACTTCAAACACACCATACAGTTTTTGACCACCTTCTCTGCATATTTTGGGATATTGCTATGCCGCCATACTGGGGCCAATAGTTTACATATTCCTCTCGAACTGATGTGTGCCATTCCGTGAGCCATCGTTACTACTGCAAGTACGTATGCATTAGGTAATAGCCATCGCTGGTGTTCCGATAGTTCGACCCAACAACCATTCGCATCCAATCTACCTGTGCTTTCTCTCCATTCATTCATCTCGTTCTCAGTGGCCTCGGCTTGTATTGATTTTACGCTTTCAATGGTGTCCTCACATATTCCCACATCAGCAATCCCTCTAGCGGGACCCATGACATACATCCGACTCATTGCGTTCCTTGCAGTTTCTTTCGCAACCTCATCTGCCAATGCATTCCCACGGCCAACATCATCCTGAATCTTTTTGTGTGCACTGCATTTTATAATGGCGACTTGTAGGGGCAAGGTGAGTGACTCAAGGAGCTCATTGACTAGCTGGCCATGTTGTATCTTTGCACCATGGGACGTAAGGAACCCACGTTCACGCCACAATCTCCCAAAACTGTGAGCCACACCAAAGGCATATTGGCTGTCAGTGTACACATTCACTCGCTTTCCTTTCGCCAGCACACATGCTCTAGTAAGCGCTATCAACTCTGCAGCTTGTGCAGAACTGTGGGAAACGCGTGCAGTCTCTACAATGGTGTGTAACGTCGTTACGGCATATGCTGTAGTCGTATCACCGTTCGGCAACTTAAAACATGAACCATCAACCCATAGAGTATCATTGCATTCGGGAAGGGGAGTGTCCTGTAAGTCTACTCTCCCTTTTGTCTCTTCCTCGGTCCTGAAACAGCAGTCATGTTTGTCAATCTTGTCTGTCTCTGTCGGGATGGGTAATAACGTAGCGGGGTTGAGTGTATCACACCTCTTTATGTGGATGTGACTTGCTAGCAGGGTAAGTTCGTAACTGGATAGTCGAGCGCTAGTAAGGTGTTGTGTCTTCGTCCTGTTTAGTAAAATGTCTACTGCATGCGGAACCATAACGATCAAAGTGTTATTCATGACTAATCCAGCAGACTGTCGAATGCAGACAGCTGCTGCGGCTGTTGCTCTTAGACAACTTGGCAGTGCCTTAGCCACTGGATCCAGAGTTGCCGAAAAATACGCGCATGGGCGCTGTCTGTCCCCAAAGAGTTGCGTTAAGACTGATAATGCACAACCTTCTTTCTCGTGGACATACAATGTAAAAGGCTTACTGTAGTTGGGGTTTCCCAACACAGGGGCCGAACACAATGCATCACGCAACTCGTGGAAACTCGTCTGACAATCGTCAGACCAAGGCATAGGATTAGGCGTGTCTTTGCGGAGTAGTGACAGTAAGGGTTTGGCTAGTAGTGAGAAATTCGGTATCCATTGTCTACAGTACGATGTAATGCCCAAAAAAGCTCGAACACCTCTCTGTGTCCTTGGGGCACTTAGTTCTGTGATTGCCTGTATTCTTTCTGGTGTCAGTCTCCTTCCCTCCTTCGATAAGATGTGACCTAGGTAGGTTACTTCTTGTCGACAAAATTGCAGTTTTGAAAGGGAGACTTTGTGCTTCATGTCACATAGGTGACGTAATAGCGACAACGTAGCTTCCTTGCAAATCTCTTCAGTGTCTGCAGCGATCAGTAGATCGTCTACGTACTGAATCAAAGTTGACCCATCTGGCAGTACAATTGTGTCTAGTTGTGTTTTCAGAGCCTGACTGAATATTGATGGGCTTTCGCAGTAGCCTTGAGGAGCGCATTTGAAGCGGAAGCTTCGTCCTCCTAAATTGAAGCCAAAAAGGTCTCTACTCTCTTCGGCGATCGGGATGCTGAAGAAAGCGTTCTTCAGGTCAATCACCGAGAACCAAGCTGCTGAAGCTGGAACCATTGTCAATAAAGCAGTAATGTCGGGGACGACTGGAAACTGCGGTATAACTACCTTATTTACTTCTCGGAGGTCAATCACAAACCTATACACAGGGGGCTGTGAAGGATCAGTATGTTTTAAGACCGGTAAAACTGGACTGTTACAAACGTTCCCTGTCGTTTCTTCGATAACATCTTTATCGATCAAATCATAAATGATCGTTAACAACGCCTTCTCGCATTCGTTAGATATTTTGTATTGGGGAATACGTGGCAATCTGGCGTTTGCTTTCAAAGTTATGACATACGGTGCTATCTCCAAACGACCTACATCGTTGGAACCATTAGCCCACAGTATATCCGGAAGTGATGACAATTCGGTTGGGATACCTTCTTTTGACAAGTACATTGGAGAAATGACTTTTTTCCCTAAAGTAAGCTGTACTCCCGAGGGAGAACAGTACAAAGCCGCGTACAACCTCTTTAGCAAATCCAATCCTAACAAATTTTCACCGCAACCTGTTGTAAGAATGAGGGGTGCTTCTAATTCACAGGGGCCAACAGAAAGGGAAACAGGACTAGAGATTGGGTTTCTAACAGGGGCGCCAGAGAAGCCTACTGAGACATTCATTTCGCCAGACAAAGGTGCGCCAGGAAGTTTTGAGTGCATAATAGAACTTTTTGTAGCACCAGTATCCAGCAGAAATGGCTCTGACACTCCTGAGGTAATTACCTCGACATAAGGTCCATCCTGATCTACTGGAACTGAAACAACTCCCTCTCTTTGTCCATGGCTGTCCTAGCGATCGTTACTCTCATTGTCGTGTTCGGTGTAATAGTCGTCAGCATAGTACTGAGCTGACTTGGACGATGAATTACTCTGTTGATCAAAGCTATTCATGGATTTCTGAGGCGGAAAAGAAGTTATATTCTGAGTGAAATTTCCATGGCCTCTACCTCTAGGTGCATGCTGAACACCTCTTCCCCTTACACCTTGAGTACCGTTTAAACGTCGTGCAAGAGCCGGACAATTACCTTTAAAATGACCCTCTTCTTTGCAATACGCGCATTGATTCGGGCCATACGTAGGACGCTGATGGGAAAGCTCGTTTCCTTGCGCGTCTCTAGAGTACTGCTGATTCTGTCGATAATTGGGCTGGCTAGCCGCACGAGGCGGATAGGCCTGTTGGAGAAGAACTTTAGTTTTCAAATCTTTCGTCTTTTTGTCTGCCTTGTCTAACTCGTCTTTACGCCTATTTTCATAGTACTGGGCTGTTGCTAAAATCTGTGCTGACGTAGAGACAGCCCAAGCACTTTCTGAGTCTTTTAGTTTATTACATAGTTCAGGAAGCAAATTGTGTACAAACTTGTCTACGAACAGTCTTTGGCCACCCTCGGTAGCCATATCCTGACCACTATGGTCAGTGAAAGTTTCCTCAAATCTCGCGAAGAAGTCAGACACATTCTCGTCTTTCTTCTGCTTGCACGCGGATAGCTTGTCCCAGTTTACACGTACATCAGGCATAATTGTCTTCATGTACGCAATAATTCTACCAGGAAGTTCAGCTATTAACGGTTCAGGTTTGAAACCACCGATTTGTCTAGCATCTGTAGTCGCAATGTTCGCCCATGAGTCACCTAATTCTTGGTCATGATCCGTATGACGTATCTTACTCCATAACGGATGTGGAACAACGTTCCCAAACAACATGTCTATATCCGCTAAATTCATTATACATGAGCTTGCAGTTTGGGACAACTCCTTATAATACCCAGTCGGGTTTTTACGGGGGTCGGGTAGTGTCTGTTTGAGTGCTAGAACTTCTGATATTTTCCAGGGGACATGTACCCATACACGCTGGAAATGAGGCAGAACCGGTGGAACAGCGTTTGCATCACCTTCCCTCCAAACCGGAGGAACCTCTCTCATGGGGTACTGTCTCGCTCTTTTCCTACTAGACGTACCACTGTCAGAGGATGACCCAGAATTACCACCCGTACTTCGATGTGATAATAATATCTCTACTGCTCTTTCAACGTCGGGACCAACTATCATACCCTCCCCAAATTTCAATCGTAACCTACACAACTCTTGCAGGTTGCTCTTCTGACCATTATCTTCCAAATCCTCACACAGGAAAACACACATCTGCTCAAAGACGTATCTTTGCGTTGGTTCATCCCATTGACGGAAAACGTTCAAGACAGATTCTACATCATATCTCGCTGTATCCATAGCCCAATTCCGTGCTAACTTATTCAACGATTCCCTTTCCTGATAATCGGGCATTTGGCTTCGTAATTGTCTTCGTTCCGTGTTAGGGGTCGTTTTAGGCGACCGAAAAAGTGGTGAAGGAAAGTTAGTAACAATGCTGGCCATTTTATGCCAGACGGAAGGTGAAAGTGGAGGAATAACTGGTGGTAGTGAGGAAAATTGAATTTTTGCCCTGTTATGTGTCCCTACGTGTTCCCCATCATATAGTATATGTGCATGATTTCTATGCATTTCCCTTCCATGGCCGATAATAAAGACGCATTTACAGTTGCGTCCAACAATAGTATGTCAGTTATCCAGTCCTCCGTGAAAGCAACGTGAATTAGGCTTCTAGGCCTATGTTGCCAACGTCTTTACATGGTGCACGTTAAATCATCGAGATGCACCCGTTCCTAAGGCTCCACAGGGCCCGGACACGAGATCCAGGCCTCAAGCCTCCTGAACCACTCCGAGAGAAGCAGCCCCGCCTGCATCCCTGACCCTTCCCTTACTTCCTGCCAAGCAACGCGGTGCCCGGCTCAGCCTGGCTTGCTTGCCAAGAATATGTTATGCCTACAGTTATCTGTTCAGCTCCCCGGAGTCACATTCCTAGCTAATGAACGGCATAAACATATCCATCTACAGTCTAGTCTTTCTGTCTCCATGCAAGTGATTTACTGAATTAATATCCATAGAAGAATCATAGCCCATGCAATACATAAAGAAATATATGCATACACTAGCCTTTAGTGCCAAGTAGCTTTTGCCCTGATGACTTTTAGAATCAAGCAACATGTTCTCCAAACACAAGATATCAGATACGCTATAGGTACAGGCCGTTCTGACATCCCAGACTCCAGTCTCCTCTACTAGTGCTAGAAGTCAGCGCCCCCCAGCCCTCCCCAGTTACACGTCATGATTCGTTTTGCGCGCACCAGTAGGTTAAAGGTTCCAGCTGCCCATGAAACCCCCTCCATATGTCTACCCACCTATGACACTTCTGTGACGTCTACATCACACACCTCCGTGCACGCCCTGTGCACGCCTTCTTTTACGCCCATATGTTCTTATCTTCCTCTTTTTCACTTGCTACGCCTACTGTATTCAATGCAACTGTATGGTTTTACTATATATATTGTATGATGTTAATGAAATGTTGAATGTCCCTTCCTGAACCTTAGTAGGTGATGGAATCCGATGTCCATTGGCTCGAGCTACTTAATTAAAGCCCGTATGACTCAGATATCACGGACTCTGCCTCTCATTTATTGAGCTATCCTTTTTCATTTAATGCATAGAAAAATAGTACCGGTAATTTATTTATTTACCCCATAATGGCGCACGAATAGGGACGTCCCCTTCCCCACGCGCCGGCGATGTAACGCAGGCCCCCTGACCCCTTCTACAGCCGTGACGGACCTCTACTGTGCACCTGCAGGTTTTCCTGCTAAACTCCCTCAGGCCCACGGAGGAGACGGAGACTGCGGTCCAGCATCCAGACGAGGCGGTGAGGAAGGCGGAGAGTCCCGACCAGAGCCCAAGCCGAGAGAGCAAGGTCCGAGGTATCCGGAGGCCCACCTGTTTCCGAAGCCCGAAGCACATGCGTAGTGCGTAGCAGTAACCAGACGCCGTAGCAGTCCAGTCCAGTTTCCGAGGCCTTCAGTTTTGCTTCCCGGTGAGTACCATTGCTGGGAACGCATCTAGACGGGTTCATTAATTTGTGCCCGGTCCAGACGGGTCTGGGTACACAGATCCGGTCCGACGTGTTCACCTAGGTGGATACGGTATGACGTGTCTCTTTATGAGACCGGTATGTTCTGTACTGTTTTAGCAGTGCATCCAGAAATTCTGTTTTCTAATATAATCTCTCGAGATTTCCAGTATTATGTTATGTTTTCAATGTACTAGGTAGTATCTGTTCGAACTGTTTTTAATGTGTTTTGATGTCGTGGTATGAATGATTTGTTTTGCTATTCATTACTGTGTTCATTTGTGTTCAAGTTCAAGTACGTTCAAACATGCCTTTGTTTTCAAAGTTACGTCAGATAGGAACGAGAAAAGGGATACTCGAAGAATCAGTTCCTGTCCCACCTAAGGACAGTCCCGGACATTTCATGTATCATAAACATGGCTTAGATGCCATACTGTACTTAGACTTATGGGTAGACTATACCAAACATCTGGAAGAGAAATATCGATGGCCTGTTTCAGGAACCTGGGATGCTGAGTGCATCATGAGAGTAGAGGAAGCATTATGGGAAAAGAAAGCCAGACAATCCCAGAAAGATGCCATAGAGCTGTGGCGTAAAGAATCCCATAAAAGAACAGAAAAAGAATTCAGGAAGACAGAACTAAGTAGGGAAGCATCAGAAAAAGCCCAAGAAAGGGAACTACTAGAAGAAGGTGAACGAGTTAGAGCAGAACAGTTAGACAGACAAAGAACTGCCCTTATTAAAGGCATGTATCCCCTTCTCGCCGAGGGCCTGCCTAAGGCGACCCCGGAAATACCCTGTAATTTACCGCCACCATTGGTCCCGACTAAGCTACGTCATAAACCAACCGCAGCTGAAATTTTCCTTTCTTCCTATTTAGACGACACTGTCCCAGAATATACAAATCCGCGTCCTCCTCCGCCTGCTCAACCTCAAAACCCTGTTAATAACGCAACTACTGTTCCTCCAGCCACTGGTCCCGGGAATCCTTTTAATCCGCCAGTGACCCAGGACCAACCCACATTAAGTATGCCTACTTTACCAGTCGCATTACCAGCGACGGCACATCCAGTATTAGTTGACGATTCTATTTCAGGAGGAGCAGGGGGAGGTATCCCTATCACCCCGCCTCAAGTAAAACGAATGACGCTGAGAGACGCAGCATTACAACGTACGCCAAAAGTGGCTACATACGCAGCCCTCAAACAATACCTTACTGATTGTAGATATGATCCAGTGCCAGGCGAAGATCAGATGATATTATATTCCATACGTCTACGACGAGTTACAAACTATTTGACTATCTTACCAGAAATGAGGGAACATTTAGACAACATATATCATTTCATCAGAACAGGGGAAAGACCAGAAAGTATTCATGAGGCTATGGCACACAGGAAAGTCGAGACTCAAAATATGATCTTGCAGTTTTTGATAAATTGTTTAATAAGAGAACAAGACCAGCCTGGTAAAAACAAAGACGAGATGAAAGTCCTGACAAAATGGAGTGACAACATAGCGGAAGGAAAACACAGTAAACAAGGTTGTATAGAATCCATGTATAGAAAGATTCGTAAAGAAATTCTAGGCATACACGAAAGGGAAAAAGCAACGAGAGAACCCGAGAAAGAGAATGACACTTCAGACGAGGATGTAGACACCGACAACCCAGATAGAATAGCGTACGTAGGTAGGGCGAGACCTTTTGACAGATCCACACGCCTAGAATGCAAGAAAAATGTTCTTCCTCCCGTACCAGAACAGTGTTCTCTTGAGCATTTATTCCAAGCTACCGATAGTGTTGAAACGACGAATAGGTTACAGTGAGCTTAGTACCATGCATGAACAGGAACTAGCCCGATCAGCAGTTCAATGGACTAGTAATTCTAACACATTTTCAGACGAAGTAGTGGCCCAAACGTTTCTGAAATTTTCCCCAGACGAACAGCGACTGGTGGGTATGTACATGATCCAACACCTCATTACACTGTATGAAAGTCAGCATTCTGACCCAGGTCCCCTATATAATGTATTGGACGAGTTACTCTTAAACAGATGGAAAGGCCTAGGTACCGATTTGATTAATGTCATTTTAGAACAACGCCACAAATACAGAACGTTCCTGACTCCACACTTCGTACCTGTTCCACCCCCAGTAAGGAAGACATTTTACATAGACAGACAGAATCCCTTGCGAGAAGTGCATCCTGTTCGGACAGGGGGAGGTGCGCTCGAACGAGTATTTGTTTACACCCCTTTAACGAAAATAGAACTACTGGAAATGAAAAAGTTAGTGCCCTGTCACGATAAAGATCCAGCAGGGTTCCACCGTGAATTAAAAGACATGCTCCGCATGGGAGAGTACACGTATCCCGATATCATTAAAATGTTAAAGGTCCTGTTGCCCGCGGGCATATATGAAAAACTTAAAGAAAAAGAATGGGAGGTGGGAGAGAAAAAGATTGACTGGACAGAATTAGAGAAGAAGATAAAACACGAGTTCCTGGTACTGGTCTCGGGGAAAAAGTCAAAGCATTGCCCGAGTTGCTAATACAAGTCTTGCCAAGATTACTAACCACGAAAAAGGAAGACTGGGATGCCATCTCAGCCTGTAAACAGAAACAAGACGAAGACACTAGTGATTTTTATTCCAGATTTGAGAAATGTTTCATTATTAACAGCGGCTTGAAAACAAGTAGTGAGTCGTATCCACATCTTTTCGTTACCAAATTAGTAGAGAATTCTTTATCACAAGTTAAAAACCGAGTACTGAAAGTTGAGAGTACCTGGCAAGCTAATACCCCGTCCCAAATGTTACAAATGTTACAGTACCACCAGAACCGAATCAGAGAAGAGCAAGAACACGAAAAGAGACGTATGAAAGACACGAAAATGAAAGTACTAGTTGCACAGTCTGTTCCGGTGGATAGTCAGAAGAGGGGTACGACTCTGACTAGTCATTCTGTAGCTCCTGTTAAAGGGACATGCAATTACTGTAAACAGCCAGGTCACTATATAAACGAATGTGCCGTTCTGAAACACAACATAGCTACTGGTAAGACGAAAGAAAGACCGCGTCCTCCTAGACAGGAACATGTTCCACAAAACACGCAACCACCGCAGAACGCACAACAGACAGTAACAGTACCGCAGCCTATAGCTGCCACACAACACGTTACACAACAGATGTACCAGTACGCACAGTCAGATTATCCAGATTATCAGCAGTATTCATGAAACAGCCTGGAGAGGGAGGTTGGCTTGCCTCTTATCGAGGTTCCTGTAGATCAAGAGGGTCCCTATGTACACAGTCAGGTATTAGGGAAAGACAGAAAATTTCTGATTGATACAGGGGCAAGTAGGACTACCATCAGTCATGACGAGGTTCCAGGGGCTCCTCTCTCAGGCTCAAGAAATGTTTCCCTGGGATTTTCAGGAAAGCCTATTGTTAATGAGATATCGAAACCCGTTTCCCTAGAAGTTGGTCCATTGTCCCGGACTACAGATTTGTTACTTACGAAATCATGTCCAGAAAACTTACTTGGTATTAAAACCTTGAAAGAATTGGGAGCAGTGATTTGTTGTTCTCCGGAAGGAGTGAGATTGTTATTACGTGATTTTAAAGGACATTATGTGTTAAGAGATTTTGATCCAAGATTACTGAATGTACCACAGCATTTATGGGCGCAAGGTCCGACTGATGTAGGTTATATGCACATTACACCATACCGTGTCACTCTGAAACAAGGAGTTGTGCTACCACGAATCCGACAATACAAGTTGCCACCTGAGGCTGTAGCAGCCTTATCGAAAATCATTGACAAGCTCATTGCTCAAGGAGTGGTTGTAGAAACTGACTCCAATGTATGTAATTCTCCTATCATTCCGATTCTTAAACGTACTGACCCAAATGCACCTCCAGTTTATCGACTAGTGATTGACCTTCGAGAACTTAATAAATGTATCATACCCCAGTACCCAGTGGTTCCAGATATCTCTTCCTTATTGATTGCCATTGATTCAGAAGCCGCGTTCTTTACTGTCATCGATCTCAAGAACGCCTTCTTTAGTGTGCCCATCCATCCGGACAGCCAGTTCCTTTTCGGATTCTGTTTAAATGGACGAAGTTATAAATTTACACGTGCACCTCAGGGGTTCACAGAAAGTCCTAGTATTTACAGTCAAGCACTGAAACGTCAACTAGATAGTGTTCACATGCCGACTGACACTGCCCTGCTCCAGTACGTTGATGACCTATTGATCACAGCCCGTACAGAACGTGACTGCGAACGTGCGTCACTGACAGTCTTGTATTTTCTGGCAGAAATGGGGCACAAGGTGTCCCCTTCGAAATTGCAATTCTGTGTCCAGCAAGTGGTATACCTTGGACACTTGCTGTCCAAGAGGGGTAGACAGCTGACACCTGACCGTATCCAGTTAATTGCACATCTTCCACAACCCAAGACACAGAAGGAGGTACGAGCTTTTATCGGCCTCACTTCTTACTGCAGACAATGGATCCCTCAGTACGCATATCTAGCTAAGCCACTGATACAATTGAGAACACGGGAGGCAGCGACATCGACTGTCCTCCCTTGGACCCAGGAACATACACTTGTTTTCGAAGAATTAAAGAAAGCTTTATGTCAAGCTCCTGTTTTAGCAACACCAAACTACCGTAAACCTTTTACACTTTTTGTCACTGAACGAGATGGTACAGCATTATCTGTTCTCACACAAGATCAAGCAAGACAACACAAGCCTTGTGCTTATTTTTCTAGCACATTAGATCCAGTAGCCCAGGCTTTGCCTGCGTGCCTCAAATCTGTTGCAGCCACAGCTTTAGCTATCAGACAAAGTGATTCCATAGTGTTAGGACACCCCCTGACAGTACAGGTTCCACACTCCGTGGAAGTTCTTTTAAACCGAACACAGACTCAGCACTTGACTATAGCACGATTGACAGGATATGAACTGACACTGTTTCAGCCACACATAGAGATCAGACGCTGCAACATATTAAATCCTGCTACACTGTTACCCTCGATTTCCTCAAACCCTGCAACACATGACTGTGTGGAAGTTATTAACACCATGACGAAGCCAAGACAAGACTTGACGGACATTGCATTACCTGATCCAGACCTGACACTTTATGTGGATGGTTCATGTATGAGAACAAGTACAGGGGAGTTAGTAGCAGCATATGCAGTAACTACCGAAACTGAAGTTATAGAAACACATCGTATTGACACCCTGTCTGCCCAAGCAGCAGAGCTCATCGCTCTGACTCAAGCCTGCATACGAGCCAAGAACCTGAAAGTAAACATATATACAGATTCACGTTATGCATTCGGAGTCGTTCACGACTTTGGAGTCCTCTGGCAAGAAAGAGGTTTTATGACCTCTCATGGAGCCAAGATTCAGCACGGCCCCCTCATTCAAGCTCTGTTAGAAGCCATACATTTACCTACAGCTATAGCCATCATGAAGTGCAAAGCACATACGAGAGTCACTGACACCATTTCCCAGGGTAACGACCTGGCAGATCGAACAGCCAAGCTTACAGCTCAGACTCCAGACATTCCAGCTGACTCGACAAAGACAGACGTTTCAGTCCTGACGACTTGCATGACAGTCAAGGACCCTACACAAGATGTACTAGACATACAGACACATGCTACTCCAGACGAAATCAAGAAATGGACTGAACAAGGAGGGGTCCAAACAGATCAGGGATGGTTGACGAAGGGAAAAGCCACATGGTTTCTCCCCGACTCTATGGTTCAAGTCATTATTAATACAGCACATAGTCCAGCACACTTAGGAGAAAAAGCCATGTTAGACAGCATCCAGAACCTCTGGTTTAACAAGCATTTACGAGCAGCAGCAAAGCAGAAAGTGCGTACCTGCATGATCTGTTGTCAGTTCAATCCAGGTAAAGGTGTTCCCGTGGAACAAGGTGGATTTCATCCTCCTGACCATCCTTTTGAAGTCCTCCAGATGGATTATATACAGATGGACCGATGTCGAGGATTTAAGTATGTCCTCGTAATTGTATGCGCTCTGTCCAGATGGACAGAAGCATATCCAGTCTCAGATTATACTGCCGTGACCACTGCCAAGCAGTTGGTTCGTGAGTTTTTCCCTCGATATGGTTTGCCCCGGGTCGTGTATTCTGATAATGGACAGCCATTCTCGTCCGAACTCATGAAACAGGTATCACTTCTGTTAGGGTACCAGTGGAAATTCCACTGCGTACGACACCCCGAGGCAGCTGGCCTCGTCGAGCGACACAATCAAACTCTGAAAACACGATTAGCGAAGGTTTGTGCAGAAAAAGGTGTAGATTGGATGGTAGCCCTGCCGGTTGCCCTCTTCTATATGCGAATGGTCGCTCACTCCAGATCTGGTTTGTCACCATATGAAGTTATTTTTGGTCGTCCCCCAAACATGTGGGGTACACCTATGCCTCGTAAAATCACCGGCGTTGATAGTAACATGCTGACAGATTACCTAGCTTCCTTGATGTCTGCACTACTCTCTTGTCGTTCACAGGTCGCGGCTGCCTTTCCAGACAACACCCAGGTGAAACCGCACGAGGTCGTTCCAGGAGATCTAGTTCTGGTTCGGAATTTTGATCGCTCAAGCCCTCTGGAGCCCCGCTGGAAGGAGCCAAAACTCGTTCTGATGACCACAAGGACCGCCGTAAAACTAGAAGGAAGAAAAGGCTGGCTCCATTCCAGTCATATCAAGGGTTTCCATGGACCATGTCCAAAGACTTTTTTCAAGGACTGCCCCGATACTGACTCTAAACTTCCGCTGTTATAGAAAACTCCGCAGCAGGAGTATAAAATCAAATTGAGGTCTAGTAAGTCAGACAGCGTTTAATTGTTTAAGTCCCCCTCGGGTGAAGCGGTTAGACAGGTTTCTGACATGTATGAGATAGACCCACATAGTGAGAGAGATAGACGAAACTTCAAGAAAATGAAATATTGTAAAAATCACCGAAGCTGATGCATCGTTACATTATTGTTTATGTTTGTTCTGAGTCTTACGATCACATGTATAAGTTGTATGTTACACGTATTTTTTCCTCCTCTCGATTCACATTTACACCTTTCCTCTAATGATACTGTAGAGCACACATTTAGTGAACTACCCCCTCACGAGTTATCCTATCGACTTGCAATGCGCAACAATACTTTTATTCGTATGTTACACTATTCGCATCAGACCAGCAATGCCACAAATTGCTGGGTATGTGGTCGACTCCCCCCTTACCAGACAGTGAAGGGAGTTCTGCCACTCTTTCCCTATCCGTTTTCACACAATGGTTCGTGTGGAGCATGGTTTACATTAACGTCATCTTTAGACGATAAGTCCCTTCTGAATACAGTTATGAATAAAACCTGTTTCCCAGACAAGGACGGTCTTCCCCATAGGACAGGGATAGATCTAGAAAATGAAGTATATGATCTAGGTAATTTTTCCTCTAACCTCATGGTTTTGAAAGTTCAGTCCGAGACTAATTCAGACTTGCCTTCTATAACAGTTCTACGAGTGAAAGGCGAATTATGTGTTAGAAAGAATGGTTCAGTACATCTAGGACACAGTGAGTGTACTACTGTGGTCGAATACAGCGAAAAAGGGAAGTCTACTTTCAAAGCTTCACGTCATTCCTATTTTATATGTGGTCAGACCGCTTATGTATGTTTGCCCCTAGATTGGGATGGAACCTGTTACATTGCATTCCTACTGCCACCAGTTTTCCTAGCACCATCCGATTATTACCGAAATACCCATCTAGTACACGTCAGACATAGAAGGGAGATTGAGTCCCCAATTGTCGATCAGACTGAAACTGCATTGGAACAGTATACGGATTTTAATAAAGGTTTCTTTTTTTTCATAGGTCCTGTCCAGAATAGTAAATTGATACGCAGGTTAACCAGAACCCTTGAAGCAGTAGTGAATGAGACTACTTCCGCCCTAGGTAATTTAACAGAAGAGCAGTCTGTTATGAGATTTGTTGTTCTTCAGAACCGCCTTGTCCTTGACGTCATCCTGGCCGATAGGGGCGGAGCTTGTAGAGTCATCGGATCTAGTTGTTGCGTTTTCATTCCTAATAACGCACCGTCTGTATATTCAGCAATAACTAGACTTCATAAAATAGCTCACCAGCTACACCAGAATCCAGGCACCTGGACTTGGTCCGGCTGGCTTTGGAGTGTAATATCTGCATGGGGATGGAAAGTACTGTCATTCCTGGGAGTAGTAGTAATGATCATATTCAGTTGTTGTCTCTGTTTACAATGTGGCCCAGCGATTTGCGGCTTGTGCGCTACAGCTTGTATTCCACGTCCACAGTTCCATGCCCAAAAGAAAAAAGACGAGCAAATGATGCTGTATAAACAGATAGATGGTCTCATGAATATTGATGTTTCCTGAAGGAAACGTAGGGAACAAGGAGGGAATGAGGAAAATTGAATTTTTGCCCTGTTATGTGTCCCTACGTGTTCCCCATCATATAGTATATGTGCATGATTTCTATGCATTTCCCTTCCATGGCCGATAATAAAGACGCATTTACAGTTGCGTCCAACATTAGTATGTCAGTTATCCAGTCCTCCGTGAAAGCAACGTTAATTAGGCTTCTAGGCCTATGTTGCCAACGTCTTTACATGGTGCACGTTAAATCATCGAGATGCACCCATTCCTAAGGCTCCACAGGGCCCGGACACGAGATCCAGGCCTCAAGCCTCCTGAACCACTCCGAGAGAAGCAGCCCCGCCTGCATCCCTGACCCTTCTCTTACTTCCTGCCAAGCAACGTGGTGCCCGGCTCAGCCTGGCTTGTTTGCCAAGAATATGTTATGCCTACAGTTATCTGTTCAGCTCCCCGGAGTCACATTCCAAGCTAATGAACGGCATAAACATATCCATCTACAGTCTAGTCTTTCTGTCTCCATGCAAGTGATTTACTGAATTAATATCCATAGAAGAATCATAGCCCATGCAATACATAAAGAAATATATGCATACACTAGCCTTTAGTGACAAGTAGCTTTTGCCCTGATGACTTTTAGAATCAAGCAACATGTTCTCCAAACACAAGATATCAGATACGCTATAGGTACAGGTCGTTCTGACATCCCAGACTCCAGTCTCCTCTACTAGTGCTAGAAGTCAGCGCCCCCCAGCCCTCCCCAGTTACACGTCATGATTCGTTTTGCGCGCACCAGTAGGTTAAAGGTTCCAGCTGCCCATGAAACCCCCTCCATATGTCTACCCACCTATGACACTTCTGTGACGTCTACATCACACACCTCCGTGCACGCCCTGTGCACGCCTTCTTTTACGCCCATCTGTTCTTATCTTCCTCTTTTTCACTTGTTACGCCTACTGTATTCAATGCAACTGTATGGTTTTACTATATATATTGTATGATGTTAATGAAATGTTGAATGTCCCTTCCTGAACCTTAGTAGGTGATGGAACCCGATGTCCATTGGCTCGAGCCACTTAATTAAAGCCCGTATGACTCAGATATCACGGACTCTGCCTCTCATTTATTGAGCTATCCTTTTTCATTTAATGCATAGAAAAATAGTACCGGTAATTTATTTATTTACCACAGTAGAACAGAGTCACGCAAAGTAGAAACAGAAATGTTCGTAGAACGAGTATCAGAGAGACTAGAAGGTGCGCTAGGCGAAATTTTAGTAAGAACAGTAGGAGAAGTAGATGTGATCGGTGAGCCTTGAGGAGGCTGTGCCGGAGAAACAGGAGCCAGCTGAAGAGAAGCCGGTGCGTGCGATAAAGGAGCCTGTATTACAGCTACCAAAGGTGCAACTATATGTTGCGGAGGTGCTGTGGCATTTTGCGCATAGGGTGGCGGAGAATTTAATAGGTGGGACATTAATGGATCTTTCTCGGATCCTTCCTTATGACCTTGTCCTCTATTGGGAAGCATCGGGTAACATTTATCTATCGCTAGTTTCCTGCTCCTAAGCATCTGTTCCCTCTCCTGCTCTTCCTCGTTATCTCTGTATGCAACGGCAGCTTGCATCATTGACATACCTCTTTTATTCTTTTTTGCTAATCTTATTTCTTTCTGTTTGGCTTCTTTGCACCATAAGCGGAAAGAGTCAAACATCGCTGGCCGGGCTTTCTTCTTGAACAATTTGACCTCTAAGTTATCTAATATTTCTTGGTCGAAACTACCATATTGGGGCCATTTTAAAACACCATCCTTGCGGGTGTATTTTATCCATACCTCGTTATATGTTATAGGACCTACGCCGTGCTTTATATAGAGTTCATACGTTGGAGTTCCAATTGGAGGAACCGGACAAGAATCTTCCAATTGGGAGTCCTTACTACAACCAAGACAAAACAAGTTTCCACGTCTGCTAAAACCAGGCATCTTCGCTCACTAGTCTAGCTTCAAACTTCAAAGGATTATCTGTTACGATGTTTCTCGTGAATACACGAGTCCTTCGGCTTTGGGGCTTGCAAGTACCAAATCAAAGCGTATCTTAAGGATACCACAAACTAAGGACTGGGAGACGCTCCACTTATACTTAACTGAAGTATTCGAAGATCGATGACGTCGCTAGAAGACTCGTCTATCGTTTTGCTCTACCAAGGATCACTGGGTCCAAAACAAGGCGATAGTCAGGGCAGCAGTCCTTTTTAGCCGTCGGGACGCGGGGAACCTCGCAGCAAAGACCTTCGGAACCACGTCGACATACAGGGGTCGCTGAAGTGGCTGGCCGTCCTCCGGAATTTTCACTCGAAGCTCCTCACAAACATCTGGCTTGGACCGTCACCGCTTGATATCGCCCCGAGTTGGGCGCCAACTGAGGTAACGGGTTTTTAGGAACCCGCTGGTGTCAGGGGATAACACCCGAAGACCTCTGAGTTCTCCCTTGTTCCGGACCACAGAAACACGGAGTCTTCTAGTCGCAGTCAAAGATCGAGTTTTATTGGTAGCTACCAAGTAACACGTGTCCCAGAAGTACACCACACAGAGAGTAGGTTCTTGGGAGACTGTTCGTTTTTACAGAACCAGCCTTCTCCTTATATACAAGATACATGGCTTCAAGCAAGAATTCTTGAGTTTATGGTATGGCAATATACATATTTCTACAACAATACAAGGAGCGAAGTCATGTAAGCAAGCCCATATTTTAGATGTCCAGTTCGTTGATAGATTACCCAGTTAGATCGGGAACTCCCATCAGATATCGATGAAACACCAATAAAGGAAGGTACAACCTAGTCATAAAACTGGCCATAAACAAGATACGTGGACAGGTGCATGTTTGTAGAAAGCATGGTCTGTATGTGGTGAATGGTTTGTGGAATGTTATGCGTAGATGCTATCGTATTCGGCCACTGGGCGAGGAGCTGCCTAAACGGGTTTGGCCGAAGACAGTGGAGTCAGTTGGGACAGGTCAGGGGAAAGTCACGAAAGGTGGACGTGTCTATTTGGATCAAGCTCGACCTTTAATTGACTTATCATGAGGGCAAAATGCAAGATGGATGCCGTTCACAAAATGGAGTTTAAGGGATGGGACGGAAACTGTGATTTAGGGGTGTTGGCAACCCTCGATTGTAACGCAAATACATAGGAATGATGTCCTAATCATTCTCGGTTCGTAGACACCAAAATCGTCTCGGTACGTTGAGGTTTCGTGACACGGGTATTGGACCTCGATATCGGGAGAACAACAGGGTCCGGATTTTGAGAACCACACCTGTCTCCCTCTCTCTCCCTCCCTCTCCCTCTCCCTCTTTGTCTCTCTGCCTCTCTGTCTCTGTCTGTTTGTCCCTGTCTCTGTTGGTCTCTGTCTACCTCCCTAGGTCTCCCTCTCTGTCTCCCTCTCGCTCTGTCGGTACAAGGCCGCAGAGGGGGAAGCCAGCATGTATTGCAATTTTCCCCCAGCGAGAAACCCTCCCTTACACCCAAATGAAGTTGAGTTCCATACTGGTTTCTACCCTGAAAGGGGTTTACTGGAGCCCTTTGCAGGAGCAGATGTCTGCCGTGTAGACACCACTAACACAAGAAAAGCCAAACTTTGATCCACACGCAGCCCACTTCTTCAATAGGGTTTACTCTTGCTAAATTGTCCACAGTTTTAGCTTACAATTACACAGGAGTAAATACATTTACACCTACTATGTGTGTGTGTTTTTGTTGGTACCGAGCAGGTGCAAGTCTAGCCATTTTTGATCATTGACATAAATTTATGGATGAAAATTACTTTGTTCATTGTGCTCATAGACAGCTCACTAATTCTGACGTAATACTGTAAATTGGCGTGATGCATTTTAGAGGATATTATACTTAATTAATTAGTTTAGCGTCAGGACCGGCATTTTGCACCATATTCTAATGCTTCAGCGTGGCATTACATAATTTTGAATGGAGCAATACAAAAGTCGCCAGATTATGATTAGATTATCTCATCAATAAATGAGAGAGCAAGCAGAGAGCAAGCAGAGAGAACGTGCCTTGAATTTGCAGACAGCAGCCATGCAACGTCTCTCAACTGGTTCTATGCAGATTAGCCCTGGCCTGCACCGAAAGTGAAAATAAACTATGAACGTTTAACTTTTCGGCATGTATACAGTACATCCAGCTTCTCTGCAAGAGGCTTCCCTTGATCGCTGAGCGCAGGCAGCCGAGGCCAAGGTTAAGGCTTTGTTCTGCAAGTTCGAGACGCTGAAGCAATTTCCACAAAAGGAATTCCAGAGCCCCGATTAACACTGAAAGCCTGTACTGTGCTTCTTTTGTAGCTGTTAGGCAGGGGGCATTCCCCTCCTCTAGCCTGGAGATGAGAGCTGTCAGCACTGCCGCACTTCACAGGTCTTTAAAAGACCATAGAGCAGAGCGTCTAGGAATGCCTCTTAATTAGCAGCAGTTATGTGCTAACTGCCTGCGCCAAACCCACCATTTGCAGGCGACACAGTACTGTGTCGGGACACACAGTTTGGAAAGCTCTGATGTACAGGATGCATATCTAGATTAACCCAGATAAACGAATGTCTTCAGCTAATGCTGAAAGGGTCTGTTGTAATTTAGCAGCGATTAGGTTAAGCATTAGCAGAAAACATCTTGTGTTTAGAGACAATCTTGTCCGTTGTGGGTAATCCATTTTGTATTTCTGGCAGCCATTTTGTTTGCCATGTGCTCGCCATGTGCTCTGTCCTACCTTCCTGTCAACTGCTCCTGAAATCTGCCTAGAGACGAGATATATTTAGCCTCTTCTGCTTCGCACATGCTCAGTTGAGCTTACAGCTGTCCTCAACTTGTAACTGTCAGGATGTGTCCACCAGAATTAGCTAACTGTCAGCCCCTCCCACTTGTTGCTAGCACACTCTCTGTATGACCTTATATGTATTTGAAACCAGCATTCTGTACTTTGTACTGCCTTCATTTCAGCCCCTGTGTGGGTATAAAAGGACCAAGCTCCTTCCAGTCAGTGTGCTACTTCATACATTGACGAAGGGTGTCGTGTGAATGTAGTTCCACCTCATGAGGTTTAACTCTGGGGCAGATTTACAAGCCCCTTGTGCCACGTTTACGCTGCTGTTGCGTCACGCAAGGCGGCGTAAACGTGGCGCATCCCTACGAGGCATTTACAACGTGACGCATCTATGGAGATGCATCACGGTGTAAGGCCCTGCGCCACATGAAACCTGTGTCAGGTTTCATGTAGGCATTCCAGTGTGGGGGGGGCGTTCCGTCGCAGGAACGCCCCTGAAAAGTGACTCAGTGAAATCTACAAGATTTCACTGAGTCACTTTCCCAACGCTGATGCGTCAAAACCCTGCGCCTGCTTGAAGCAGGTGTAAGGCTTGACGCACCACGTTAAAGATAGGGCAAGTTGGAAAAGTGCTGGAGTTGCGTGCCGCACGCAACACAACTTCAGCACTGTGCCAACTTTACGTCCAAGATGCGACACGCATCGGTTCATTCCTGCGCCATGATGTGCCACATTGTAAATGCAGTGCATCATGGGTGGCGGAAGGATGAACTTGCGTGCCGTATCTTTCTTGGCGCATCTCTGCCGATTTGCAGAGATGCGTCAGGCAACGTAAATCTGCCTCTCTGTCTTTTCTATTCCAGCTTTTGTGCCAACTTCTTTCTATTGGTCCGAGGACTCTGTGCAGAGAAGGGAGAACCCCTAGCACTGGTAGGCCTTGCTGAGGCTCACCACCACAACACCAATACATAAAGTACATACTCGGTTTTACATGTCAGGAGTTTGCAAAAGGGATTGAATATGTAGTTTAGTTTATCCCTTGCTGACATGCTTTGCATGTCTTACATCTGAATATTACCTACTGGCGGTCGCCAGTAGGTATATATAGTTAGGATTTTTTCTCTATGGGTTTTTTGAAAATTCTATGTCTAATAACTTTGGCGTTTGTGGACGGAATTGGCTGAAATTTTCAGGAAAATGGCACATTTTGTTTCTGAGCAGCCCTTGAAAATTTGGGGGGGGTTCGTCCAGTGGGGGCCGAGAAAAAAGGGGGGTCCCAAAACGTGTTTTTAACATTGAGTTTTCCATAGGGCGGTTGGCCTCACTTTTAGCCCGAACGGCTGAATGGATTTGCACGAAACTTGGCAAAATTGTAGGGACTGGTAGCCCGATGTGCCTTTTGTAGGTCTCAATATATGTGCTCCAGTGGATTTTGAGAAATTAACGTTTAAAAAAAGATATATATCTGTAACAGCGGACCGGTTAGCGCTCTGGTTCGCGGACTTTTCGCGCAACGGAGCTTTGTGAAGCGAAGCTGATTGGTTCTCCGGCGTCTGTCAACATTCCAAACAGTCCGTAGCGGCCGCCATCTTGTCTCTCGGTAGGATCGAGAGACAAGAGGAGGTCAAAACAAAGGGGGAAATAACTATAAGGGGGCATAGTAGATCCTCGCTGACCCCCTAGGTTTGATGTGGAGGTTTTAAAAGGGCCCCGCGGGGCAAAAAAAAATAATAAAAATAATAATTGAACGGCTGAATGGATTTGCACGAAACTTGGCAAAATATTAGGGACTGGTAGCCCGATGTGCCTTTGCTAGGTCTCAATATATGTGCTCCAGTGGATTTTGAGAAATTAACGTTCAAAAAAAGATATATATCTGTAACAGCGCTGCGCTTCGCGTAACGGAGGTTTGCGAAGCTGATTGGTCATTCTGTCACTGGGCTATAGTTGGGCTACATCTGGCTGATATTTGGGCTACATTTGTTTTTTTGTGTGTCTGGCGGCCATCTTTGGGCTACATTGGGCTACATTGGGCTTCATTGGGCTACATTCGGCTAATTAGCAAATAGCTCATCGCAAACTAGGAATGGTAAAGAATCGCTATTTATTCCTTAAAGTTCGCTATTTAGGAAATGCAAATAACTTTGATGATACATATGGCGGTTCATCTCTAACAAGATAAGAAGCATAGGGATAGATTTATGATGACTGGCGCATCACCAGGGATGTGTTAGTCATTCTGTGCCGCTGTTCCGTCACCTATGGTGTGCTGCATTTACAATGCGGCGCATCACGGGGCAAAAACAGCACAGATGCGTGATGTATCTGTGCCGTAAAGGTGGCGCATTGCTGGAGTTGTATCGCAAGTGTGATGAAGGTCCAGCAAGGGTCGGGGGTGCCCCTGTCGCAGGGTTTCTGTTCTCACACAGAACTGTGGACAGAGGATTGGAACCTCGGCGAATTAGGGTGTCCCAAAACTCACGTTAGTAATCAAAAACTATTTAGCAAGCTAGGTACAGTGTCACATTGGATATAACAAACTCTCAATGTTTAGACAATCCAGAATATGAACTTATAGTACCTCAGGATACGTGGAACTCATGAACAGTCGGTCGTTATATATTTCTTAGAAACCAGAACATGGAGTTAAGAAGAACACATGTGTATTTGAAATGTTTATTTACTAATGCCGTCTTCTCAGGCGTAGTACCTTAGATAATAAAAGTACACATATTATCAGTAGCAAAATTACCAGCATAGTTACTAGTACATAAAAAGCGAATGGTGACAGTATGTTAACATGCTGTAAATGAATAAGAGTTAGCAACACTTATAAGCAGCCGCGGGCCGTGGAGGGAGTTACGGTGAGGCAGGGAGGCGGGGAGGGGGAGAAGCAGGGTGGAGAATACAAGTACACATATTATCAGTAGCAAAATTACCAGCATAGTTACTAGTACATAAAAAGCGAATGGTGACAGTATGTTAACATGCTGTAAATGAATAAGAGTTAGCAACACTTATAAGCAGCCGCGGGCCGTGGAGGGAGTTACGGTGGGGCAGGGAGGCGGGGAGGGGGAGGGGCAAGGTAGAGAGGGCTCCACCCTGCTTCTCCCCCTCCCCGCCTCCCTGCCCCATCGTAACTCCCTCCACGGCCCGCGGCTGCTTATATCTCACCCTCCCTAATACACATATTATATTATTTGCTAAGAAGGTCTCTTTGTGTTGGTTTAGGGCGTGCCCATACTTTAGTGTCTTAGATTTGAAGGAATCACATCAGCATACACCAGCTCTCTCTTCATGTGAACCGCATCAACTGTTGTGTATGTGTGTTCGGCAAAGCAATATAAAACCCGCCTCATGCCCAGAATTGGCAGAAGTTGCACTTATGTTATGAGTATGAAGTCGTGGAGATCAGACCTCATAACAATTCTGTACCGTGTTGTTCTTGAAACTTTAGCACTCGCTGTACAGATATAGTTTAACAAGTAAAGCAGATAGTAGACCAATAACATATTATTCTCATGTAAACCACGATGAACTACTAGGTGGAAAGCTAAAGCAACAACTAAATGTCGTGTGCAGAAGTTGCAAAAAAGGAAAAATGGCGTTTAAACCGGTAATGAGCCCATGCTAACTTAACACGGTGTAAAGATATCCAGGACCTAGATGACACCTCCTCATGATCCGGAAACGAACTGAATAAGATAATAGAAGTGCCATCTCATGAGAGCAGATTGCAAGTTTATATGTGGACGGTCCGCAAGGTAAAGCATTAAAAACTAGGAAAATTCAATGCTAAAGAAAAATAAAACAGCCAAGTACTTTATCGAGTCTTAAGCCAATAGGCAAGGTAAATAATAAAAACTTGACAATTAAGTCAATGAATTGTCAATGAAATGCTAGTACTCAGCATATGAAACATGAAAAAGGTCTATGACATAACTGTGTATGCAAAATAAGCTGCAACAGCCTCCAACAGGAAGTCACCGTCTTCATCCGAAAACAGTTCAGCCATCCAATTTAAAAGCGGAAAAGAACATACGTGCTCTCCCAGCACCGGATCCTCTATCACCATCAGAGGACAGCTCGGTGGGTTTTCAAGAAAGCTGTGTTCCAAGAAAGACTGTGCTGCCGCCAGTAAATTCCAGGGACCAAGTAGTCCATGCATCAATGCCACAGCCATAATCCTTTCGCCAGGACAAATCAACTCGTGAGTAATGATAGGAGTCATCAGCTGATTAAAGTCGACGTCAGGAGAAACCGGTCCGCAGAGACACAAATCAATGGCCCAATCGAAATCACAGGTCAGGCAGTGAAATACAGGCTGGACACAGGTGAAGTAGGAGAACCGAAAAGATAATCCATATGCCGTGCTTAATATCGCCAACGGCATTGTGCCATAATATTCTAGCATGCGATTGCGGAACAGTGTCAGCAGCTGCAGGGTCGGAGGTTGCATAGGAGGGACATCCATATTTAAAAATGTAAAAAAGTACAAGAGCGTCCGCTGGTAATGCAAGTAAAAATGCAATCCACGAACCAGAGTGGAGAAAATGGAATGAAAGGGAGCAGGGATGACTCCAAAGATTTTCTCAAATGAAGTCACGAGACCACTGGTAACAACTTTAAAAAAGTGTGCCAGGGATTTTGTGGAGGATGCGTTAAAGATAGTCGGAAACATGTTGCTGAAATTGAAAGGCAAACCTGTGTACGGGTGTTCGCTATGTGAAGTACGAAAGTTTCACGGGCCGAACTCAAGGCCACCTCTCTCTGAGACAAAAGAGCTCTTATTCTTGTCATGCCGTTGAAACGTGTCCCAAGGTTGGTATTTGTGGCCAGATTGAAAACTCCCTATGTTCATGTGTGGGAGGAAATAGAACATTTCTGCAGCAAATAACCCGTTCACTTACTGTTACGATAAAAGGAATACTTTTAATTAACTCAGAACAATCTTCATTATTGAGCATCAAATAACTACCATTTTCCAACAACTTGAACGTGGGGATGATAGCAGGAACTGGCGTGCCTTGCATCACGCAAGCCATATTTGGTCGCTGTTTGTTGCATGAATCGTGTAACTGTATGTGCCTACACATTAGTGAATGATCTGGCGTCTCAGTGCATTCCTCTCCATTCAGATAAACTTCTTGATCATCTTTGAAACATCTGTATGTGTATGGAAGCGACCAGACCTCATGAACAAAAGCACTACCTAAAGGTTCATAAAGACCTATTGGTATATATTTCATACAATTTGAAAACTTATATAAAGCAAAAGGCAGCGTTATTAAACCGTCGATAAGGCATGTTGCCAAAAAACCCGCAATCCTCTGCTGATGATGTCACTGAGCATGTCATGAATGATGTAATATGTGACATCATCAGTAGTGGATTATGGGTAATAGTATCTCTAGTTTACTCCCCTATAGCTGTCTTTCTTTTAACATAAGTGTGTGTTTCCTTCCCTTATACTTACTGTTTTTGGTTCGCTTCCAGTTCGCGTACCAGCGAGCGAACTAGGAAGCGAACTAAGAGAAATAGAGGTTGGCACAGTTCCAAATATTGTACCAATTTTTTAATAACGGGGAGGTAGTTCTGAAAAGAACTTTTTTTTTTATTTTTCTGAACATTTTTTTACTGTAAGGTTCCCGATTCGCGAAGCGGGAACGAAGAAAAAAAAATATTTAAAAAAATAATTATTCATAAACATATAAAATATATTTTTGGATTTAAAGAAGAATAAATTTTACAGCTACAGATATTAGCTGTTAAAAAACCAATGAAATTCACTGAAAAAACCATAGGTTATAGACCATATATAGTTAGGAATTAGCATTTACAAAACCTTGAAAATTCACTGAAAAAACCATAGGTTATAGACCATATATAGTTAGGAATTAGCATTTACTAAACCTTATTTTACTCACACAAAACCATTGAAATTCCATATATAGTTAGTTGCACTAACTATATATCGCGCACCCGCAATCCACTGCTGATCATGTCACATATTACATCATTCATGACATGGTCAGTGACATCACTGATGACATCACTGATGACATCTCAAATGACATCACTGATGACATCTCACTTGATATCAATGATCACATCACTGATGATATCATTCATGTGATAATACAATGCATCTCCTCACACTCTAATATAACCTCCGTTACACCCAGTGTTAAATAGAGAGTATCATTTTTGAAACCATTGACACACCAATACTAGTTACTACATACGCACTCACTGATTCCTATGTCTACACACACATTCACTCATACAATCATTCATACATACAATCACTCATCTTTACAACACTATCATATGCACTCATACACCTATACAGACACTCACACTCTGCCACTCATCCATGGAGTTACTCACACACCTAGTCAGTCCTGAAAAGAATCAATCACACTTCCATTTTCTCATCTATACAGTTAAACACAGAACACCTTACATTTTTGAAACATATACTAACACATAGTTACTCTCTTATAGAATCACTGATACAAGTACACATTGATCTGCACAGAGTCACACACCTCCCAGCCAGCCATACACACACTCAGTCTCCCATACAAATACTTGTGCAACCAATCAATAACCCATATAGCTACTTATATAGCTACTGATCAACACGTGCAGCAGCTTGCACAACAACAGACATACTGATGCACACTTTTAGACAGTTTAGTCACTAACCCGTGCATTCAGTAAGACGCATTTAATCACTCACTCATACAGTCAATCACGCACCTACTAAAACCTTCATTCAGACACTTATACATCCACTCATTCTTCAATATGTAAAACATATTTAAACTTTACAGAAACACATAATCACTGGATGTTGTCATCAGTGATGTCATCAGTGATGTCACTGACCATGTCATGAATGATGTAATATGTGACATGATCAGCAGTGGATTGCGGGTGCGCGATATATAGTTAGTGCAACTAACTATATATGGAATTTCAATGGTTTTGTGTGAGTAAAATAAGGTTTAGTAAATGCTAATTCCTAACTATATATGGTCTATAACCTATGGTTTTTTCAGTGAATTTTCAAGGTTTTGTAAATGCTAATTCCTAACTATATATGGTCTATAACCTATGGTTTTTTCAGTGAATATATATATATATTCACTGAAAAAACCATAGGTTATAGACCATATATAGTTAGGGATTAGCATTTAAAAAACCTTATTTTACTCACACAAAACCATTGAAATTCCATATATAGTTAGTTGCACTAACTATATATCGCGCACCCGCAATCCACTGCTGATGATGTCACATATTACATCATTCATGACATGGACATATGTGTGTGTATATATATATATATATATATATATATGTGTGTGTGTGTATATATATATATATGTGTGTGTGTATATATATATATATATATATGTGTGTGTGTGTATATATATATATATATATACACACACACACATATGAGTGAGTGATTAAATGTGTATGAGTGAGTGATTAAATGTGTCTCACTGAGTGCATGGGTTAGTGACTAAACTGTCTTAATTTGTGCATTATTATGTCTGTTGTTCTGTAAACTGCTGCATGTGTTGATCAGTAGCTATATGAGTAACTATATGGGTTATTAATTGATTGTCCAAGTATTTGTATGGGAGACTGAGTGTATGTGTGGCTGGCTGGGAGATGTGTGACTCTGTGCAGATCAATGTGTACTTGTATCAATGATTGTATAAGAGAGTAAGTATGTGTTAGTATATGTTTGAAAATGTAAGGTACTCTATGTTTAACTGTATAGATTAGAAAATGGAAGTGTGATTGATTCTTTACAGGACTGACTAGGTGTGTGAGTAACTCCATGGATGAGTGGCAGAGTGTGAGTGTCTGTATAGGTGTATGAGTGCATATGATAGTGTTGTAAAGATGAGTGATTGTATGTATGAATGATTGTATGGGTGAATGAGTGAATGTGTGTGTAGACGTAGGAATCAGTGAGTGCGTATGTAGTAACTAGTATTGGTGTGTCAATGGTTTCAAAAATTATACTCTGTATTTAACACTGGGTGTAACAGAGGTTATATTAAAGTGTGAGGAGATGCATTGTATTGTCACATTAATGATATCATCATTGATGTGACCATTGATGTCAAATGAGATATCATCAGTGATGTCATCAGTGATGTCATTTGAGATGTCATCAGTGATGTCATCAGTGATGTCACTGACCATGTCATGAATGATGTAATATGTGACATCATCAGCAGTGGATTGCGGGTGCGCGATATATAGTTAGTGCAACTAACTATATATGGAATTTCAATGGTTTTGTGTGAGTAAAATAAGGTTTTTTAAATGCTAATCCCTAACTATATATGGTCTATAACCTATGGTTTTTTCAGTGAATTTTTAAGGTTTTGTAAATGCTAATTCCTAACTATATATGGTCTATAACCTATGGTTTTTTCAGTGAATTTCATTGGTTTTTTAATAGCTAATATCAAAACCTTTACAATGTATTATTCTTTAAAAAGAAAAATATTTTTTACATGTTTTTTATACAATTTTTTTTTTATTTTTTTTTGTTTCGCTCCCAGTACGCGTACCGGTTAGCTTCCCGTTAGCTCAATCCGGAGGCGCGACCCGGTACGCGAACTGGTAAACGTTCCTTTTGCGCACCTCTCGCGTTACAAAACAACATCGCGACGCTTCGCGTCAGCATGACGTTTCGCGTTCTCGCGTAATACGTCATATTACGTGCTACGTTCGCGTACCCGGAAGCGCAGCGGTACGCGAACCGGAAGCGATCCGCGGCGCGGCGCCGACCGCGTAATGTAAACATAGCAGGTCATGTGACTCGGTAATAACACTTTTCATTGGTTCATTTCACTTTTGGTTTCCTAATGATGTAATACAAGGTCATGTGATCTAAAATGGACACTTTTCATTGGTTTAGAACTTTTGTTTTTCCCAAATGATGAAAAACCCTCCTTCTTTCATCACTCTGACTTTCATCTTGGTGAGAGAAAGACCCTTTATTGAGACTTTGTGATGGCTTCATTAGTAGCTTCAGCTGGTGCTAGCCCACCACCTCCACCAAATCCAAGAAAGAGAGGACCACCTGCAGAAGTAATTCTGCAAGAAGAGGAAGAACAGGAAGAGGAGGAAGAGGAGGAAGAGCATGAGTTTTTGCCAGAGGAGCCCAGGAGGTACAACAGAAAGGAGAATTATATCTGGCAATTCTACAGAATTCCTGAGGGGCAAAAGAAAGTGAATGCTCGTTACGTGTTTTGCCGCATATGCGGTGACAGATTGTCAAGGGGCACCGATAAAAAATATAGTTATGGGAATCATACTATGCATCGGCATATGAGTAGGTGGCACCCAAATAACTATAGTGCTGCCCAGCTACGTGACCAACAACAACATCCCCTCCAAATGGCAAGAAGATCGGTGGTTCCAGAGGTGTCGGGACCAGAGGCGAGGGAGGTGATTGCAAACATCCAAATGTTGTTTGGTCACGTAAAACAAGTGTGCGTGGAATGTGGCGCTTTCATCTGCTACAGAGAAAGTAGCATCACTTTGATTTTGCGAGCAATTCAAAATCATATTAATGTTTGCACAAAACGCACCAAAAAATAAATTCATTTTTTTTTTTTGCTCCTGTTGAGCCCTTTATAATGGATCGTTTTTGTTTCCCCCCCCCCCAAAAAAACCAAAAAAATTTTAAAAACGTTCAGAAAATACAAAAAAAGTAAAAAAATGTTCAAAAAATACTAAAAAAAATATAAAACAACAAAAACATAAAAAAAAAAGTTCTTTTCAGAACTAACTCCCCATTATAAAAAAATTGGTAGAAAATTTGGAACTCTGCCAACCTGTATTTCTCTTAGTTCGCTCCCGGAGCGCTACCCGGTACGCGTACCGGAAGCTAACCAAAAAAATATTTTTTAAAAAAGAACAGTAACTATAAGGGAAGGAAATACACAGTTATGTTAAAAGAAAGACAGCTCTAGGGAGTAAAATAAGGATACTGTTACCTACAATCCACTGTTGATGATTTCACATATTACATCATTCATGACATGGTCAGTAACATCAACAGCAGTGGATTGTAGGTAACAGTATCGTTAGTTTACTCCCTTTAGCTGTCTTTCTTTTAACATAACTGTCTATTTCCTTCCCTTATAGTTACTGTTCTTTTTTAAAAAACATTTTTTTGATCAGTCATAAACAGTGACATTAATAGAAACAGAGAGAGTGAACAAGAGTGAAGAACTATGGTCCTCCTGAGCCACCCTCAGAAAACCAAGGGGGTCAAGATACATCTACCGTGCCCCCTTCTACCTATTCTGAACATTATTTGCCCTCCATCTTGTATCTTGATTCGAACGAAACACAAAATGGTGGACTGCCATAAC
Organism: Lissotriton helveticus; assembly: GCF_964261635.1. Classification (NCBI taxonomy): domain Eukaryota; kingdom Metazoa; phylum Chordata; class Amphibia; order Caudata; family Salamandridae; genus Lissotriton; species Lissotriton helveticus. The sequence continues at coordinate 1,965,445,557 of NC_136068.1, read as the reverse complement.
GCTGCTGGTTTGCGAACCGGGCAACTTCCCAGGAAGCGGTCCCCAAAAAAAAAAAGTTGGGAAAGTAATTCACAGACACTAACAGTAATAGAGATGGAGTGAGTGAACAAGACTGAGGAACTATGAGAACAGAGGGACTGAGAAAAAGAGTGGAAGGAGTTGAGTAAATAGGTAATAGAGAAAGGAATGAGGAAAGTAGCAAAGGCAGGAAACTGAGGATTAAAGAAGTGAAGCAGTGGATCTAATAGTAGGTGAATGTGATAGAAATGTAACGAAAAGAGTACAACTATTTACCTTGTAATTGCTGTTAAATTAATCACATTTTATTTCTATACTTTCAACCTGTGAAAGAGAGAACCAACATTTAAAAAAAAATTAAAATATGTATTTAAAAATTACAAAAGACAAGGGAAAATATTGAAGGACAAATAGTTTTTCAACAACTTTGACACTGACAGAAGCTTCTGCTTCTCCAGGTCCTCTACACAATGCTAAAGATATACATTTTAAACTAACAGTATCTTGATGCAGATGAAGTGAGGACTATCTTAAAACATGGTGCATCTTTTGCATTGCTCTTGTTTCAGAAAAGTGTCGCTTCAGTATGCCAATAACATGTCTCCTATCCAGAGATTTGTTTGAGGTGAGGCCTACTCAGAGTTCAAGATGAGATTTACACTTGTTGAAGTGTACAGAGGAGATAATATCTGTGAAAGTCTACTAATGAAGTGAGTCATGTCCACTGCACTCTTCAACAAAGTAGAAACCTCCTATGTTTCCCTGGACAGACCCAAACTTGATCTTCACAATGTGATTCGTAATGATAGGAAACTCAAGTGATGTAATTGAAATATGTGCAATTTATTTTGCTCATTTCACAATCACATCACTTGTGTTTCCTTTGCTTAGGTATCTCATTGTGCAGATGTAGTCCAGCATATGAAAGATTACGTAGAAGTGCAGCACTGCATACAATAAATTTAACACTTACAGAAAACTCACCTTCTCCATGCCTCCTACACAGTTCTACATATACATCATAAATGCAAACAGTACAGAATTAATTATACATGTTAAATGGTTTATTTTTGCTGTTCTCAGAATGTATCAAAATTCACTAAAAACAGTGACTTGAAGGTATTCATCATGTAACAGCGGGGAAAAAAAAACACAATCAAAATGATTGTGTTTAAAAAACCCATACAACATCAGAAAATAAAATTCAGAACTCCTTAAAGTTAACTTACTTTCCATGACGTCCAAGGATGTCCTATGAACAGCTTACACTCTTTTGTGCTGTTATTACTTTCAGCCCGCCACTTTCTGAAAGAAAACCTCCATCGTTTTTAAAAACACGTTACATGCAATAAATGACTTCTTGCTCTCTACCACTATTTTCCACAAGGCCAAATCTAGTCAGAGATATTTATAACTCTTGGATTTCTTGTAAGCCAATCCCATCATTTGGCATTTCCGCAACTTTCAGAATTAAAATGTTGAAGATCATTTTCACAATCCTGGAATAGTAATATCTTCCCCTTCTTGGTCAGTCATGTTCTACATTTCCTATGACACTGATACTGCTTAATATGAAGCAGACTTACACTACCTCTATGACTACTACAATTATTTAATTCTCTACATCACTTTTAATCACAAAGCAATGTAAAACAGTAGACAGCATTGCAGACTTACATTCCCTCTACTCCATGTTTTGATTGGCTGCTTCAATTAGCTTATGAAAAGAAACAATTTTTCTGAACTCATTTAAAGTGCACATACATCTCCATGATGTCCAATCCTTTCATTAGAAGTTATGTCTCTGAACTACACTTATCCTCAAGGCCAAATTGTGTAGGAGCCATTAGAACTTCTTGAAATTCCATAGATCATATCCCGAGATTATTTTCCTAAAATTTTGGTTTTAAAAACACCAGGTAAGAGTTTTTAAGGTCATACGGCAATTTTTTTTTGAAAATTAAAACAGAATCATTGCAGAATGACCAGCCATTTCTAGACTTTAAATAAGCTGTGTAATGTCCTGATGATATTGAAGGGCCGTCATGATATATAATTGCTGTAGTTACAAAAGTCCTTCCTGATATTGACAACTGCGAAGCTACAAAATTTTTTATTAAAGTTGTCAATTTTGTTCCATCAGGCCTACATCGTTGGAACATTAAAATGACGTACTGGCCATATTTTCGTATAAATAATGTGGACATCATTTCAGATTTACATTGGCTACACTCCATGCTGTGATTAGCAGCTTTTACTAGCTTATTAAAGGACACTGATTTACTGTCTGGCAAAGTTAAATATATAAATCTTTCTGAGTCTACACTAGTAGTACTTGATACCATACAGTTCTCGCAGTCATGCTGCCATTGATAAGAAAGCCCAAACAACTGATCTACATCTACACCTTCAGCATGTAATACATCAAGCATATACATTAAAAACTCCTGACAATCTTGCTGAATATTTTGAGAGAATTGTGTTTGCCCTGAACATCTGTCTAACAGGTTTCGAATTTCAGACACACTTTCTATTTTTGTTCTATCTGTGCTACATTTCTCTAACACAGAATTCAACAAACTGCAAAATCTTTGATCAGAATTGACCACAATCTCTTCTTTTACATTTTTTAGAGAAAACAAAACATTCATTACTACATTAGCATAGCAGTTGACACCAGAACTGTTTTCAAACTGAAAACCAACAACATCTTCAACAGAATCCTCTTTGTTTCTGCTTGTAATTTTAGGTTCATTCACTTTTTGTCTTTTTGCTACAACCTCCCCAGTATTGTTCTCATTTCTTCGTTTCCGGCCTACCAGACGTTTCTCAAACAAAGGAAACTGAGGCAAATGTGGCGCATACTCTCTTCTTAACCTATTGTATTCCTTAACACAATCTAGATCTGCACAAATGTTTCTGACATCACACTCAATCAAGTACAATCCCGATAAAGTTCTAACTCGTGACAATGCCACATATGCCATACCCTCCTTGAACACAGAACTGCCAATATTCACCAATGCAGTGTCTACACTTAAACCTTGCGATTTATGAATTGTCACCGCATATGCCAAGCAAACAGGGAACTGCTTACGGCGAACATATAAGTCTTTTACAAGCAAAAATCTAGCAGAACAACGAGCAATTAGCTGTACTTCCTCAATGCCATCAAATTTAATTTTTAAAAATTCAATTCCATCTCTATTTCTGTATTTCACAAAATCAACAACATTACCCATTGATCCATTTACCAGACCTCTTTCAACATGTAAATTCCTTCTTAAAATTATACGGCAGTTCAAGCACACATTCAGAGTCTTTTCAAAACCTGCAGTTTTAGATATAGTCTTCTCTAATGAATCCAATTTTGATTTCAGATTCTCAGACAAAATAATTGTTGATCCCATATGCTCTACTCTATCAATAGCTTCCACTTTCACAATCTCTTGCTTTTCTAAATGCAACATTTTGTTGTTAAATTTGGCACATTCTGCAAGAGTTGGCATCAAACATATTCCAGATTTCTTATCAGTAATTTTCTGAAAAATATTCTCAGGCACAACATCTTGTTCTGGATATAAATTTGACAGTAATCGTGCATGTAAAGCTTCTTTTCCATGCTCGGTCACTTTTCCAATTCTAACATCTTGTAGAATAGTCTTGTAAACTTCATCCTTTGCCTGACGCATATTTTCATGCAGTTCAGCATAATTGAAGTTTAACCATATATTGACGTTGCCAATGCTGCCTAGGCACTTCCTGGTATCTTCATGCGTGAGCATTTTGAACACAGGTTGCCCTTTCACTGGTGTCAGCTGCAGAAGATCTCCGAAAACAATGATGTGTTTGCCACCAAATAACACATCATACTCTGTTTTGAGAACTTCTTGCATCCTCAAATGCACAAAGGCAAGCATGACATTGGAAACCATGCTTACTTCGTCAATGATAAGAAGTTTCATTTTCCTCAAGATTCTTGAAACTTCAAAACAAGCATCTCCAGATAGCTTGTGATATTCTAATTTGTTGTCATGCTCCACTGGCAGCATCAGTAAACGATGTAAAGTAATCCCTTTAATGTTATGTGCTGCCAGTCCAGTTGGAGCGGTGACAACACAAGACAGCGATGACTCTGTCCTTTCCTGCAAATAACATGAAATTGCTTTAATAAGGAAACTTTTTCCAGTTCCCGCTTCTCCACTCACGTAAAGTCGGACAGGCTTCAACGACGTACATGAGCACTCTTTCTTATCATGACTTAATCCATGATCAATTTGCATGGTAACTTCGTCATATATTTTCCTCTGCTCAACGTTGAGTTGCCTTTCCAACTCTTCTAAGTTAACCACATCCTCTTGAGCATGTGCCATGGCTCTTTCCACCTCATTCATAGCAGTGGCAGCTTCATTTTCAATAAGAGGTCCTCCTAGTGGATCCTGACTCAATGAAGCAGAACTCTGACTGTCCTGAGAACTGTCTCTGGCAATCTCGGCTGCAATTGTTGCTTCCTGCTCAATTTCCGCATTCAACATTTCTACATATTTGGGAAAAGCAGGACATTCTATGGTCTCCTTGGCGGCATTGAAAGAGTCTTCATAACAGAGGAAATCTCCAAGCAGTTCCTCTTCTGCACGCCAAGGCTTGAAAAGTTGCAAAAGTGCTAAATAGAAAAACTCCTTTTTTTCAGGAGATTCGCCACTCAATTTTCGATGGTTTATCAAGTGGCATTTTCTTTGCTTCACCAGACATCCCTCACTTCCTATTACAGCATACACTCCTTTCTCAGTATCTTCTTTGATGTTCCTCTTGAACATGTAATTTTGCAGAACCTCATACAGACAAACATTCTCTAGGTGACTGCTTCGATTTGGATAATATGTATCCAACATGTTTGTCTTCAAAATGTCGGTACTGTTTGGCTCCTTTTCCGCCAAATACTCAATTTCCCGCACAGGTTTGAGAACTCGATTACGCGTTGCAGCAAGACCAAGACTCGCCCAAACGATACTCCTGGACTTGGCATAGAGACTTGCTGAAGACAACCGGTCAGAACATTCGTACGCTCCGATTTCTCGATGCGACAACATCTTCAGACTGAAACTGTACAACTTCTTGCTGAGGCTCTTTTCATGGGAAATGTCCTCCCACATATCCTTCAATTCTGTCTTCTCTTTTTTGGTGATGTAAGACGTCACATACCGAGCCACAGCCATACAGTTATCAGCCACAAACTGTATATCCATGTTAGCATTCCACATGGACAAAATCACCGGGTTGTAGTCGTTGATGTACTTGGACTCTTCGTTCCTCTTCAAATTGTAAGTGTTTTTAGGTGATTTCTTCATGACATTGTGTCGCAGCGAAGACATCAAACTGTTTACTCTTCCTTTAGAAATCACCGGTCGTGGATAGCCGAAACGACATTTAGTGTAGAACTTGTCCTTGTTTCGGAATTTACGACGGCAGTACTTTCCACATCGATGGCTTTGGAAACGCAGAACTTTTTCTCTTAGGCTTTTCTTCTCCTTTGCGTTTGGAACAGCACACGTAGAATACTGTTGGATGAAACTCATCACTGAGTCATCTGGATCCGTTCCAAATTTAGGTGCATCCTTGATCCACAGCAACATATGTATATGAGGAGCACCTCTTGCTTGGTACTCCTTTCTCCAGAAGAAATCCAACACCTCTCCAAGAGGTGGATTCTTCTTATTCATGATGAAAGACATCATAGCTTCAAATCTATGATTGAAGTACCTACATACATTGACTGGATCCAAAGAGCACAGTTCTCCGGGTGTCTTGAATTCGATGTTTTCTACGTTAGCATTTGCCTCTCGTAGAAATTCAAGTAAGTCTTCCCAGCCATACTCGGCACAGCTCAGAGTGAGGAACCATGTGGGAGTACCTAAGTTCCTCAGCATACATTTTAAATCACCATGACGACGGTACCAGTACTCATTAGTACCACGCTGACACGCCATGAGATTAATCAGGTGAGAATCCAAAATACTATCTTGGACATTCACTTTATCCATAAAATCACTTGCCGAGATGTTTTGCATGTGTATACCACTTTTCAAGATGTGGTTCACTGCATATGACAGTCCAGACAGATCGCTTTCAAACAGGAGATGAAACAAATATGGAATGCATTGTCGAAACCTAGCATCTCCTGCATACAATCGCAAAGTCCGGTATTCAGAAGCAGGAATTTGATGAGGTCGCTCATCATATCTTCCTCCCTGACCTGTTGGAAAAAGCTGTGGAAAACACCGAGCTTCCAAACTTTGCTCCCAAACACTAATGGGACTCCCTTTGGCTTGTTTCATTTGAAACAACTCAATAGCATTCCCCATGACTTCCTTTGAATGCAAAGGATGAACACTATAATGTTCATATATTTCCTCACTAGTAGAGGGTTCTACTTTCTCAATTTGACCAGCACACAAATCGCTATCCTCTTCCTCACTTACTTCCTCTTCTTCAACATATACATTCTTATAGTATTTATTATTTTTTTTCAAATACAATGTTGCCTTTTTAACTTTCCTAACATCTACTAAATCTTGCCATATTTTCTTATTCTTTGTCGGAACCCCATTAACTAAGATAACCAGAGGTTCCTCTTCCACTTTTTCTACTCCAATTGTGTTAATGTTTTTCTTCAAATCTAGAGGCAAATAAACAACTCTTCCCTTTAATCCTCTCTGTAAATCTGATGGAGGCAATTTCCCTGTCTTTGGCTCCATTCTTACAATAGCCTGAAAGGGATGGATACTTTGAATCAAAATAGATTCATAAGTATTTAAATCCTTCAATTCAGAAGGAATCTCAACCAACTCCAGATTATTATGAACTGCTCTAGCAGGCATCTGGTTTTGTTTTAATTTGTTACAACAATAAGTACACACACGTTGATCCAATCCCAAATCAAAACAATTTTCTACCATCAAGTATGTTGCAAAATCCTTCCATTCACTATTATTTTCCCTTTCACTTTTTGCATATAAATCCACTAACTTAGTCTGATTCTTATAATAAGTGCGTCGACAACACACACAAGTGAAATTAGGCCTCTCACTTGATTTCATGTCAAACGTCGCAATTTCCCTCTGGAAATTATCTGTACTGGAAACCTGTACAGTATCTTCCAAATGACCCTCTATTTCTTGCTCAATTTCAACATTCTCCTCTTTACTTCCAAAGTAACAAAACTCAATTTCTTCACATATATTCCTCACATCTATTTCAGAACCATGCAGAAGAGCAGCACATAATTGTTTCAGCATAATTGCTGGACTCTTAGCATAATACAACATTCTAACTAACTTCCTCACTTTGTTATGATGCACTGCTAGCATCCTGAAATGATGAAAAACACTCTGGCATACTCTCCTGGAAAGACAAGCCAGTGAATGACCATGCAAACCTGTCACTTCTCTCACTCTGCAAGGATCTAATTCTTGCAACAACCTCATTTTCTGCTTCAAACTTTTCTTGTTAAATGACCGTACAAAATCACAAAGCAAATTGATAGAATCCTGTCGCACACTGCAAATACTACTACACTTCCAGGTGTACACAGGACCCTTAGCACGTCTTCCTAAAACCTCATTACCTAACAACTCTTCTGCCTCTGTTGTCACAAGTTTTTCTTTTTCAACTGGACAACCATCTTTCACTTCATAAGCACGACCACTGATGTCAACTGCATGCACCAAATCATTATCCTGGAAATAACTCTCTTCATTAAAAAATGCCTCACAGCTTGAACTATGTATCCATTCTCCAGAAAAAACTTCACAAAAATTACTACGATTAACTATTCTCTTCCATCTACTATTTCTTTTGAAATCAAAAATTGCCTTGTTTAGCTTCCTAATTCTATTGATTATCAAAATAAATAACTTACGTTTAATTTCAAAAGCCTGATCAATAACTTTCTCAACTTTTTTTTTTCTCCTATAAAAAACTAATTTCTGTTGACCTTTCTTAATATTTTTTAACAAATTGCCAATTATCCTGTTACGGAACATTCGTTTACGAATCTCCGTAAACTGTTGTTTCCTTCTACTATCATGCACAGATTTATCTCTTGCTCTAGCACTAACATTTTCATTTGTCCTTTTCTTTCCATTTGATTTACTTGTGTTGTTATGGATTGAAACATTTTCTGTACTAATATTTTTTTTATTTGAAATATTTTTTATGAAATATTTAGAGCTCTTACCCGGTGCTTTCTTCATCGCTTGAGAAATCTTTTTGTTAGAGGACTGCTGCATTTTTTTTTTCTCCTGCTGTCTTTGACGTTTTGCAGCCTTCATCTCTCTTATTTTTGAAGGCATAGTTGAATCTGAGGAAAAATATAATAAAAATGTTAATAAAAAAATATTATCAAACAGTAAATCAGTAATAGTGATCAAAAACATAACACACTACTTGACATTTTAAATAGAAGATTTTTTAGTCCTTGCAAATTTACAATACAGAAGTAGCAGAAAAGAAATGAGATTTATATTTATGTTACCTATGCTATTTTATATGTGAATCTGATCTAATTTTATGAGCATATTTTAATATTTTATTGAAGACACTACACATAACCTGTTTTTGAAAGTGTCTTTATTTTTAAATTAAACGGTTTACCTTTTTACTTTTTATTGATTATAAATTTTAAAAATAAATGTTTATAATTCCAAAGGCTCAAGCAGGTCATCTTCCCATCCTATATCATATAATTCGGACAAATCTGCATCCTCATCACGCTCTTCTTCATCCTCAGGATTTAAATCATCCAATGGATCAACATCCACTGATGTTTCAATTACAAGTTCAATGATGAGGTCAAAATCAACTGATTGCAGATTGTCGCTCATGTTGAGGTTGTCTTTATCTTTAAAGAAAGACAACAACAATGAGATGTTGCAGAGTAAGAGACAAATCTCACAGATTATAATAGTAAAATTATTTAACAAGAGTAACATTTTGCAGCTATTATTTAGCCATGTCCAGCGATGCTGAGCAGGTGAAGCCTATGTCTAACTTTTCACTGGACAGGACTCATCTGTTCTTAACCTTGGATAAGCCTCAACGACTCTGTGTCCCCTGCACATACTCAAACGTTAAAGTGCAGATTTATATTAAATGGCACATCCCCAGGCATGCACCAGTTAATGTGCACCACTGCTTTACCACCCATGGTGTGCCGCATTTACAATCAGATAGGAGAAAGCTGCGTCAAAACCCTGCGCCTGCTTTAAGCAGGCATAGGTCTTGACGCAGCATTGTATAGATGGGGCACCCCTGATCCTTGCTGGAGCTGCATCGCACTTACGATACAACTCCAGCAATGCGCCACCTTTACAGCACAGATGCGTCACACATCTGTGCCTTTTTTGCCCCATGCTGCGCCGCATTGTAAATGCAGCACACCATGGGTGGCGGAACAGTGGCGCAGGATGACTGTCACATCCCTGGGGATGCGCCACTCATCATAAATCTATCCCTAACCTTCTTATCTTGTTACAGATGAACTGCCATATGTATCATCAAAATATTTTACATATTATAAATAGCAAATTTTAAGGAATAAATAGCGATTCTTTACTATTCCTAATTTGCAATGAGCAAATTGCTAATTGCAAATTACCCATTCATTTCCATAGGCTAGGAGGCTCATAGGAATTAATGTTGCAAGTTGTGATTAGCAATTAGCTCATCACAAAATAGGATTTTTTTCAAGCGTGCAGGGGTATCTCAAGAACAACCTGCTGCACCCCTGAAAAAGAAATTTGGGAGCACATGGCACACCTACATGCCCTAATGGCATGTATGGGCGTCATATGGGACCTTTTTTTTTTTAAAAAAAAAATTCTTTTTGAAAAGAATTCGCAAATTACCACAAACTACAAGTTGGTGGTAGTTTCCAAATCCTTAATATCATTTTTTACATATTTTTTTTTTATACATTGCATTTAAGGAATCACAATTTTTGAATTATTGACATTTTAAGTAATTTCCACATGTGCACTGTTTTCTAAATATAATTTGAAAATCGTTTTTGGGGAAAAGTAATGGTTTGCAAATTTATGACAAGGACATAATGGTGTATGCTTCTCTATAAGGCATTTCAGTATCTCTAATGTCATTTTTCCCATATTACATTATAAGACCTTTCCCCATGAAGCACATTCCTTGTAAATATGCTCCCACCAGTGCATTGCAAATTTAGATTTTGACTGTTTCAGACACATAGCCATGTTGAAAGTGACCCAAAAAAATTGCAAACGTTTAAAAAAAACACATTCATGTGTCTTAATGACATTTTAATTCATTTCCCCATGGACAATGTTTTCTAAGTGGCACAAAAGAGGTATACACCTATCATAAATCTGTCCCTAGAATTATAAATGATTAAATCAGGATGACAATAAGATGTGGCCTATCCAGAGGTTTGTTTAAGGTGAGGCCTACTCAGGATTGCAGATTAAAGTTATGCTTGATGAAGAATACAGAGGAGATAATTTATTGTAAAGGCCTACCAATGAAGTAAGTGATTTCTACTTCATTGCACCAGTCATCATAAATGTATCCATAAGCTTCTTATCTTGTTAGACATCAACCGCCATATGTATCATATAACTATTTTGCATTTCCAAAAAAGCGAATTTTAAGGAATAAATAGCGATTCTTTACCATTCCAAATTTGCGATGAGAAAATTGCTAATTGCAAATTACCCATTCATTTCCATGGGCTAGGAGGCTCATATAAATGAAGGTGCAATTTGCGATTAACAATTTGCTCATCACAAATTAGGAATTTATTCCAAAAGTGCAGGGGTGTCTCAACAGCACCCTGCTGCAACCCTGAGAAAGAAATTTGGTGGCATATGGCGAACATAAATTTTAACAACATTCCTTTACCTCAAAAACGATTTTCAAATCATAACTTCAAAACACTACACATGGGAAAATTACTTAAATTGTCCTTAAGACACATAAAAGCGTATTTTGATTGGCTTTCCTGCATGGTAGGGTCACTTTAAACATGGCTATGTAACATAAACATTCAAAATCAAAATTTTCAATGTACAGGTGGGAGCATATTTACAAGCAATTTGCGCCACAAAGAAAGGTCTGACATTAAAATGGGAAAAATAACATCAGGGACAGTCAATTGCCTTATAAAGAACCATACACCATTATGTCCTTCTCTTGAATTTAAAAACAATTCCTTTTTCCCAAAAACGATTTTCAGATCATAATTTCAAAAAACTGCACATGAGAAAATGACTTAAAATGTCATTGAAACACATGAAAGCGTTTTTTTATTGGCTTTCCTGCATGGTTGGTTCACTTTTATCATGGCTATGTAACACAAACATTGATAATTAAAATTTTCATGCACATGTAAGAGCATATTTACAAGCAATTTGCGCCACAGAGAAAGGTCTTACAATAAAATGAGAAAAATAACATCAAGGACAGTCAATTGCCTTATAAATAACCATACACCATTATTTCCTTGTCATGATTTTAAAAACAATTCCTTTTCCACAAAAACGATTTTCAAATCATAATTTCTAAACACTGCACATCAGAAAATGACTTAAAATGTCATTAAAATACATGAAATCATTTTTTCATTGACTTTCCAGCATGGTTGAGTCACTTTTAACATGGCTATATAACAGAAACATTCAAAATCAAAAATTTCCATGCACATGTGAGAGCATATTTACTAGCAAATTGCGCCACATAAATCATAATTTTCTCCTTAAAGCACACTATTCTCTATCTAAAGTAAAGAAATATTTTCTCACCTTAGCAAATACTTTGAGTTTGAAAACAGTCTCAGAAACACACCAATTTGTCTTCAGCAGAGCAAAAGGTATGCACTCCAGAGTCTGCAGCTATCAAAAGCACAGAAATGGTGTAATTCTTCACACATATTTCTCATGTCACCCAATCAAAACTCTTCCCTCACTTTTTTTCAAATGAAAACCCTTCCCCCTCTGCCCTTTCTGCCTATTTTCCATAGCAACCACCTCTTGGAGAAACTCTGGTGTTTGCAAATTCACACAACAATGTTGCAATTGAACTCTGAACTCTCAGTGCACCTGCATATCCAGTGCTTTCTTTCATTTAATGATTTTTTATTGACCACTCAAAATACATCTTTCAAAGAACACATCTCTACACCCTAACTTTCTGTTTTCATCAATCAAAATCCACCAATCACTGTTACTACTTCATGAACACAGAAACTCCACAGTTTTTTTCATTTCAAACTCACATTTTTTCAACTGCCATTTCATTGCCACACTTCATCTGACTGCAGGAGAACCTTCTCTCACCATGTTTTCTGTCTGGATTGTTGGTCATAGTTATATTCACTGGGCTCAAAGGTACGTTGAAAGCAGGAATTTACCTAACCTCAATTTACAAGATGTGGAAATTAAGTGGTTTGGCCAGAGAGGATTAAAATGTCACCAATTGATACCATTGGTGAAAACCTTTATGCATTTGCCAAAACCTGACCTGTTAATTGTGCACTGTGGAGGTAATGACTTGGGCACTTTGACTGGTGTAGGTCTGGAAATGCTTTTAAAGGACACCTTTGAGCAATTGATGGCACTTTTTCCTCAGACTGCCTTGGTATATTCAAATATATGCCAAAGACAGAAATGGAGGTGGTCAAACCAATTTTGTCCACAAATTGAGAAGTCGAGGAAGCATGTAAACAAATCTGTTTCAGCTTACATGAGAGACCATGGAATGGGCTCCCTGTACAACAATAACTTGCGTTACTACATGCAAGATATCTACAGAGGAGATGGAGTTCACTTCTCAGATGAGGGCAACAGAGTTTTCACTCTGAATTTAAAAATGTGCATTGGTACCTACTTATAAGTACCTAAATGTACCATAAACCCAAAAGCTCTTCTCAGAGCTACCCTACATCTAATCACTCACAATTATTTTTTTACTCTAACTATTTTCACTAATTTTCAACAAAATACGCTCCCTGGTGCGCTACCCGGTACGCGTACCGGTAGCTAACCTCGCGAAATTTTTAAAAAAAATGTTTTTTTTTCCGCACATATGGGCCTCCTCAGCCACCCTCACAAAACCTAGGGGGTCAAGATAAGTCTACCGTGCCCCCTTCTACCCATTCTGAACATTATTTACCCTCCATCTTGTATCATAATTCGACCGAAACACAAAATGGTGAGCTCCCGTTACGCTTAAGGTTCGCGTACCAGGCCGCTTCCTGGGAAGCGCACCATCAAAAAAGGTGGGAAAGTAGTTCACAGAAAAGCCACTGGAGACAATTTCACCAAATATAGAATAGCTCATACTACATACCAATCCCTACCATTTTCACAAATTTGATTGGAATTCCATTTAGCCATTTAGCCTGTAGTCCTCTCTAAATACCGTGAGGTAAATTACTTCACAAAACACATCTGAAGTGTTGGAATTGACAACCAATTAAAATGTTACTTTCATTTTCTACTTTTTTTACATGATATTTGATTGGTTATGTACCCGAATATATATAAAGGAAGAGAAGGAAACACAGCCATTTTGACTACTACTTCCTGGTGTACATTTCATTTGGATTTTCATTAATAACTTCAACTTCTTTTTAAAGGTAAGTTGTTATTTTTAAAACTGAAGTATATTGTGCACTTTAAGTTAATATGGCAAACTTTTTCTGTTAGTTATATACTATCCCTCTGTAGTACTTATAAATTTAGATACACTTTTTTATATTCCTACTTCCACTCTGATACTATACACTGCCCAAAGATAAATTCTCTGATAAAAACTGCCTATCTAAAAGTAATCCCAACAGTGCCCTACCTCTACTAATATATATTTTTTTTATGCAAATTTCAGGAAAAATGGAAAGTGAACAAAACATTTCATTTGAAATTGTCCTTCCAGAGTCCAACACAGAAATCATTGATCCAAATGAGATTGAATTTATGGATGAAACATGGGACCAAGAACTACTGCAATGTGTGCAAGCAGTAGATAACCTCCTTGCAAATGAGGACATTTTACAACCTCAGAGACTACAATCTATATTCCATGATTATGAAATTTCTGACAATGAAATGTTAGAAAGTTTAATAAATTATGAAACACAATAAAAAAAGTTTAAAAAAAAAAAAATAATCAACAAAACCAACAATCAATTAACATACAGCATTTGAAAAGTCTATCATTCATTTTTTATTGTGATACGCTCCCCAGTACGCGTCCCGGTTCGCGTACCGGGCGCTAACCACGAAAAAAAACAAAAAAATTTTTTTTTTTTTTTGCTTAGCGGGGCCCCTTTAAAGCCTCCACATCAAACCTAGGGGGTCAGGGAGTATCTACTATGCCCCCTTAAGGTCATTTGCCCCTTCGCTTTTGACCTCCTCTTGTCTCTCGATCCTACCGAGAGACAAGATGGCGGCCGCTCCGGACTGTTTAGAATGTTGACAGACACCGGAGAGCCAATCAACTTCGCTACGCGAAGTTCCGTTACGCGTCAAGTACGCGTACCGGGGCGCTGCCTGGTCCGCGCTTACAGATATATATCTTTTTTTGAACGTTATTTTCTCAAAATCCACTGCAGCACATATATTGAGACCTACAAAAGGCACATCGGGCTACCAGTCCCTACAAATTTGCCAAGTTTCGTGCAAATCCATTCAGCCGTTCGGGCTAAAAGTGAGGCTAACCGCCCTATGGAAAACTCAATGTTAAAAACACGTTTTGGGACCCCCCTTTTTTCTCGGCCCCCCCTGGACCAACTCCCCCCAAATTTCCAGTGGCTGCTCAGAAACAAAATGTTCCATTTTCCAGAAAATTTCAGCCAATTCCGTCCACAAACGCCAAAGTTATTAGACATAGAATTTTCAAAAAACCCATAGAGAAAAAATCCTAACTATATATACCTACTGGCGACCGCCAGTAGGTAATATATACAGTGTTGCTGATACTTTGGGGCATGACTCGCTTGCTTCACACCTGGCCTTTGGATTTCCCTGGCATTTCTGGCATTGAGGTGAGAAAGGGAGAAGAGAGCCATTCACCTCTCTCGGCTACCTTTGAAATCCAGTCATATCAAAAATTGCTGCTGCTCCAGATTACTTGCATGTAGTCATTTTATTCCAAGGCGTATTTTGCACAAAGTATGAAAACTGTGCAACTGCAGGGATGGATGGTGGACGCTATGCGGCTGAGGTATACATTTAACTGCAGTGGCAAAATGTGATGAAAGATAACACTGCACCTTGGGACATGCAGTGCTGTAACTTAATGTCACAAGACTTTTTTAACTTAAGCACTCGCATTCAATGTCGCAATGTTACTCCCCGTGAAAAAGGCTCAACAGAAGAAACCCGTCAGTGTACGAATATGTAGATTTGGAAAAAAATTCCTGGAAGTGTTTCAAAATCGGGCTTTGGCATATCTTTCTTTTTAAATTAAGTTTATTTGTTATATTTGTTTAAATATACATTGAATATCATTTTCTTCTTTTTCATTATTATTGCTATTTTATATATTTAATATGTACTATTTAATATACATATATATGTATTGACATTTAAAAAATGATATTTAATACGATATTAATTATATCAATATTTTTTCTCAATATTTTAGAACTTACAGATAGAAGTATAGGATGGCGATATTTTGGGGTGTGATATTTTTGTCACAATATTTCTCACCTCGATATTTTGAGGGTCGATACCAATATACTCCCACATATTGGATGGGGATGAATGCACTGAAGATTATCACCAAGAAAACAGAGGTTCTGATTGTGGCTCATGATAAGTTGGTCCGCTCGGGCACCTGGTGGCCATCATATGGCATGTGTTTTGGTATTCTGTGCAGCCTCAGAAAGACACTTGATTTGCTCCCTGTTACAGCCAGGAAATCCCTAGTCCATGCTTTGGTTAAATCAAGGCTGGATTATGTCCAGGGCCGGACTGGGAACTGAAAGCAGCCCTGGCAAATTTTGCAAGACCAGCCCCCGTCCGGTGCGTAGCAGACCAGCCCCCATCCAGCGCATAGCGAGCGAGCGCAGCGAGCGAGCCCGACGGCCCCTAGGGGCGTTTGGGGGGGTTCTCCCCCCAAGAAAATTTTGAAAAACGACAGACCAAAATGGTGAATTTTACAGCATATTTTTCATTACATATTCAAATTGTATCAACTTTCAAAGCACAGTAAACAGTGGATGATGACCTTAAAGAACATCAGGTTACCCACCCAGTCATATGTATTCATAGGCATTCTTTCAGAGAGCACCAAAAATAGACACAAGTAGTGAATCAGAGAGAACAAAGTAAAAGTGAGACCAACCCCCACATGGTGTGTAGGGAGCAAGCGCTGTGAGCAACGACCAGGGGGAGCTTCAACCCCTCCAAGAAAATTTGGGAGACACAAAGGCCAAAACAAAGCATTGTTCAACACATTTTTCATTACATATTAGATTGTATTAACTTTTAAAGCATAGTAAATGATTACCTTATAGAGCACCAGGATACCCAATCATAAATCACAGACATTGCTACAGTGAACACTAAAAAATGAAATGTCAAGCATTGAACATGAATTTAAATATAACCAATTTATTCTTCATATAAAATAGGATAAAGACATTTAAAAACACACTGAACTTCAAACAAGTGTGCAAAGGTTCAGAGTAAAAAGTGTACAAGACAATGTGCAAACATTAAATGATTTTTATATCCTGAGTTTTGTAAACAGTGCTTAAATAAAGGATCTCATGTAAAGTGAAACAGTGCACAACATTATGACTAGGTATATTGACATTGTAAACAGCTAACATGACCTGCTTGTAGTAGCAAATCCTTAATATGATTTTATATACTATAAAACATAACAACATACTTCTTCTCAAACAAGTGTTATATTCAATTGCACTTTGCATTCATTTGTGTCAAGAGGGTGTTTCGCAGATGAGATGTCGGAGCAAGTCTCCAAGCAACCACCCATGGGATTTTGATGTAAAGTCCTACCTACTAACAAAGGTAGACCTGGATTTAAAACAAAAGCTGACGCCTTCTTGAGGTTTTCCAAGAATGCATGTATGCTGTAAAGTACTGCATAAATACAGTTTTGTATTGGATGGATATTACTTGTTGTTTCAGTGCAAAGCCTATGCTAGACAGTAGACATAATGCTCACAGGCTTTCACTATGGTACAAATAGTCCAAACTGTCACACTTGTAGGAGTGTGAATTTTAGTATGAACTTGCGTGCCGTATCTTTCTTGGCGCATCTCTGCCGATTTGCAGAGATGCGTCAGGCAACGTAAATCTGCCTCTCTGTCTTTTCTATTCCAGCTTTTGTGCCAACTTCGTTCTATTGGTCCGAGGACTCTGTGCAGAGAAGGGAGAACCCCTAGCACTGGTAGGCCTTGCTGAGGCTCACCACCACAACACCAATACATAAAGTACATACTCGGTTTTACATGTCAGGAGTTTGCAAAAGGGATTGAATATGTAGTTTAGTTTATCCCTTGCTGACATGCTTTGCATGTCTTACATCTGAATATATATATATATATATATACAGTGTTGCTGATACTTTGGGGCATGACTCGCTTGCTTCACACCTGGCCTTTGGATTTCCCTGGCATTTCTGGCATTGAGGTGAGAAAGGGAGAAGAGAGCCATTCACCTCTCTCGGCTACTTTTGAAATCCAGTCATATCAAAAATTGCTGCTGCTCCAGATTACTTGCATGTAGTCATTTTATTCCAAGGCGTATTTTGCACAAAGTATGAAAACTGTGCAACTGCAGGGATGGATGGTGGACGCTATGCGGCTGAGGTATACATTTAACTGCAGTGGCAAAATGTGATGAAAGATAACACTGCACCTTGGGACATGCAGTGCTGTAACTTAATGTCACAAGACTTTTTTAACTTAAGCACTCGCATTCAATGTCGCAATGTTACTCCCCGTGAAAAAGGCTCAACAGAAGAAACCCGTCAGTGTACGAATATGTAGATTTGGAAAAAAATTCCTGGAAGTGTTTCAAAATCGGGCTTTGGCATATCTTTCTTTTTAAATTAAGTTTATTTGTTATATTTGTTTAAATATACATTGAATATCATTTTCTTCTTTTTCATTATTATTGCTATTTTATATATTTAATATGTACTATTTAATATACATATATATGTATTGACATTTAAAAAATGATATTTAATACGATATTAATTATATCAATATTTTTTCTCAATATTTTAGAACTTACAGATAGAAGTATAGGATGGCGATATTTTGGGGTGTGATATTTTTGTCACAATATTTCTCACCTCGATATTTTGAGGGTCGATACCAATATACTCCCACATATTGGATGGGGATGAATGCACTGAAGATTATCACCAAGAAAACAGAGGTTCTGATTGTGGCTCATGATAAGTTGGTCCGCTCGGGCACCTGGTGGCCATCATATGGCATGTGTTTTGGTATTCTGTGCAGCCTCAGAAAGACACTTGATTTGCTCCCTGTTACAGCCAGGAAATCCCTAGTCCATGCTTTGGTTAAATCAAGGCTGGATTATGTCCAGGGCCGGACTGGGAACTGAAAGCAGCCCTGGCAAATTTTGCAAGACCAGCCCCCGTCCGGTGCGTAGCAGACCAGCCCCCGTCCAGCGCATAGCGAGCGAGCGCAGCGAGCGTGCCCGACGGCCCCTAGGGGCGTTTGGGGGGGTTCTCCCCCCAAGAAAATTTTGAAAAACGACAGACCAAAATGGTGAATTTTACAGCATATTTTTCATTACATATTCAAATTGTATCAACTTTCAAAGCACAGTAAACAGTGGATGATGACCTTAAAGAACATCAGGTTACCCACCCAGTCATATGTATTCATAGGCATTCTTTCAGAGAGCACCAAAAATAGACACAAGTAGTGAATCAGAGAGAACAAAGTAAAAGTGAGACCAACCCCCACATGGTGTGTAGGGAGCAAGCGCTGTGAGCAACGACCAGGGGGAGCTTCAACCCCTCCAAGAAAATTTGGGAGACACAAAGGCCAAAACAAAGCATTGTTCAACACATTTTTCATTACATATTAGATTGTATTAACTTTTAAAGCATAGTAAATGATTACCTTATAGAGCACCAGGATACCCAATCATAAATCACAGACATTGCTACAGTGAACACTAAAAAATGAAATGTCAAGCATTGAACATGAATTTAAATATAACCAATTTATTCTTCATATAAAATAGGATAAAGACATTTAAAAACACACTGAACTTCAAACAAGTGTGCAAAGGTTCAGAGTAAAAAGTGTACAAGACAATGTGCAAACATTAAATGATTTTTATATCCTGAGTTTTGTAAACAGTGCTTAAATAAAGGATCTCATGTAAAGTGAAACAGTGCACAACATTATGACTAGGTATATTGACATTGTAAACAGCTAACATGACCTGCTTGTAGTAGCAAATCCTTAATATGATTTTATATACTATAAAACATAACAACATACTTCTTCTCAAACAAGTGTTATATTCAATTGCACTTTGCATTCATTTGTGTCAAGAGGGTGTTTCGCAGATGAGATGTCGGAGCAAGTCCCCAAGCAACCACCCATGGGATTTTGATGTAAAGTCCTACCTACTAACAAAGGTAGACCTGGATTTAAAACAAAAGCTGACGCCTTCTTGAGGTTTTCCAAGAATGCATGTATGCTGTAAAGTACTGCATAAATACAGTTTTGTATTGGATGGATATTACTTGTTGTTTCAGTGCAAAGCCTATGCTAGACAGTAGACATAATGCTCACAGGCTTTCACTATGGTACAAATAGTCCAAACTGTCACACTTGTAGGAGTGTGAATTTTAGTACATGCGTTGTTACTATCATTGGCGATGCTGGCAAGGGCACTGTGTGGTACACGCTGCAGGGGCCTCCTGTCGAGGGCCCTGACACTTATTTTGTTGCAAAGTAAGCCCTGAGTCCAACTGCTGCTACACACATTCACATTTGTCAAAGAATCTTACATCTGAAAAGATCGGCCCTTCCTACACAAATACTAAAACTGCCCTTCTTGTGGTCCCAAAGGGGATTGCTATAGAGTCACGTGTCCAGTTCATCGAGTCGAGCACAAATATAAACGCACCTCTAGCCTACTCTTTGTTCTTACACCTCTACTGCCCCTCATGTCTCTATATTCCCCTTCTTCCAATATATATTCCTCTCCCACTTTCTCTCTCGCTCACTATCCAGTCTCTACTTCTATTAATTTCCTCCTCTGATCCCCTTTCTCTCGTTCCCTTTTTCCCTCTCTCTCCCTAACCAGGGCTTAATTTGAGCCAGAGCTTGCCGGTGCTTAGCACCGGCACCTAATTATCAGGGCCGGGTCTACAGTGAGTCACGCATTAAGATGAAGTGCACCGTCACCGTCAGTAATTGATTTATTTAAAATGAGTCACTGGCACAGAGAGCGTGTGCTGCTGCTGTGTAGTAGTGTAAGTGCTGCTGATTCGGTGTCACTTATTTTAAGTTGCCGCGTTGTTGATTGATCATGTAAAACACTTACTCTGCATTTTAAATGGTGACGACGTCAGGTGAATGACTCTCAATTTCTCCTCACTCTTTCACTTTAAGACTTCCGGCGCGGATCAGGCTTTGCCTGGGCTGGTCTTCTGTGGGGGTTGGGGCTGTGCGCGGCAGAGGCAGCGACGCGTGCGCAGATTTTGCAGTTGAATGCGCGCGCATTCGCTGCTTTCATTTTGCCATGGCATGCCCGCCCCAGCATACCCGCACGGACCGCCAGCACCGTATCTACTGGTGGTTGATGAACAACAACAACTACTTCAATGCCGCCGTTCAAAGTAGCGGTAGTCCGTAGGACGTTTGACGACTAGACAGACTCACCAGGTGAGGGCGAGCGAGGCATGGCCTGGGGGAAGGCCAGCGGCGACCTATAAATAATGCTGTGCACTTGAATGAACCACAGTCAGTCCTTGCAGAGCCAAGGGAAGGGCAGCCATGAAGGACATACTAACAAAAGGGTGGTGATGGCAGTCCGTGGTTCTGTCCGTCGCTCCTACCTCCACTCAGGCTTCCCCTCCCCCCCCCCTCATACGACTGTTCAGCATTGCAAGCAGCAGGACGGACACCGCCCACAAGCAAGTGCCTACTCAGTTCCTGAGTCCCTGCTGTTTCCTGCCCATCCCGAGTGAGGCCTCTCTGAAAACCTCAAGGGCGCTGGGAATTCCGACTCTCATTTAAAGGCTGAAGCTCTCAAGTGGCGTGCCTGAGGATGCCACAAAGTGCAGCGGGAGCAGGGTTCAGCAGTAATGCCAGGCAGCATGAAGGGGAAAGTATTAGTGAGGCGATAGAACGGGGCATCTTATGGACAGGACGGTACATTAAAAGCTGGGTAAGGCTGAGGCGGAGTCAGTCAGATCCCAGGACAGCTCCCTTTAAAGGATGGTGGTGGCGGCGGCGTGCGGTCAGTCACGTGTCTAGCTGGCAGGTGCCTGTGGATACCCACAGAGACGGTCCATACCATTTCAGCCTTTCCCTGGACGTCTTGTTGTACACGTTAGAATGGAGCATGTGAAAGGAGAGCAGAGACAGGCCAGTATAAGTAACATGAGAGGCCGGTAGGGCTGGGGAAGAATCAGTCAAATATGAAGCTTAGTCCCCTGAAATGACAGCAGGCCCCATCTGAATAAAACACATTTCGAGACTGTGACTGAAAGGTGGGGACAGACAGGCCAGTCTAAGTGACACGAGAGGCCGGTAGGACTCGAACAGAGTCAGTCGTCTGTCAGGTTGGTGACTTTGGGAGGCTGATGGGGCAAGGAACAGTCCACTGACTGTCCGGATAATCCATCAGTCACATATAAAAATACAGGCTCGGATAGGTTAATCAGACATTACTGCCATGTCAGAAGGGCCGGCTCAAAACAAGCCTCCCCCCATACACCTCACACTACCAAGGCCCTTAGACTGGAGGAGCTCAATAACGTGTCTTAAACTGCTTTATTTGTGACCATTATTTCCCTCGATTTTTTTATGGGATAATCTTTATAATTTATGAGGAGAAATGTAAAATCCTATGCAGTTTACACACTGTTACTGGTTTGTTGTTCTTTAAAACAGATCGCTTACAACAAACGGGCGATTTCTTTGGTGATCGAGCCTGTATTTTGGCCCAGTCAGTCCAACCCTAACAGGACGGTGCGAGAGAGAAGCCAATTGGGGGTGGGGCTGGGGCAGAGTCAGTGACTGCAGAGCCACCCGGCGTGAACTGAAACAGCCCATGTGCATCATGAAAGCACCCCGGGAGACGTGGCCTTGGTTATACTCACCTCGTCTCACGGCCCAGAAGTGGCCGAAGGCCTGGGTGGGGGGGCTGGGGTGACACCAAGCAAAGCGCGCGCTGGCGGCCATTCTGCGACCTTATCTCTTGATATGACCACTCTGCAACTGAGGGACCCGTCTTCAAGTTCAGCAGCGAAAATGTGGATGTCAAGACCTCCCCGGCAGCAGGGTGGTAAACAAGCAGCAGCGCCTAAGTAACAAGCTGCCTGCTGGGTGAGGGCGGTTTCAACAGCAGCCCCACCTGCTGTTACAACCCACACACCCCTCTCCCCCGCCCCTCCCCACCGAAGCATGCACACATGACCCCGAGATCTTGGCCTCACTAACTACTGTGTTGCTGTGAATGACGGGGAGTCTGCTAGGGTGCAGTCTGCCGCCCTCAGCAGCAGGGGGCACGTATTACCCTGGATGTGGAGGTGGGGACAGCCTCTGAGTGAGGGCTACAGTCTATAGGCCCTCAGCAGCAGAGGGCACGTATCCAGAGTGTGGATTTAGGGACAGCCTCTGAGGGGTACAGTCTACAGCCCTCAGCAGCAGGGGACACATCCTACCCTGATTGTGGGGTTAGAGGGAGCCACTGGGGTGCAGTGCGCAAGTGAGGCAGCCAGGGCAGGGCCTGGCAGGCGCCGTGACGTTTTTTTTTATCATTCTGTTTATTGGTCTGGTCATGATGGCCTGGGGTAGGGAGGCCCGGCAGCCAAATGATCATGATCTAAAAAATAGATAAAGCTGAGCAGGGACGGCCGTGATATACCCTAAGCCCTGTTTCAAATAAACTGTTTATAAACATGTGGCATAATGATAATCCCAGCACATTCCCTGCCCTGTATTATAGAACTCTGCTACTTCCGCCCTGCCAATACTTCAACTGCTGAGTACATTCATCATACATACTTGCATATCACAACTGCAACTGGAATACATGGCCACTGCTCTGTGCTCTCAGCAGAGAGGCCAAGGATTGAATGAGCATGTATTCTGCACCCCTTTTTGACACACTGGCAGGAACTGTAGGAAACTCGCACTGTCTTCAGCCTCAACTTCAGTACTCTGTCATGGCCTTTTACAAATACTGGCGGCGACTCAGTTTAAAGTATGCACTATAAAAGAGTAATAGGCTACACGAAAAGAAACAGAACATGCTGGAAATAGCTAACACGCTTAAGGAATGCAAGATTTAGTAAAACATGTGGAATGTAAACAGGCACTACTAAATCACTGTTTTATAATTTTTCAGAAATCAGATCAGTCAAATACAAGCTGTGCTCGATTCTATCAAATATTTAGACTCTGTAGATCCGATTCACATGTTGGGTTCGTTATTAATGTGCAAAAATTTGCGGTGCGGCTGGGTGAGTCAGCTGACATGTTGGATGTACAGAAGTATGGCAGCAAGAAGGAGGTGAGGTGAAGAATAACTTAGAAGAGGGTAGGGAGTAAGGGCAGGAAGGAAGCAGAGAGAGACAGAGGTAAAGAGGGGTGAGGACGAGGTCAGATACAGAGAGAGAGATGACAGAGCAAGAGATGGGCGCGGACTCGGAGCTAATAGTGTAAGTGGGTGGAGCCTGTGGAGGAAGTGGGTGGAGCTAGTGAAGAGTAGGTGTAGCCTCCAACAAACATTTGAGCACCTGCACTTCATATTTTACAAATTAAGCACTGTCCCTAATGTTCACCTTCTTGGCTATTATCCCTCCTTTGAGTCTCTTCTCATTTTCATTTCACCTTCATTTGTCTTTACACCAGTTTCTCTTACCCTCACTTTCTTCACACTCTTCATTCACACATGCTTCATCCGCCCTCTTCTATCGCAACTTAATCTATTATACATTCTTTCTGTCATGCTTTATGCTTATCATATTTTACCTCCTGTTACATTATACTTTCTACTGTTTCTTCCTCCCTCTGCACCACCTAGGGTCAGCTCAAGCATATTTACTTTCCTAGCTCTTGGTATATTTTTTGTGTCACCCACGCTAGCAATGATGCCACATTTGCTGCTTCTACTGATAACGTGACGCCCTCTGCTGGAAACGGCCTAGGTAGAATGCGTGGAATTCCCATCCCTAAAAATTGCCCTGTCTGCTGTCTCACACCATCCTCTCTTCTGGGATCTGCTCTCTAGAATTCTATCAATCACCCTCCTTCCTCTTCTTGCATACATGATCCTCACACTTACTCGCCTGGTCCTTTGCCCTCCCTGACTCACAGACACTCATTGAAATGTCACTCATAATTTCACTGGAATTATGAAAATGTCACACATAGCAATCTGAAACCTTGGCAGCTATGCGACTAGTTGGCGACTGGCGTCACACGCTGCCACCATCCATACCATGCAACCAGGCCTGCATCATGCAACAAACAAGTCCTGTGACTCTCCTGTCCCCCTCCGTCGTCCACTGCCACCAGGGCCTGCCTGGTCAAGTTAGCGCTGGAGAAGCAAGCTGCTTGCTCTTTACTTTCGGGGGGCTGGGCGGGCAGAAATTAAAACTGCGTCATGATCATCGTCACTCACCTCACTCAGGCGGCGCCGGCGGCCCTGCTGTCCAGTGTCTGCTGTGCCACTGCTGCTGGGGTCGGACGGTCAGCAGGTGAGGTCACTCACGGCAGGGGTCGGACGGTGGGGGCGACACACAGGGGAGTCGGGCTAGGCCTAGGCGGCGCCGGGCTAGTAGCCAGGGGAATAAAATTAATTTATGGGCCTGGTGGGACGTGCGCACCGACTGGCTGCAGGCTGCTCGCTCCTCTCGTCAGTCACGCGCACTAAATTGCCAATGCGCATGCGGGAGGAGGAGAAATGACACCAGCGCACCCTAGTGAGGCGCGCCGCGCGCAGACGCGGCAGAGGAGGGAGGGGGCAGGCATAATTCTGCGCGCTGCGCACAGGCACCTCCCCCTGCCCTCCTCTATTCTCTATTTGTTTTGCGGACCCCCTGGACCCGAGTCGACTTAGTGAGTCAGAGTGCACCAGAGTGCACAGCACTGACACTGACTGCACACATACAATCAGGCCCAGGCTGCCGGGGGGGGGGGGGGGGGGGGAGGGGGTCCGTTCGTGCAGGCCTGCTGCCTGCAATGCAAAACAAGTGCGTGCCGGGCTCCCTCGGGCTGCCGGCCAGCCCTGCCCTGATTTCAACTGAGTGACCACACGCTTTGTGCCGCCGGCGCGCCGCGGGGGCAAAACCGGCCCCCAGACACAAAACCGGCCCCCTTTTCTGAAAAACCGGCCCCCAAAACCCTCCAGCCGACCGGGGGATTGCCCGGTGCCCGGAAGCGCCAGTCCGGGCTGGGAGCCAATGTGAAGTGTCTCCAGAGACTGCAGCACATCTAGAATGCTGCCGCCCGCCTGGTGTTGATGCTGCCTAAAAGGGCCGCCTCCAAAAAAGCTTTGGAGACGCTACATTGGCTGCCAGTTAGGGAGCGTGTTCAGTTCAAAGCCCTTTGTGTCAGTCATCGGATTATGCAGGGGAAAGGACCTCGCTTTCTTCTTAACCTCCTAACAGCCTATACCCCGACTCGTCAATTGAGATCTCAGGGGGCGGGCTTAGCGCAGGTTCCTAAAATCCGAAGAGCCAGGATGGGAGGGAGGTCCTTCCGGTTCTTGGCTGCCCGTCTGTGGAATAACCTTCCCATCAGGCTCCGTATGGAAACCTTGGAGTTGGTCTTCCGCAAAGATTTAAAAACATACTTATTCCCTAGGGGATAGGCATATTAGGTCCCGGGTTGGGGAGATCGTAATAGTTTAGTTTGCTGAGGGCCAATTTGCTAGCACGGGGACACGCTGGCTAGTGTAACCAGGCGCTGTATAAGCTCAGATATTATTATTATTAATATATCGGGGCCTTTTCCCCTTTCTGAAAACTGTTGTTGAGGATTTGTGGGGTTACTTAACCTCTTAAGCGCGGCGTAAAATCTGACGCGTGCGGAATTTTCCATGCGCGGCTAGGGCCACGTCGGCCAACTGATGTGTGCAGCACTACGGAAGTAGTGCTCGCAGCGGCCGTTGGCTCACGCATGGCTTAATTGAGGCCCTTTTCCTGCAATTCTGATTCAGGATAGTTGTTTTAACCTTCACCTCTCATCTGAGAATTCTAAATAGAATTTTCCCATTCCTTCCTTTAGAAGGTGAGAAATTACAGCACAGACCTCAATTCGATTCAAGAAATGATAATTACAAAATCATGTACCGGGGAGGGCCTAAGACAGAGATTGTGTGGCTTTAACTACTTCAGAATCTGGCAGCTTGTCTGATTCTTAACCAGACTACTACTACTGTTTGAAGGCGTCACTGCACTAGCTTCCTGCGAACAAACAAATTATTCTAGGCCTTTCTGCATGAACCATCAGGTGGGATACAAAAATGGACCAAGTTCTTTACAGGGACCCAAAACCGGTCCCAGGATGCTTGTTTCCGGTTCAAGGAAGACTTGGCTTGCAGTTCGGGCTGGACTGTTCCCATGAGGCACAGGATCAAGACTGATTTGCATATGGCCATGTCTGAACTGGGGTCGCAGAGTGAGCTAAAGAATGATGATGGATTCAACCCAGATCTGTGACTGGGGTTGAGTGCCTGAAAAGTTTCAGCACTCCGTCCATCTGCTTGTGTTTGCACATGTGTGACGCAAACCTCTGTCAGTTTTTTTAAAGCAATGCAAAGCCACTTTCTGTGGCTCTGAGTGGATTAAAAAATCAGGAGAAGTGAAACAGCACAAATCGCTGCATTGTATTACTCAGCCCTGAGTTGGCATTCGTTGGGCATTAGGTGGGTGCTCCCCCTCTTTTTATGTGTGTTGCAGAATGCAGGACACAGAAAGAGGAATATGCCTCCCAGCACCTCCCTGCACAAAAACAATTCTGAGAGGCGCTTTCATCTTTAGATATGTGCTGCAGAAGGCAAAAAATATTTCTCTTCATTATGCCTGCTCTTGGCGCTGCCCGGGGTCTACATCATTAAGTAAAAATCCATGGGTGCTGCGAGGGAAAGAGACACTGCAATGCCCATGAAACGCCTCCTTGACACAGTATGGTTGAAATAACACATGTACTGGTTACTTACTTTGAATTAACGCTTCTTTCTTCCATGATGTCTTCAGCATCATCTTTATATATCCTTTCTCATGACATTGATTGAGTTATTGCCTGTTGTTGCTTTTCAATATAGAATTAAAAAACAACAATCAAAGTTTGAAGAGAAAAAACTAATCTGTTCCAACTCTTGGTTGTGCCTTGAGATGGACACGTCTTTCCCTTATAATCTACACTTACTGAATGGACAGAAGTGATAGGGTCTGATGCTAGATGTAAGTTATCTACATATAGGGTTGTTGAACTAGTTCTCCTTCTGCTTTTGTTGCCTTGAAAGACTTTGCAATCTCTGAAGGACATCGCGAGACTCTCCAACTCCTAATGAGTCCAATTCAGTTTGCCAAATTACTTTTCTGCATCAAGTAAGATGAATATTTTCTTGTTTCATTCATTTTTCTTATGATTTTCGATAATATTGTGTTGTTGTTATGACTTGTACATTTTTTGATTAATCCAACTCTTCTTTTTAGGTCTTGCGTAGTGGTGCAGTATACACTGTAGCTTGGAAGCTTTGTGGAAGCTCCGCCCACTCTCTGCCCATTGGCTTTTGTCTGAAATTCTGCCCTCTAATTGGTTTGAGGCTTGTTAGTCCCGCCTCATTCATCATGTGTATCCTTCCACGGCTATCAGCCCCTTTACTTGCAACAGTATTTTTCTTCCCCTGCCATCCCCCTCCCCTCGTGCTTGTGCCTACTTCCCACCCGTACTTCTGATTCTAATGCAATTGGTTTCGGGTAAAGGCGAGTCCCATTGCATTTTCAATGCTGGCTTATGAAGTCCTTTCTGTGACGTTTCCCGTCTGGTTGTAGTATGCGGGGCCTGAAAAAGACACTCAAAGACCGGAAGCTGGTGACAAACTTTCTGTTCTCCGGTGCTGTGTGTAAGAGATGCGGCCCTGGCCATGTTTTCCCCAAGGCTCCCGATCTAGGACAAAACAAAACCATTTTTTTGAAAGACGCCTTTAAAGCCTTTCAGAAAACGTCTCGTACAGCCGAGAGCTTGCAGTAAGCCACATCCTCCCCAGAGGTCTCCCACCGTGCGGGGGTCCTGCATAGGTCAGAACCCCAAAGACACTGCAGCCCGGTGCAGCGAGCCGGGCAGCCTCACTGGTGCAGCACCCGTGGGAGGCAGCGAGCTGGGCAGGTTCACTGGTGCAGCACCCGTGGGAAGCAGCGAGCCGGGCAGGCGCACTCGTGCAGCACCCGTGGGAGGCAGCGAGTCGGGCAGGCGCACTGGTGCAGCACCCGTGGGAGGCAGCGAGCTGGGCAGGCGCATTCGTGCAGCACCCGTGGGAGGCAGCAAGCCGGGCAGGCTCACTGGTGCAGCACCTGTGGGAAGCAGCGAGCCGGGCAGGCGCACTCGCGCAACACCCGTGGGAGGCAGCGAGCCGGGCAGGCGCACTCATGCAGCACCCGTGGGAGGCAGCGAGCCGGGCAGGCTCACTCGTGCAGCACCCCTGGGAGGCAGCGAGCCGGGCAGGCGCACTCGTGCAGCACCCGTGGGAGGCAGCGAGCCAGGCAGCCTCACTCGTGCAGCACCCGTGGGAGGCAGCGAGCACCCGTGGGAGGCAGCAAGCCGGGCAGGCAGTGTAGCTCCTATTTTCCCAATAGGCTCTGCGCATTGGAATAGTGCCTACAGCAGTAAAGGCCTAGGCCAGACGTTAACTAGGTCTACTACTGTCGATACTAGACTTAATTTTTGGGTTTGCCAGCTAAGCTCAGAGTTCGCTAGAAACTTTCTCGAATGTTCAAGGAAGGATTAACTCCCCTGATTAGACAAGAAGGGATTTAGTTTCTGACAACCATAGAACATGACAACTTTGCTCTCCCCTAATCAAGAGTCAATCTCGAGAGTCGTGTGAGCACAAGGCAATTATTTTACTCAGTCAGTACGTGCATTCTTAGTCTCATCAGAATGTAGAGAAAAGGAAGAGACGGGCGTGTTCAATAAAAGATGTTATTTATTGATCAGTCTCTTTTCTCGTACAAGAGAACTGGATCGATATTATTGCAATACTTATAGTTAAGTAAAGTGCATACATTAGAAGCAATAGTATAAAATAATACTGTAAAAACATTGATATGGTTTCTGAGCCATATGATGTTTAAAATGATTAAAATATATTTACATACACATATACATTTGACTAAACGTACTCAACTGGTGTTTCTAAATACGCCTACCCCGTGTACCTGACCTAAGTCTAATGCGTGGGCGGGAATAGAAAGTTACAGTTTAGTTTAAGTTTGTTTTTGCCAAGTGAATAACTAAAGAATTCTCTAGGAGGGGTTATTCAGTTCTGTACCTGGAATTTAGGATGAATGAGGAATGGTATCTCTTTCTCTGCTCTCGATATTCCAGGCTGCCTGCGAGGGCTGCCCAGAAGCGCCGGTGCTGGGTCTCTCGGCTTGAGATAGCAGCGCGTCTCTCAGCGCGTCAGGAAGGCGGGGCTGCTGCCTGCGGGGTCTGCTTCTGCTCTCGGCTTCGGCAAGTATGGCTGCTCCGTCTTGTCACCACGCGTGTGTTTGCATAGGGCAAGGTCGGCAATATTTATACCTTAAAGGTGCCGAGATTGACGTAAGGATGGACATAGGTACGTCAATAAAGATGTCATACGACTTGCTCGTTAGCACATTCTTTACTAAAGTTCTCTGTGAAATCAAAACAATGGCCGCACGGATTATCCAGGTTGTCATAGGTTTGATTTGTTATGAGAACGTCGTATGCCTTATCAGGGGCTGGAGGAATGTCGCTTGTCTAATTAGATCTCAAGCGTTATGACCTAATCAGATAACACGTTCCTGTGCCGTAGTGTGACTGCGTCAGATAACGGTATCTGCATCATGGGGGATTTCTTGCCTCATGGGCTGACTGTTAGTTAACTAGCTAGTAAGTTTAACCAGAATAGGGTCAGGAATAGGGGGATCGAATCAGAACCTATAGAAATACACGACACCCACTCCACGCTAACTATGGTCATATCTACTAATCTATGCATAGTATAACATAGTACAACATACTATAGAGTATAGTGTATACCTTACCACCCCAAAATACATAAATGCATTTCGAAATTTTCAAATATACTGAAAAATTGCAGTCATATATATTGTATGCACTTAAGCTATGAATTAGATGCAAAAGTGAACACGCATTGTTATGCATTATTGATTGTTGGTATATGAGAAATACACATGAAATGGCTCTTAATATGGCTATACAGAAAAAAAGTCGAAACCATTTCATCACATAAAATCTATTGCGAACATACCAGCGGGCAGCTAAAGTCTATACAGTCTATAAAGTATCTAAAATAGAAATCTTAGTTCTCTAGGAATAGTCTCTTACTTTAAGCAGAAAATCAGTGTCCCGGGAAAAAATATATAGAAAAATATTTTAGGGGCTTGCTGAAAAAAGTTGCTGTCCGTGAACTGGATTGTAATTGTTCATGTGACTTTATTTTTAAAGTTGAAGGCCGAATTCAGGGAACGCCGTGTGCGAGTTTACTCAAAAGTCTCTATTTCTGTTCCGGAGAGAACATCATATCATTCAGGCTTTCGAAAAAACTGTCAACAGCTTCATGGGAAAGTTCCTCTAAGTCGGAAATAGGGGTAACCATGCATTCATGCGCATGATTGTCTCCATTGACATTCTGATTTGCATTGCTGACAGAAGGTCGTACCTGTTCGATGCTGCTTTCATCTTGAACTTCACTACTCTTCAATCGCAGTGGTGAAGATTCCAGGAATGCCGTCATCAGAATTGGCAGCCTTTGAGGGCAGCACAGTGCGTGAACCTTGGTAGGAACCAACAGTGTATCTGCATCCACCGGCGCATCCGATTGTAGCGTCAGACAGGTGTCTAACACGCATTCTTCTCCGCATAGCAGACACCTTAGTACAGGTAAAACACACCTTTGCCACATTGGTCGAAATGATAGAAACCAAGTCATGTTTAGGTCTCTAAGCCGGGATAGTCCCAGGATTTTTGATATCCGGTCCCGGTATCCAATGGCTAGGATCGTATCTTCCATTGTCGCGAGAGTTTGATCTGTGACATGGGTTGCCATAACGAAAAATAAGGACTAGGAATAGGATTCCTGCAATTAGTCCTAGGATCAGGGGAAGTCCGCCAAAAATCGAATGGACGAAGTCTGGAAAAATACCCAGTATGGCTTTGAATGGTGTTAATGCCATCGAAAATACTGTCTTAAATACCTTTGAGACCCCTGTGGTATCAGAAATATTTAAGATTTCGCTCAGGATTTCCGCGAAATGTACGGGGGAATTAGTTGATAATAATGTATGTATCTCTGCAGTCGTCCTTGCGACTTGTAGATCATACGTTTCTTTAGATGACGTGAGCCTTGTAGGCGTCTGAAGAAGCACTGTTTTCATTCTGCTTAAAGTGTCTATTCGAATAGAAGTAATTTTCAAACTGGGCCATGCCCTTGCCTCCCTGTCTGGAAAGGAGCTGGGAAACAAAGAACGTCCACAGCACTTGACCTTCGCCGTCGTAGTGACGAGATAAGGAGTCCCGGGCATAAGACTACAGCATCTGCGGTCTACAATAAGAATGTAACTCCCATTATAGAGTCTTTGAAAGAATGGTTCTATTTCAGTTGCAGGTGCGCCTTGCTGGTGACATGAAAAGTTGTATGAATTCCCTTCACAGGCTCCGTGCAAACTAATACCGTTACACAGAAGCGTGCCGCTTAGTGACATAGCACAATTGATGCCACTAAGAAACACTTTCTGTCCTTTGTTACTGATACATGCATGTGAATAGGGCAGGTTCCATGTTGTTTTAAGGTACCCCTTTCCCAATTTCTCGTACATGCCAGCCTGTATATATTTTTGGCAGTATTGAAACCTGAAGGTTGAGATTGGAATATTTATGATTCCGTGGATTATCCATTCACTGACAGGTCGTTCTGACATTGTCAACGGTAATCTTTCTAGTTTTTCAATGCTCAAGATTGTATAATCAGCACCCTTCTGAGCCATACCGATTTGTCTATCAGTAAGGTTAAAGATTTGGAATAGTGACGTTGTGTTGATTAAACGCCAAGGCACATAGCCTGAACGCAGATTTTGTAACGTCCAGCCAAGCTGTACAATAGAACGCAATTGTGACTGACCATGTTGTAATAACAGTAAGTCTTGCGATAATATATCGATTGCTGAAGACACAATGCTGTCCAATGAAAAAATTCTGGAGGACAGAGTCATTAACCCATTGTCCACTACAGAAAGTGATTTTTCCAAATTAATACGGTCAATTTCCCGTATTCTTTCTGCTGTTTCAATTTGAGTAACCTTCCAGGCCTCATTGTATGCTGCATATACAGAGGCTGCTATGAAACGCTTTTGACGCTGTTTGCGTGGTCCCATTATGAAATCACGCAAGTCAGCACCATCAGTAAGTAAAGTTAGGTGTTGCTTAATTTCAGGCAGTGTGGAAGTTTGTAGCCATTGAAGGCATAATTTGCCCACACTGTAGGTTGTTATTATCCCTGGGTGATGTCTTTGGGGATATCTAGGGTCTGGCCTGGTCATTTTGAAACCCTGTGTTTTATTCAGGAATCTATCTTGACAGTTATTTGTATCTGTGGGCCAGATCAACCATTGTTTCCAATCAGGATGTGTTCTGTTTTGGTTAAGTATATGGTTTATGTCTATTTCTTCATCTGTTTCAGAGTTATTGCTAAACATTGTTGGCTTTGGAATAGACAGGTTATTTAAATCTTTGATTTTGGCTAAGCCAAGACAGGTGGTTTGTTGAACGGTGTCATTTAAAAATATCATTTGTTCTGGGATCATGCAGGCTCTAAACAAAGCTTCTATACCCTGTACTTGCCATTCTTTTGTGCCCCAAACACTTTTCAAATCAACATGTTTGTCCCAATAATCAAATCCAAAAGTATTCATTTTTTCAAAGAAAGAATCTGAATATATCAATTTTGTGTTGGTTATCATGGTTTTCATCCCTGTCTTGTTTGACAATTTGTAATAAAATGTTTCAGCATTAGTTATGTTAAAACCTGAAAAATATGAATATTTGCCATACACGGTTCTAGAGCTCCCTTTTGGAGGTGTAGCACAATGTTCCCATTGATTAAAATTTAAAACATTTCTAGGTTGTGCAGATTTATGCAAGAAATGGTTACCATAATGGTTATAGCAGTACATGCTGTCATAATTTGTAGAACCCTGCAAATAATCATGTTTTGTAAATTTAGCAGACATTACTAAGTCAGACATCATATTGTTTATACTTTCAAAGTCCCAATCATCAGCAAATGAGTTTGGTTTTGCAAAGTCACTCAAGGAGATCTTGATTTGGTGTGGATATTTCAGGATCTCGACCGGACCATAAATTTCATAGTCAGTGTTGTCCCAGGCTACCCCACCAGATATTGGAATTGCTGTGAAGTTGGCTGAAGAAAGTTCTGAAGAAAGTTCTCTTTTCTCGACGTGTGAAGATGTGTGTGGTTTGAGGACCAAGTTGATGTTCTGACTTGCTGTGTCCATTTTAGCATATTTTCCCTCAATGAAGCGTCCCAAGGTAAATACCATGATGAGCCAAAGTATGAGGATAAATGCACCAAAACCCACCCAAAATTCAATCCATGGAGAAACTAGATATGTTTCTTTCAGTTGTTTCAAAAGTTCCTTAGCTTTGTCTTTAAAGGATTTTGATGATGGCTGTGTCTTTTGTTCGCTGAAGCCGTCAGAGGAATCATCGAAGTTGATGAAGTAACCGGATGCAGTTCTGTCAATTGTTCCAATTGGTTCAGGATTTTTGTTTCTCGCATTTTCACTTGGTACTTCTGTATAGATTGGTGTGTCTCTGCTAAATGTCTTTATTTGGGTTTTCAGAGGTCTAAGTTCTATTGCATTGTTGCATAGTCCTTGTTGTTCTTCCGTAGGCGTTTCGAATGTGATGAGCCTCTTTGATAGGACCTCTGTACTGGTAGCAAACCTTGGTGTTCTGTTACTTATTGGGAGTCCACTTGGCCTACTGTTTGTTATCGGCCACATGTTGTGGTTTTACCAGGTCGATGGATACAACTCGGTTCTCCTTTTTTCCAGCAAGTGGCGGTAGTACAACTGATCTTGTCCCGTTGACAGACAATACAGGAACTGCTTTTCTGTAAGAAGGCCCAAATTCCTTCTTTACCGCGATCTTCTCCCTGACTAGATCCCCGACTTTTGGAATCCAGACAGGTCTTGCTGGGACAGATGGTGATTCTTCAGTGGTCGTTGGCTGTTCTTTCAACTGTATGTTGCTCAGGTCTTTTCTTGTTTTGTTTAAGTCCTGCAAAATAGCCAAACGGTCTTTGACATCAAAGCTTTTTTCTGTTACCACTGAAGTCTGACTATCAAGGTCAGAGATCAACATCCTAGTTCCGAATAATAATTCGTACGGACTGAATCCCTTCAGAGAATTTCTTGGCAAGTTATTAAGACTACGTTGGACACTTATTAGATGTTTGACCCACCCAGCTCCCGAACCTAATATCCTTTCTATTATAGATTGCTTTCTGTCTTGGTTTTTTCTTTACACCATCCCATACCCTCAGGAAGGAAGTGAGAAGATTCCCGCTGGGCTGTGCTCATTTGGCCATTCTTTCCCCCCCCAGGCTGGATTGCCTGAGAAAAGGAAAAAAAATTGGTCGAACGTAGCATGCTCTTAGCGTATATGCCATTTAGACTCGCAAATCTTGTATAACAGTCTGGACGTCAGCCGAGTGCTGTGGATCTACATTATAAGTGGGAACTAGCCTGTATATGTTAATCGCAAGCCATTCTTTTTAGTGGTGATGTTATCTGCCTTGATACGACGAGGTATTAAACTGCTTCTCTCCCCACTGCGATCTCTGTTGCAGTTTGGGCAGTTTTTTACAAACATGGTGTAGTGCAGGCTCATGCCTGGCCACCAGTACCGTGATTGTAATTCTTCCAGAGAATCCTTTAATTTAAGGTGTCTGAGACCCTCGCCCATGTGTGCGTCTGCGATTAACAAGTTTCTCCTGTCCATGTTTGGAATCACTCTATCCCCCACTCCAGGGATTCGAGCAAAAGGAATGGAGTTTGCATCTATGATGTATGTGTAATTGAGTGGATAGTTGATCGGTAACGCCGAGCAGTCGCCTTTTGATGACGTTTTTACTGCCAGCAATGTTTCGCCGTCAATGTATTTTAATGTACGCTTTTTTCGATCCACGGGAGCCGGTTTACTGGCTGCCGCTGCGGCTGTTTCAGCCAATGAATTCCCTACAACGTGAACGCCATCACGCTGGTGACTCAGTGAGTGTGTCACGTGAGTCTTTGGTAGTTCTTTTTTCAAAAGAGCTACCTGTTCCCAGAGTAGTCTCTGCTTTATTGGTGCATCCGTGTCATCTTTGTAATCGTTCTGAATCCAGGTCTGCAAATCCTTGTTATATGCTTTGACGCAGAAATATGAATCTGACACTATAAGTGTCGGGAATTCGCGATCCGCATTATCTAGCGCCATTTTCAAAGCTAATATTTCAGTTTGTAGTTCTGAATTAGTTTCTACTGAGTGTGATTTTGTTAATAGAGGTCTTAGTTTACCTCCGTGCCACACTTCTTTTGTAATCTCACATGTGGGATTGTATGCATGTTCTCCCCAAACGGAGGGTTGAGCATGTCCGTCTGTATAGATTACACAGGCGTAATGTCGTAGAGGCAGAATGTCGATTGGCAGAGGATACGTTTTTTCATATTTTAGATTTTTTAATTCTTCTAGTTCTGGATCAAAGAAGTAATATACTTTGTCCGTTGTGATTGAATTTACCCATTGTAACCATTCTGGATCCAATGTTGTTGTTGGTAAATTACACGGTGTTGTTAATGCCTCAAAAGCTGATTCTGCTGTTCTGACTGTGATATGTCTACCGTCAGCTATGTCTTTTTCTCTAGCTATTGCGGTTTGAACTGCTTGAACAATTTTTCCTTTGTTGTTGAATCTCTGTTCAGCTTTTGTGTACAAATGTGATTTGAATGCAATTGGTACCTTATCTCCCTCATTAGAGGTTAGGTATGTGAATCCGTATCTCCCTGGGATGACTCGGATCACAAGGTTGCGTGTATTATCACGGGTTTCTAATTTTGTTTTAATTAGCATGTCTGTTTGTAAGGATCTCAAAATTTCTGTGTGTGCTTGAGTCCAACTGGATCTTTTAAAGTCTGGTTTAATTAGATCATAAAGGGGTTTGACCCTTTCTGCGTAATTTGCAATATATGTTCTTCCGAAATTTAGGAAGCCTAGAATTGACTGTAGGTTTTTTAGTGTTTTAGGAGCTTGGATTACGGCACATTTCTCTAGGAAATTGTCTGCCAGGCTTTTGCCTTCACTTGATAACTCATATCCTAAGAATAGGACCGTCAGATGGGCAATTCTGGACTTTTTGAAGTTGAATTTGTAACCCTCTGCAGCGAAACCAAGTATTATGGTGTTCACTCTTTTCAAGTGAGTCTCCAAGTCATCATCTGTTAAGTAAATGTCATCGACATAAGATAATGCTTCATCATCATATAGTTGTAGTAATTCTGTTACTCTCGCTGAGAATACCCCCGGGCTGTTCTTGTACCCCTGGGCTAACCGACAGAATTGTTTTTGAGTGCCATTTACTGAGAATGCAGTTAAATATCTGCTCTCCGGTGCTATGTTTTGACAAAAGAATCCGTTGGAGATGTCCAAGGTTGTTTTGTATTTTTTGCGCACTATGTTATTCATTAGTGCAGCACTGTGTGAGTTTTGCACTGCAAAAGTTTTGCAACATGTGTTAAGGTGTCGGTAATCCAAAACTAGACGGTACGAATTGTCTGGTTTGGAGACCGGAAATAAAGGATTGTTCATTTGTGAGGTGCAAGTTTCAATCACCCCTTGGTATTCTAGCTGATCTAGTATTTCATTTACTTGTTTTTTAGCTTCTTGCTTAATTGGGTACTGCCTTTGTGCAGTAGGTTGTGATTTTAACTGGACTTTGTGAGGAGGAGAATCCTCATCCCATCCTACATGATTTTTATATAAAGCAGGTGCTAAGGCCACTGCCCACTTTCTAGCAAGTGTATATTTTTTATGAATCAGTATTTGATTCGAGAAGGCAGGCATAATTACTTCTTCGCCATGAGGGCACTCCCTGACAAACTCTGGTGGCCAGTCTTTTTCAGCTAGAAGGATGTCATAGCCCTTGGATAGGTTATCCCAAAATAGTCCCCTTATTTTCCTAGTCTTATCTCCCTCTATACGTAATGTTATCTCGTATATTTTGTGGGGCTTGCTAACTCTGGTATCTGCAGTTTCCACTTGAAGGTATTCATTCGTGTCCACTGTCTCCAGATGATTCATAAGGACTTTGCGAGCTATGCTCACCTCTGCTGCGCTGTCTAGCATTGTCTGAGCCCATTCTCCGTTTTTCAGTTGTGTCCTCAGTATTCTCGGCATTGTTAACTACCTTGATACTGGCTACCTTCTTTTTTGGAAATTGTGATTTCTTTTTCAGTTGAGCAGGTTCCTTGTCTTTGGACTTGGCGTGCTCTTCTGATCGTCCTCTTCTTTCCGATTTCTGCGAGGAATTCTGAAAAGATTGAGAGGGACGTGTATCAATGTCTTGATATCTATCAGGTTTTTTAATATTATCCCTATTTCTAAGGTTATATCTATTCCCAGAGGGTTCACTCTGAGGTGACCTTTGTCTCGGGTTCGGAGATTTCTCTCTTCGCCTAGGAGACCTTCCTCTGGACTGGAATTTCTTTTCTTTAGGATTGGATTGTTTATTTCCATCCCAGTTCTTTTTTGGTGAATTATTATTAAAAAATATTTTTTCTGGACTTGTAGTCAGTTGCGGTTTTACTGGTATTCCACCTAGACTATCTCTGCCTAGTTCTTCATAGGATTTTTCTATGATTCTGGCAATTTCAGCTGGTTGGTCTGCTATATCTGTCTCTTTTAACCTCTGGCGGATCGCCACGTTTGCTGCTTCACCCTTTATGTTGGCTAGTAATATAGCCGAGACCTGCTTGAAGTCTTTCAGTAATTTCATACCAAGAGTTAAAGCAGGTTCTGGACCGTATTCATCTTGAATTTGTTTTAGCACATCTGGTATCACCGAAATGGATGGAACACCGTGCGTTTTTGTATAGATGGAAGCAAAGACTGTACCCCAAGTGTCACAGTCCTCAATGTGTGGTGCGATTCCCATTGGGAGACATATAGTCAGAATCCTGTGTTTTTCTAATGGGGTGGTGTCAGGAAACACCGCCTCTATTTGGGTAATTTTCTGTGCCAACCAGAATGGTATTTGTTCCCGTTTAGCTGGAACTTTACCTAGGCAGGATTGGAAGTTCTGTGGTGTGATTTTATTTGTGTTCCCCTGGTGAGGGGTCAGCTGTGGAATTTTAATCGCTGGCTGAATTGTTGAAGTCCGCATTACATACTGAACTAATTGTCTATGAATTTTTAGTAGTTGTTTTAGCTGTATTAATAGCTCTGCTGCAGGCATTCTTTCGATGTCTGGATGTGGTGTGTATCCGGCTAGGACCGGCCACGTTGCTCCTGGTCTTCCTAAAGGACCGAGCCTTGTAATGTGATTGTTATGTATTAGGGCGCCATCAAATAAGAGCAAATGCTCTTGGAATTTGAGTGGTACTTCCACCTCCTCGAAAGGAGTGTACGTTTCAGGAGGTTCCTCTACTTTGTAATAGTGGAAGTACTTTGTTACAGCATTTGCTGCTGGAAAATGTATCCATGTATAGTATACCTCTGTCTGCCGATATTCGTGTGCCTCAATTACGAATATGACTGTGCCACCTCTAGGTGTCAGTCCATTTTCTATAAGTTTTAAGGTTATAGATCTCCTTTTAATGACCGGAATAAGTATTATATCCGCGTCTGCTGCTTGCATGGTAGCATCAGCATCTGCTATTTCAGTAGCTAATCTAATTGCCTCTCTTTCTCCATCGCTGTCTCCCATTTTACTGACAGGATGGTATTATTTTTGTTTGCAGATCAGGTTTCTTTATGGAAACAGAGATTAGATGCACAATATTTTGGAACTGTTTTATCCTTCAACGTTGACTAGACCAAGAACCATACATAGGAGTTCCCTCCTGCGAGGTTTTGGAGGATATAATAACCTTTCACCCACTCCAGACGTCTTTGGAGTATTTGGGAAAAGGGGTCTGAGTGAGAAAGCACGACTGAGTTACTCTAAATGTCTTACGTTAGTTTTATCGCCCTTTCCAAACACGTTGGGCGCCATGTAGTGTAGCTCCTATTTTCCCAATAGGCTCTGCGCATTGGAATAGTGCCTACAGCAGTAAAGGCCTAGGCCAGACGTTAACTAGGTCTACTACTGTCGATACTAGACTTAATTTTTGGGTTTGCCAGCTAAGCTCAGAGTTC
Organism: Lissotriton helveticus; assembly: GCF_964261635.1. NCBI lineage: Eukaryota > Metazoa > Chordata > Amphibia > Caudata > Salamandridae > Lissotriton > Lissotriton helveticus. The sequence goes on along the minus strand of NC_136068.1, from coordinate 1,965,405,617 downwards.
GCTAGAAACTTTCTCGAATGTTCAAGGAAGGATTAACTCCCCTGATTAGACAAGAAGGGATTTAGTTTCTGACAACCATAGAACATGACAACTTTGCTCTCCCCTAATCAAGAGTCAATCTCGAGAGTCGTGTGAGCACAAGGCAATTATTTTACTCAGTCAGTACGTGCATTCTTAGTCTCATCAGAATGTAGAGAAAAGGAAGAGACGGGCGTGTTCAATAAAAGATGTTATTTATTGATCAGTCTCTTTTCTCGTACAAGAGAAATGGATCGATATTATTGCAATACTTATAGTTAAGTAAAGTGCATACATTAGAAGCAATAGTATAAAATAATACTGTAAAAACATTGATATGGTTTCTGAGCCATACGATGTTTAAAATGATTAAAATATATTTACATACACATATACATTTGACTAAACGTACTCAACTGGTGTTTCTAAATACGCCTACCCCGTGTACCTGACCTAAGTCTAATGCGTGGGCGGGAATAGAAAGTTACAGTTTAGTTTAAGTTTGTTTTTGCCAAGTGAATAACTAAAGAATTCTCTAGGAGGGGTTATTCAGTTCTGTACCTGGAATTTAGGATGAATGAGGAATGGTATCTCTTTCTCTGCTCTCGATATTCCAGGCTGCCTGCGAGGGCTGCCCAGAAGCGCCGGTGCTGGGTCTCTCGGCTTGAGATAGCAGCGCGTCTCTCAGCGCGTCAGGAAGGCGGGGCTGCTGCCTGCGGGGTCTGCTTCTGCTCTCGGCTTCGGCAAGTATGGCTGCTCCGTCTTGTCACCACGCGTGTGTTTGCATAGGGCAAGGTCGGCAATATTTATACCTTAAAGGTGCCGAGATTGACGTAAGGATGGACATAGGTACGTCAATAAAGATGTCATACGACTTGCTCGTTAGCACATTCTTTACTAAAGTTCTCTGTGAAATCAAAACAATGGCCGCACGGATTATCCAGGTTGTCATAGGTTTGATTTGTTATGAGAACGTCGTATGCCTTATCAGGGGCTGGAGGAATGTCGCTTGTCTAATTAGATCTCAAGCGTTATGACCTAATCAGATAACACGTTCCTGTGCCGTAGTGTGACTGCGTCAGATAACGGTATCTGCATCATGGGGGATTTCTTGCCTCATGGGCTGACTGTTAGTTAACTAGCTAGTAAGTTTAACCAGAATAGGGTCAGGAATAGGGGGATCGAATCAGAACCTATAGAAATACACGACAACTTGTGCAGCACCCGTGGGAGGCAGCGAGCCGGGCAGGCTCACTCGTGCAGCACCCGTGGGAGGCAGCGAGCCGGGCAGGCTCGCTGGTGCAGCACCCGTGGGAGGCAGCGAGCTGGGCAGGCGCATTCGTGCAGCACCCGTGGGAGGCAGCAAGCCGGGCAGGCTCACTGGTGCAGCACCTGTGGGAAGCAGCGAGCCGGGCAGGCGCACTCGCGCAACACCCGTGGGAGGCAGCGAGCCGGGCAGGCGCACTCATGCAGCACCCGTGGGAGGCAGCGAGCCGGGCAGGCTCACTCGTGCAGCACCCCTGGGAGGCAGCGAGCCGGGCAGGCGCACTCGTGCAGCACCCGTGGGAGGCAGCGAGCCGGGCAGCCTCACTCGTGCAGCACCCGTGGGAGGCAGCGAGCACCCGTGGGAGGCAGCGAGCCGGGCAGGCGCACTCATGCAGCACCCGTGGGAGGCAGCGAGCCGGGCAGGCTCACTCGTGCAGCACCCGTGGGAGGCAGCGAGCCGGGCAGGCGCAATCGTGCAGCACCCGTGGGAGGCAGCGAGCCGGGCAGGCTCACTGGTGCATCACCCGTGGGAGGCAGCGAGCCAGGCAGCCTCACTCGTGCAGCACCCGTGGGAGGCAGCGAGCACCCGTGGGAGGCAGCAAGCCGGGCAGGCACACTTGTGCAGCACCCGTGGGAGGCAGCGAGCCGGGCAGGCTCACTCGTGCAGCACCCGTGGGAGGCAGCGAGCCGGGCAGGCGCAATCGTGCAGCACCCGTGGGAGGCAGCGAGCCGGGCAGGCTCACTGGTGCAGCACCCGTGGGAGGCAGCGAGCCAGGCAGCCTCACTCGTGCAGCACCCGTGGGAGGCAGCGAGCACCCGTGGGAGGCAGCAAGCCGGGCAGCCTCACTCGTGCAGCACCCGTGGGAGGCAGCGAGCACCCGTGGGAGGCAGCGAGCCGGGCAGGCTCACTCGTGCAGCACCCGTGGGAGGCAGCGAGCCGGGCAGGCTCACTCGTGCAGCACCCGTGGGAGGCAGCGAGCCGGGCAGGCACACTCGCGCAGCACCCGTGGGAGGCAGCGAGCCGGGCAGGCACACTCGCGCAGCACCCGTGGGAGGCAGCGAGCCGGGCAGGCGCACTTGTGCAGCACCCGTGGGCGGCAGCGAGCCGGGCAGGCACACTTGTGCAGCACCCGTGGGAGGCAGCGAGCCGGGACGCCTCACTCGTGCAGCACCCGTGGGAGGCAGCGAGCCGGGCAGGCGCAATCGTGCAGCACCCGTGGGAGGCAGCGAGCCGGGCAGGCGCACTCGTGCAGCACCCGTGGGAGGCAGCGAGCCGGGCAGGCTCACTGGTGCAGCACCCGTGGGAGGCAGCGAGCACCCGTGGGAGGCAGCGAGCCGGGCAGGCGCACTCATGCAGCACCCGTGGGAGGCAGCGAGCCGGGCAGGCGCACTCGCGCAGCACCCGTGGGAGGCAGCAAGCTGGGCAGGCGCACTCGTGCAGCACCCGTGGGAGGCAGCGAGCCGGGCAGGCTCACTCGTGCAGCACCCGTGGGAGGCAGCGAGCCGGGCAGGCGCACTCGCGCAGCACCCGTGGGAGGCAGCGAGCTGGCTTTTTAATGGATTTAGGGAAAAGGACCGTTCAGAGTTCTGCAGTGGGAAAGTAAACTATGTGCAGCCGATCGGCATGCAATAGAGCAGATTGATAGAAAGTGAGCAGTAAATCTTCCCAACCAAGCAGACCCCACCAGGCCCCTCAGGTCAGTGGCTTGACGATGGGAATTATGTTCGAATGATTTCAGCTCTATTTAATGTCTCCGCAGACAGTGCGCCGTTCGAGCAGTCTTTGCTAGTATCTGTTCGAAGACTGTGAATTTTGGAAGGTTTTCAGGAGAGAGCATGGCATGTGTAGCCTCCCAGACGCATAGCACAGTTTGCAAAACAGACTCCGAAGGGAGCACAATCTCAAGTTCGCTGCGATCAGTGCAGTTAGTGTCTGCTGAACTGTGGCCGTGCATTCTGCCTCTTTTCACATCCGCGCACACATCAGACAGATAATGGATTTGCAAATGTGATTTGGCTGTCATATTTCATGCATGCTGCATGCAAGCAGGTCACACAGATAATGGACACAACATCTGTAAGCCGCGCTGCGGTGCTTTAAACGATCATTAAAGAGAGGTGAGAGGTGTGGCGCAGCGGCTAGGGCGAGTGACTCCGGAATTCGGGGATCATGGTTCGATCCCCGGCACCGGCGGCAGATTAGCCCAGCACCATGTGACTCTGGGGAATAGCTTGCTTAATCTTCCCGATGGCCCCCAGCGCCTAGAGACCCTTACAGGTGATTGTGCGCTTTACAAATGTGGATTATTATTATTATCATTATGATTATTATTATTATTATTATTATTATTATAATGTTGACAAACATTGAGTTTAACCCCTTCACTGCGGCGGCTATTCCTCCGCAGTGCTAAGGGGGCGGGGCGGCCGCGCGGCGGCCGCATGCTGGTGACGGAACCGCTCCGTCACCAGCGTCGGTTGAGCTGTGCTCATGACTGAGCGGTTCCGTCATGGCCCGCCCCGCTCAATAGAACCCTCAGCGCAGGCGCGGAATTCGTGCCGCGCATGAGCGTTCTATCGAGCGGGGCGGGCCATGACGGAACCGCTCCGTCATCAGCACAGCGCACCCGCAGCTGATGACGGAGCGGTTCTGTCATCAGCATGCAAGGGGTTAAATAGCTCTACTTCTTAGAGAGCACCGGCCCGGTTGCCTTTCTTTAGCTGGTATTCGCCTTATTTGCACATTCTTCCATGCAAAATTATGTTTGTCTAGTAGCTTGCAGCATTTTGTATTTTAATTTGCGCTGCTGTTTATTCAGCGAAAGGTGCTCATCTTTCGTGTTAGGGTCTTACAAATAGAGTTCTTGAACCTCTATCTAGCAATAGCCATACACGAGGAAAAATACATTTTTTTTTTATTGGTATTCTTTTGTATATTTCAAATTATGCGTTTTTGTCTGTGGATATATGGGAATGTTAATTTAAAGTAGGTGGGCTTCTGTACAGAGGTAGTCCTAATGAGTTTTATGGTTATCAATTGCACCATCAACATTGCAGTTTTCCGGGGGGCGTGGCCAGCAGCATGGCCGGTTAGGACGTGTGCCTGCGGAGCTCCTGGGTGCCTGCCTCGTGATCCGGCGTAAAAATTGACCAATACTTCCCAAAAACGTTTTAAACGGAGGCTGAATGTGTCCTGCACCTGATGAGAGGAGCGGTAAGGAGCTTTGAGGTGATTCCAACAAAGACACTGCGGCGGAGGGACAGGATCGTGCACCCGACTACACCAAGATGGCGGCCATCGGTATCTGAGGGCTCCGAGCGCAGTGAGTTCTGTCGCCCTTCCCTCTCCATCTCCCCATGAGTGAACCAGCCACGATGGGGGACACGCTAGACTGAGGACACACCTCGAGCGCTCCCCGGCATTGGCTCGGTTCCCCCCCTACGTCGACGGCACCGGAGAGCTTGCACCACGGGGCGGCCTGCACTAACATGGCACCCGGAGCTGCAGGGGGAAGCCCTCGGGCTTGAGAGGAGCGAGGTGGGTCGCTGACTGGCCGGCGAGGGAAAATCCGGAGCAACGGCACAGTGACAGGGGAGCTGCGAGGGACGTGGGCGGCTGCGCCCGTACCGCTTCCTGGAAGAAGACGAGCTGATCCCGCACAGGACCGCGGCTGCCCATCCTGCCTCCCGGCGGCGGAGCACCAGCAGAGGTAGCAGTGAGTCCGGTGGGAGCCGGGAGACGGGAGAGTAGGCTGGGGGCAAGCGTCCGACCCCCCACTGCAGAGACGCCCAGCGGCTCCGGACTCAAACCCCCACCCAGATTACAACACACTGGGTGGGAGCTACACTTAAGACCCGTCACCGGCCCCCCCACAGGAGGCCCTCACAACGAGCCGGCAGAGGCGCACGGGGACAACCGGGAGGGCACTGATACTACCTCCCCACGAGGGACGTCATGGCGGAACACCCGACCTCATCTGAGAGACGTGGGAACAGCGAGTCATAGAGGGGCGCTTGCTGGTGCCCCCTTGGCGGCGGTAACCAGGCTGACGGACTCCGCATAGCAGCATACCAGAAACTCCACCGCCACAGGTCGGAGCTCTGGAACCGGCCACTGCACTAATTCATCAAAACCGAACACGCGCGGAAAAGGGGCGCTACACCTCGAGAGACCCGAGGTAGCAGCAAGGGCTGAAGGGAGGGCCCCACCATTGGACACAACGAGAGACCGCCCGGGAGCCCCACCTGATGTCCGAGGGGAGAGAAGTGACCAGCCAGTGGACCACCGGAGAAGCCATGGGTAGGAAGGACGTCCCGCCAAAAGGACCTAAACAGGGCCCAATGGACAACTTTGCTGCGCCACGCCAGGCGGCGGATAGCCTCTCAACAGCCCCTACCATGGGTTCTGACGCCGATCGGCTAATGGCGGCGATCCAGGCCTCTTGTACAGACATCCAGGAGTCCAGAGCGGCATTAGTGGTCAAAATAGGTGAGGTGGACTCGGAAGTGACGCTCCTACGACAAGACTTTCGCAACCTCTCTGACAGGGTCACCACGGCGGAAACACGGATGGGGGAGGCCGAAGACACTATCTCGACGTTGCGGAAGGACATGGCGGAGCTCCAAGCATCGCATCGCCAGCTCGCTTGGAAGGTGGATGACGCCGAAAATAGAGCTCGGCGCAACAATCTGCGCTTTGTGGGATTTAGGGAAGGAATTGAAAAGAACGACATGGTGTCCTTCCTGCAGGCGTGGTTGCGAGAAACATTCCCACTAGCACAATTTTCGCCGTGTTTCATGATAGAGAGGGCGCACAGAGCACTCCTTGCGAAACCACCAGAGGGGGCTCGACCGCGTTCGGTGATTGCACGTTTTTTGAACTTTGCAGACAGAGACTTGATACTGAAAGAGGCGAGGAAGTTGGGTGAGATCTGGAGGGAAAACTCGCACATAATGATCTTTCCGGACTACAGCCAAGAGGTGCAAAAGCAGAGGCGATCCTTCGATTCAGTGAAGGCCAAGCTCAGAGACCTGAAAATTTCGTACATGCTACTGGTCCCTGCGAAACTTAAGGTGCTATTCCATGAACAGACACTCTTTTTTAGACACCCGGAAGACGCATGGCAGTGGTTGGAAGAACGTCCAATCCTAAACAGTAGAGAGAATGCAATACGTGAGGAGCTAGATAGGTCACTGAAAAACACGACCCACTGGGAACTTCCGAAGCCTCGGAGACTGAAATCTAGGCGAGCTCGGAGACAAACGCCAGTGACGCCATACAATGGCCGCGACATGGGGACGGCGAAGAAGGGGCGTTCGGCCTCTCCAGGAGGCGCAGCAGCGCCGGATTCGAGATACGCAGTGCTACGCACCACGGCCCGATCCGAAGGAGACGAGGAGGACACGCTTGACAGTCCCACGTCAGGTGGGGAGGGAGAAGACGATGAAAGGCAATCGGATCATCCGTTGGTACGAGAAATCAGGGTGTTGGAACAGGACCGATCGGGACAGCACAGTGCCCCGGAATCTGAATCGCAAGACTCCAAATCCTGATGGGAGAGGGATTATGACGCTCAAGGTACCATCAGCTTAGAGTCATTGGGAAAAAGACGATAGACTCGTAACTGGGAGAACTGGAATAAGTGGAGTGGCAGCCCGCTACAGGAAAGCACGCAAGTTGGCACTCCCCCCTTTATTGTGTTGTGTTTGACACATTTGTAAGGTTGTTGGGGGTGTGTTAGGGGGGGGCTTGGTGGGTGGGCGACAGTACTACTCCTTCGGAAAGCGATGTCCGTGTCAAGGGCACACCTGGAAGGGGGGGGAGGTGGGGTGGGGGGGGGAATTCAAGTTTGTTGGGGCACAAGGAGGGGGACACTACAGTCGTACACTTTGACACACCGTTTCCTACGTCCGAAGCGGACACCACTGGCAGATAATGATCAATCTTCGCAATGGCAGATACACTAGATACACCACAACAGGAAGACAGGGGAGTCTCCATCCTAACTTGGAACGTGAATGGCCTGGGTTCTAAACTTAAACGAGAACTAGTGACGGCCTATATTAAGAGAATAGCACCAGACATAATTCTGTTGCAAGAGACACACCTGCGGGGGAACAACTGTGCATTCATAGCGAGGGGGAGGTATGAGGTCCTGGCACATGCAGGGTACACGTCGGATTCTAGGGGGGTAGCGATACTCCTCAAAAAGTCATCCCTGTTCTGTACTACACGTACATGGAGTGACCCTCAAGGAACTTATGTGGGAGTGCAGGGGACGTGGAGGAGACTTGTGTACACTGTAATCTCGGTTTATGCACCACCGAAACTCCAAACACGCACGCTCAAGGCAGTCGCGTCCATTCTTTTAGATACTGCAGACACGATACAAATAGTGGGAGGAGATTTTAACGATGTAATGTCTGACGAGCTGGACCGCACTGGCCAGAACCGTAGAGGAGGCACACGGACAGCATTGTCCCAGCAGATGGACACATTAGGACTCACTGACATGTGGCGCTGGCGACACCCTACACAGACCGCATATTCATTCTACTCGGGGGCACATAGGGTCTTTTCTAGGCTCGACTATATATTCATAGCGAGGCAATACCTCACTGCGGACGATGTAGCGGAATACAAAGCGAGAGGAATCTCGGACCACTCGCCCCTGTTTGCAAAGGTGGGAGGGGTGTGGAAGGGGAGGGGTGCGGAATGGCGTCTGGCGGCTTGGGAGCTCCAGAAACCAGTGATTGCACGCGGCATCAGGGCAGACATTAAGGTTTATGTCGCTGAGAATGAAGGGTCAGTCGCTTCAGGGATTACCTTCTGGGAGGCGTTGAAACCGGTTCTACGTGATAGAATACAGAGGAGGTTGGGGGAGGAGCATCGGAATCAGCTTGCGGAGGTGGCTGCCCTGGAAGCCACCATCCTGAATTTGGAAGAGAAATATTTGAAGCACAAGGATGCGGTAACTCTGAGACGACTGTTGGACACTCAAAAGGAGTATAGAGAGGTGGTCTCCAATAAGGCGCGGACACAGTCCCTTGCGACTCTCCATCGTTTATACGATGTCGGAGATAAATCTGGTAGGCTACTGGCATGGCTGGGTAGGAGGGAAAGAATGGCTAGGTGGGTGGAATGCATCAAGCCAGCAGAGGGGGCCATAGTGCGCAATGACGAAGGGATAGCGGAGGCTTTCGCGTCCCACTATGAACGCTTCTATGCGGCCAGAGACCTAGGGGATGTGGCCATGGCGCTACAGTATATGGAAACGACTGAGGTGCCTGTATTGTCCTCAGAGGTATGCTCGGTGTTGGACACAGATATCTCGGCTGACGAGATATCCGCCGCTATAACCAAACTGAAAACGGGTAAGACGCCGGGACCGAATGGGTTCCCTGCGGAATTCTTTAAACGAGCAACTGATCTTTTGACGCGGCACCTTAAAGTCCTCTTCACCGAAGTGTACCAGGAGGGGGCCCTTCCACCTGACCTCGCACTAGCCACCATAGTACCGATCTATAAGGAGGGCAAACCGAAAGAGGATTGCGCCTCATACCGCCCCATTTCTCTCCTTAATATGGAGGTGAAGATCATAGCGACCATCCTAGCGCAGCGCCTACGAACAGTGATCCCAAACCTGATACATATGGATCAATCGGGATTCCTTCCGGACAGAGCAACTAAGCTGAACCTTAGGCGGACGCACAACTGGCTGCAAGAGGTCCGAGGGAGGAGTGAGCCCCACTGGTTCCTCTCCCTCGATGCAGAAAAGGCGTTCGACGCGGTGCACTGGCCTTTCCTTATGGCGGCGCTCCAGAAGTTTGGCCTTGGCCCAAAATTCCGGGGTTGGATACACCTACTATACACGTCCCCGAGAGCACGAGTACGGGTGAATGGGAGATTGTCCCGTGAATTTAGGATTGAAAGGGGTACACGCCAGGGGTGCCCGCTCTCGCCTCTCCTATTTACACAAACAATCGAAATCCTGGCTGCAAAGATAAGACAGAACCCGGATATTCGTGGCTTCCTCTGAGGAGCCTCGGATGCCGTGCAAGAAAAAATATCCCTATATGCCGACGACGTGTTACTATACATCACTCGACCCGACACTACGATACCGGTGTTATTTGAGGAAATAGACGGATATGGAGCGAGAGCGGGCCACAAGATCAACTGGCATAAATCGGTACTGTATGATCCACATGGGAAGGAGGTGTGGGGGACCCTGCCCGAAACATTGGTGACAACCACGGTAGGATTTCAGTACCTGGGCATCTACATTACCCTAGATGAGACTCTCTCATTCAGTAGAAACATAGCAAGGATCATGGGGGAGGCGGTGTCTGACATGACTAGATGGAAACAATTGCCGCTTACTCTTCTGGGCCGGGCGGCTATGTATAAAATGATCACCCTCCCAAAATTCCTCTATGTACTCCAAAATGAATACTACCCACTCCCGAACGCTACCATACCGAAGATCCATGCTGATTTGCGCTCCTTCCTGTGGTTGGGAAAGCAGCCACGGATAGCCCTACAGACGCTCCAACGACACCAATATAGTGGGGGGATCTCGCTGCCTAACTTAGAGGCATATTACTGGGCGGAACACTTGACCCCAATAAATGAATGGATCCACGCTCCGGCGGACCACCCGACCTATGCACTCGAAAGGTACAAGATGTCACCCAAACCTATACTTTACTACCTATACGGTGGTGCACTGAGGAAGTCGCACCTGCCGGCAACGAAACTCACACTGAGAGCCTGGTCCAAGGCCAAAAAACGCATGGGATGGGAGGGTAAGCCCACTAGACAGACGCCGTTATGGCACTGCCAATGGCTGACGGAAATTTGCAAGCTGAGGGGCTTCCAAAGATGGGATGACATTGGCATTTCGAACATAGGGGATGTGGTCTCCCGGGGAGAACTGAAGCCATTCCAGGTGCTTCAGACAGAGTATGGACTGCACCACACACAGATGTTTAAATACACACAGCTGAGGCATGCCTGGAAGGCCCAAAACATCACGCACGCAGAGCTGCCAGAATATGCGCCACTGGAAGGCAGACTCCTCCAGGAGCAGATTTGTAACCAGGCGGTATCCCTCACTTATAAAACCCTGACCAATAACATGCTGGGCGACTTGACCAAGTTAAGGGGCATATGGGAGGCAGAGATCGTCCTCATGCATCCCCGGGAAGTCGCAATCAAATCGAGGCTACGCCTCATACAGCTAAATGTGCTTCATTGAACATACTTTGATAGAATACGGCTTCTTAAAATGGGAAAAATAAATGACCCGGCATGCCTTCCGTGCCACCAGAAGCAGGGGGACTTCTTTCACACTATTTGGGCTTGTGACAGAATACGTGCCTATTGGACGCACATTTTTACTGAACTGGGGGCGGTTCTGGAGACGGAACTACCACTGGACCCTAAATTGGCCCTCCTGGGCATGACGAACGAGGTGGACCTGCCACGACCACTGCCCATCTTCTTGGTGCTCGCATTGGTGGTAGCAAAGAGGGATATTGCCAAGTACTGGGGAGCTTCAGAGACACCTGACATTGAGGAATGGAGAAGGGGGTTGGACCTCTACATGGCTGCCGAACGGGTGACCTATAAAGCTAGGCGCTGCCCCAAAAAGTTCCGCAGAGTGTGGGCCAAATGGAGACCATATCATGGATTGGAGGGAGGGATGCCGGGGGAGGTGCCAAGTGGAGCGGAGAGGGGTGAGAATGCTAGTGTAACATGACGAGTGTACTGCAAACAATACGAAGCCATGGATGTGGGTATAGGGGGATCAGACATAGAGTGGGAAGATCGGGCACTGTGAAATATTGCTTCGTGTTGGGGGGTGGTGGGGATGGGGGGAGGGGGAGCACTAAACCGATATGCTTAAGTATTTGGACTACCTACTGCGACTGCAGCCAGAAGTATGTGAACAGCCCGCTTCCGTGACACAGGCACGGGCGTGTGTTAAAAGTGTACAGTTGGGGGGGAGGGAGGGTTAGGGGTTAAAAGTTGAAAAAAGCAGAAAACTTCAAGTATCTTGCTGGTTTACACTGACTACTGTGAAAGTGCCTTCTGACGAGAGCCGAGATCTGCCGCCCGACCTCCGGGATGTGGGCTGAATGGCCGTGTGATGATACATAACTGTTATACACTTTCTCACATAAGGGAGCGGCAGGGCTCCAAAGTATGGTGAACGTTTCTGTGTTTCTGCAATAAAATGAGTTGTTTTTTTTTTAAAGAAAAAAAAAAAAACATTGCAGTTTTCCTTAATGATCTTCTGCTGGTCTTCTTAAAAGGGTATTGTGTCATAAATCCAAAAATAAAAATGCATTCTTTAGTTCTCTGGAATCTGAAGATGAAATTAAAATAGTAACAAGCAATGTATTTTCTGAGGCAGAAATGATGTGTAAAGGGGGGCATGGCTTGACGGCCGGGACAACATGGCGGACCCGGAGTAAGCTCCGCTCCAACACGGACTTTACTGGCGTATTTGGAGCCTCTTCAGACCATCTTTATCGCCTCCTGCGGTGGTCGCAACCCCATGACAGCGGGGTGAAGCTGTGGGAGGGCCTTGGAGGACTATCCTGCATTCCCGGTGCGGTAATGCGTTAGCGGCGATTTCTCCTCAGCGCGATGACAGCGGCAGCCATTTTATGCATCCGCGCTATCGCGTATGCCGTTTTTCACGCTTTTACTGCCCTCCCTCTCATATTCAAATCTTCTGCTGCAGTTTGAGACGGATTTCTGTCCTTTTCTTTTTTTGAATACCAGTTCAAGCCTCCAAACGGCTCATAATCGACTGTTTTTCACCCTTTTTCCTCTACTACTGTGTTGTCTGATGGGGAGCTCTTCTTTCATATCCCTGTTTATCTTTTTGAGTGACTGTGTGCCTTCAATGGGACCACGCAAGCTTAATCTGCACAACCAATCTTTTGACTTCTTTTTACCTCAGCGTAACACTGTTTTCTCCACCAGTTGTTGATCTCTTCTCTCATGGCAGTGTGGGTCTATGGTTTTTCCTCACCCAGTTTATTTACAAATGCCTCCTGATAACGTACACAATTGTGTTTTACCTACTGTTACTCTTTCATTGTTGGCCTAAGTGCTTTCATATGTGGTGGGATTTTGAATTCTTTGCTCCTTTTTCCTCACCATAATTCGTGCATTCCCAAAAACAGCTGCCACACTATATTAGTTCTTTTCCTCTGTGCTTCAACATGGCTACTGATCTTCATTCAATCAGATCCTCCTCCACGGGTACAAAACCAAAAAGACATAAAAATGACCCGCCTTCACCTATCCTCTCGTCACAGAACCCTCTTCTGGACACTATTCTTGATGAAGTACGTGGCCTTCAACCTTTTATGTCTGCTGCTAATGAAAAATTTTAACATATTGAGGAACGATGGCTTGTCATGGAAGGAAAGGTGCTGGAGCTTGAACAGCGTGTTAGTGACATAAATGATGTTTCTTCTAAGATTCCGCTACTTGAACTTGAAATTCAGAAATTAAAGATCCACACTGAGGATTTGGAAAATCGTAATCGCAGACATACCCTTCGCCTTTATGGTTTGCCTGAAAATATTGAAGGTTATGACTTGGTGGCTTTCCTACAGAAGTTTCTTGCAGAACTTTTAGAGCTCCAACCATCATCATCCCTTCTGAATATTCAAAGAGCACATCGTCTGGGTCATCTCAATCCACTATCTAATAAGCCTCGTGGAATTATAATGCTTTTCCTGGAATTCACTGAATTGATGAACATTTTAAGAGCAGTGAGGCTTAAACGTAGTCTTACTTGGTCAGGTCGTAAGATTTTCATTTCACAAGATTTTTCGACTGCTACCAATGCTCGTTGCAAAGAGTTTCTTGCTCTCCGCCCTCAAATGAGGCAATTGAACATCCAATGTGGAATTCTCCACCGGTGCCTCTGTAAAATTACACATGATGGTCGATCTAGATCTTTCGACAATCCGGATAAACTTAAACTTTTTCTCAATACCATCTCTTCTGGCAATATGGAGACTAATGGCTAACTTATTTTTTCCTTTAAAGGGTCGTTAATCTGTTTTCAACTGTTTGTTCAGTATAATGTTTTTCTTATTACTGTTTCTCTCTATTCATTTTTGAGGCTCTTCTCTTCATATTCTTCTCTCATGAGTGTCCGTGTTGTTTTGCTGTCACCATGATTCTCTCAACTTGTGTTTCTCTCTCTCTTCAGCTCTGGACTTTCCTCTTTGATCTGTCTACTAATTTTTTCCCTCCTTCTTCCTGTCCTTCTTGCTGCTTCTTTTTCTCTGCTTTTCATTACTCTTCCCTCTTGATGGTTTTACTGTTCATCACATGTTTTACCCTTTGCGATGTTCTTTGTTCGTCACGGATTAATTTTCGTCCTTCTTGTCTTTTTTATTGGTCACACAGTTTCCTATTTGTTGGTTTTGCGGTTTCATGTTCCTGTCCCCTTCCATGCTCCCTCATCCTACTCCATGGTTAATGTCGTCTCATGGAATGTACGTGGTCTAGGTCATCCTGTCAAGCGTCAAAAGGTATTGTCTCAATTAGCTAAACTTGGTGCTCAGGTTGCTTCTGTATAAATTTCCGCCCTCTATCTTTAATCAACTATGACTGTAACATTTTTGGTAAGATTCTAGCTACCAGATTGAAGAATGTTATTCCTATCCTTATTGATCCTGATCAAACTGGTTTTGTCAAAGGTTGTTCAGCCTCTGATAATGCCAGGATATTCTCTAACATTCTTACACTTAGCAAACAATATCCTTCCCCCCTAGCAGCTTTATCATTAGATGCTGAAAAGGCCTTTGACTGGATTAATTGGGATTTTATGATTCGCACTTTGCAATGGTTTGGTTTCGGTCCTAAGTTTATTTCATATGTTAAATTATTATACAAAGATCCGAAATGTTGTGTTGTGCGCGAGTCAGCGCGAGTACATGCTTGATGCGAGGTTTTCCTCGTGCATTCATCACATGGACTCGCGCCGACTCGTGCTATTGTTTTTATTCAATTTGGTCTCGAGTGATATTATTGTTCAATTGTGCATCACTCGAGACCATCCTCAGTTGGTAGCTTTTGTACTGTATGCTCTAACTGTATTCGAGTCAGTTACTGGTGATCGACTCAGAGACCGGAGCTGTATGCAGGGAGTGCTTCATTTGTAAGAATAAACTCATTTCTACAACTTCCATTTGTTGGTATTTACTCAACAAACTTGGCGACGAGGGACGGAGCACCGAACCTGTTCCAGAAAGAAGCACTTCCTGTCCATTTTAATACTCATTTACGTAATTTTTGAAAATAATTAAAGCATTTAAACGCTTTCTATTACGCTCCAACTTACATGAAAGCGATGCACAGTCTTCTGAGGAACTGAATTCCCAAATGATTTGAGGAATTGACTTTCCAGCTGAAAAGCCGATTTTATTTCACTCGCGTGTGAAGGTGCGCGTCTTCATTTCTTGATCGCGCTAGCTAATCCTTCCGGTACACGCATTGGCTGACGTTTAAGAGGAACTAACTCCTACATTTAGTGCGCTTTTACTGATTGGATTAAACAGAACCAATTGCTACATTTCATAGGAAAGTTAGTGACGCCGCTTTCCATTGGTTTACTATACTGGATGAAACTGACAAGGTGACTTTGTTTCTTCCCTCCTTCTATTGAAAAACGAGGAGATTTATTCAAATAACGAAGTAAACACTTCATGGACAGAGAAACGAATGGTGTTTGAAAATTTGAAAGGCAGAAAAACGGACGGTCTTCATCAGAGAAATGGATGGTGATAAAAGAACACAGGAAACCTTCTGATTTTGTACACTATTTTTCTTGACTGTTTTGTTTTTTCTGCAACACTCAAGTATTTCATTATTTTGCTAAGACTAATTTTGTGTTATTCTCTTTACTATTAGTATTCAGCGTAAAGTATCCTGTTTAATTACTTATTTCTGTTACTATGTGTGCTCAAGGCTATACACTTTCGCCCCCACAAAGCTATTGGTCAGCTGGTAGTTCCCCTTGTATGCCTTGGATTGAATGGAAGGCTTACTTCTTAAATTATATTGAGACTTTGGATGCAAATGGTAAAATGAAAGCCCCAGAAAAAAAGGGTATTTTTTTACACAGTTTGGGTCCTGAAGGATTAAAAGCCTTCAATCAACTACCTACTTCACAAGCTAGTGGTGACATGAATGTATTTGACAAAGCTGTTTATGATTTTGATAAGTATTGTTCTCCCAAAGTATGCATAGGAATTACTAGGTTTAAGTTTTTCCAGAGAAAACAGTTATGTGAGGAAACTGTAGATAATTTTGTTTCGTCTCTGAAAACTTTAGCTCTAGATTGCAAATTTGGAAACTTACAAGAAGACCTTATAAGAGATCAAGTAGTCATGCACTCTAAAAATGATACCATACAGGAAAGACTTTGGATTAATGGTGATGAGAACTTAGATTTTGTATTGTCAATTGTTAGAAAGGCTGAACTTTCTTGTAGAAGTGCATTACAGGTTAAAGGGAATGATGCTTCAGTCAGTAAGAATGTTGTTGCAAAAATTAATCAAAAATATGATGGAAAAAATAGAGATACTTTCAAGAAGAAACAAGTATTCCCTTCTAAAATGAATCCTGAAGCCTCAAGAAGTAATCTCAAATGTTTTAGGTGCAACAGCAAATCACATTTGGCTAATGACAAAACGTGCCCTGGCTTAAAACAGAAATGTTCCAATTGTGGTTTAAAAGGACATTTTACTTCTGCCTGCAGAAGGGGTAATGTCAATCAAAAAGTCAAATGCATTGAGTTGAATGAGAATAGTGATGAGGATAGTTTCACAGATGACTCCAATGAATGTTTATTTGTTTTAAACATAAAAGACTCTGCTGTTTTAAATGTAAATGACCATTCCATCAAGAAAAAGCCATTGTGTGACATGGTTATCGGAGGTGTAAAGATTAACATGTATGCAGATTCTGGTTCACCTTATTCCATAGTGTGTGAATCTGTCTGGAAAAAAATTGTTTGTACCTAGACTTTGCAGTCACTTAGAAGAAAGTGACATTAATCCTGAAGGATATTCTGGTGGAAGGATAGATATTTTAGGATTCAGGACTTTAGTTTTTAGATTTAAGAACAGAAAGTGCATTGCAAAACTGTATGTTTCAAAGAAGGGTCCCTCAGTTTTAAGTTGGTTTGACTGTGGCAAACTTGACATTGTACTGGATCCTAATAGTCCTACTCCAGTGATGTTGATTGATGAGCAAAATGGCATTTCTTCTTTGATGCTAAGTAAATTTCCTAATGTTTTTTCTAAAGGCATTGGAAAGTTAACCAGCTTTAAACATGAAATCCGTTTAAAAGATAATGCTTGCCCTAAAATACATAAAGCTCGTAATATTCCCTTTGCTGTCAGAGAGGAGGTTAGGAGTGAATTAAATGCTTTAGTGGAAGGAGGCATAATAAATAGAATAGAGTCCTCTGAATGGGTTTCGCCCATAGTGGTTGCCAGGCGAGCTAATGGCAAGGTGAGATTATGCATTGACCTTCGCCATCTTAACAATAATATTGTTGTAGATCAATTTCCCCTTCCCCGTATTTCTGAAATGTTATCTGTGGTTGGGGGGTCTAATATTTTTTCAACAATCGACCTATCTGCTGCGTATCACCAGATAGAGTTGAATGAAAAGAGTAAGGATTTGACGGCGTTTACTACACCTTTTGGGTGCTTCAGATTCAACAGGATGCCTTAAGGACTGGCGTCCGCAGCAGCAATTTTCCAGAGGGTCATGCAAGACATTTTGAAAGATTGTAAAAATGCCATTTGCTTTCAAGATGACATTTTGGTGTTCAATGATGACAAAGACAAACATATCATGGCTTTAGAGGAGGTTTTGAATGCACTTAATGTACATGGCCTTACCATTAAGCATGAGAAATGCAAATTTGGTGTACATTCTGTAAATTACTTAGGCCATGAATTGTGTGCAGAGGGTATCAAGCCTAAACCTTCACTTTTAGAAGCGATAAAATCAGCTCCTCACCCTTTATCTAAAGATGATGTAAGGTCCTTTTTAGGGTTAGTTGAGTTCTACGCTAGGTATGTACCTGACTTCTCGTGCAGAACATATAATATCAGGCAGCTAATTAAAAATAGGGTTGTCTTTGAATGGACTAATGAATGCGAGAAAGAGTTCAGTGATGTGAAGAATGCTATCTGTTCTGCAAGTGCATTATCTTGTTTTGATCCTTCTCTGGAAAACATTATTACTACCGATGCTAGCGCAAAAGGACTAGGTGCTGTGTTTTCGCAAAAGAATAAGGAGGGAAAAGAAGTGATCATTGCACATGCTTCAAGGGCACTTACTCCTGCTGAGGAAAAGTATTCCACAATAGAAAGGGAGACTTTAGCGTGCATTTGGGTTCTGGAACATTTCAGAGTGTTTGTCTGGGGTAAGGAATGCACTCTTAGGAGTGATCATAAACCGTTAGTACGACTACTTACTACAGAAGGCATGTTAAGAGCTTCAGCCCGAATTGCACGCATGTCCATGCGTTTGCAGGATTTTATCTATAATATACAATACTTACCGGGAAGAGAGAATGTTTCTGCAGATTTTTTGTCTAGGATGCCCTTACCCATTCAAGAGGATTTACATAATGAATGGGACAATTTCCAGATTGCCATGATACATGATGAGGGTCCCATTTCTATTGATCAGACTTTGTGGAAAGAGAAATTTGAGAGTGATGAAATTTTAAAAAATGTTGCAAGTTATATAGTTAGTAATTGGCCTGAAAAGAAGTGTTTGAGTCCAGAATTGAAAAGCTTCTGGGAAGTAAGGTCGGAACTTTCATATTGTGAGAACATCATTAAAAGAGGTGAGCGCATTGTACCACCGGTGGGTGTGAGGAAAATTATAGTTTCACAGAGTCATGAAGGTCATAGTGACATGGTTAGAACCAAGCAACAGGTTAAACATTTATTTTGGTGGCCAGGGATGGACATGTTTATTGAAAGGTTGGTCAGAAATTGTGTGGTATGTGCCAATTCTGATAAGTCCTTAGTTACTTTGAAACCCAATATGGGTACACATAGTATTCCAAATAATCCTTGGGAAACCATTGCTATAGACATTATGGGTCCCATTGGCTGCGAATCCAAGTATGTTATAGCAGCTATTGACATTTTCTCAAAATGGCCCATTATCAAAATTGTCCAGAAGATAGATACTGATTCGGTTTTGTGTTTCCTAGATAAAGTTTTTATTGAAGAAGGGTTACCAGCAAAGATAATATCGGACAATGGTGTATAATTTATCTCCAAGAAAGCTAATGATTACTTTTCAAGACTTGGCATTGTTCACTCTACTACTTCTTTATATAATCCCAGTGGGAATGGGGTTATAGAGAGATTCAATAGGGTTCTAAAAGGGGCCATACAGATCACTAGTAACGATGACAAAACATGGGAAGTAGAGATTTTTAAGAAGGTGTGGATGTACAGGACAACCACGAACTCAATGACAGGGTATTCTCCTTTTGAGATCATGAGAGGAAGAGTTCCTAGGACAAAGGTGAATCCCTCGTGGTTGATGAAATCCACTCCTTCCAATGTGGATTTGAGTATAGTCAAGGAAAACCTTATTCGCACTCATTGCTCAAACAAAAAATACTTTGATGAGAAACGTGGTTCAAAAAAAGATCCCAAGGTAGAAGTGGGCATGATGGTAAAGGTCAAGAAACCATGGAAGGTTAAAAAAGATGAGAGTTCATTTATGGGTCCTTTTGAAGTTTCAGAAGTCTTAAAAAACTCTGTGAGATTATCCAATAATAAGGTTTGGAATCTGGGTAGGATTGCTGTCCTCAAGGCTGACAAGGATGTTTACTGTAAAGAAGTTATTCCTGAACATTCAGATTTTTCCTTTTTGGATAAGGATTCTTGCACTGCAGATGTATTACCTTGCTGTTCAAGTAATTGTCTTACCAACCAGGATACTGCACCTACTGTAACTACCTGTCATGATAGCAGTGTTTCCTTACCTAAAAGAGTCACTAAGAAACCGAAGTGGTTGTCTGATTTTGTTGCTTTCATTATCAGAAAAATGTAATTCACTGTGTTTTTTTTCTTCCTCTTTTTCTCATAAGGGAGGAAGGTGTGTTGTGTTGTGCGCGAGTCAGCGCGAGTACATGCTTGATGCGAGGTTTTCCTCGTGCATTCATCACATGGACTCGCGCCGACTCGTGCTATTGTTTTTATTCAATTTGGTCTCGAGTGATATTATTGTTCAATTGTGCATCACTCGAGACCATCCTCAGTTGGTAGCTTTTGTACTGTATGCTCTAACTGTATTCGAGTCAGTTACTGGTGATCGACTCAGAGACCGGAGCTGTATGCAGGGAGTGCTTCATTTGTAAGAATAAACTCATTTCTACAACTTCCATTTGTTGGTATTTACTCAACACGAAATCATGTATTTTTGTTAATGGTCTTTCTTCTTATTATTTTTGCCTGAAAAGAGTTACTCATCAAGGCTGCCCCCTCTCTCCTTTACTTTTTCTGTTATGTCTGGAACCTTTCCTTCATAGAATTAGAAATAATTCCCTGATTACTGGTTTTAAACTAAAATCCCACCATATTAAATTGTCTGCATATGCAGATGACATTCTTATATATATATGTCTGATCCTGTATCCTCTCTACCTCATTTCCTACAAGAAATTTCCACATTCTCTCAAGTTTCTGGATACAAATTAAATTTCTCCAAAACGGAGATTTTACCTTTAAATGACTTTTGTTATCAACATATGTTTGCTTCCACTGACTTTGCACGGTGCCCCCGGAAAATTAAATATTTGGGTACATGGTTTTCCTCTAATATTCGTGACACATTATTACAAAATGTTACTGCCCTGAAACTCAAAATTACAAACTTGCTATCTTCTTGGTCTCCCTTATTTTTATTGTGGTGGGGCAGACTTGATACAATTAAAATGATGATTGTCCCCCAAATATTGTTTATTTTATCTGTGTTGCCTTTTAAAATTCCAAATTATTATTTTTCTCAGATTAATTCTATTTCTATTAAATTTCTCTGGAATAATAAACGTGCCCGTATTGCTCTCTCCAAATTATCCTGTCCTAAATCTGAAGGGGGAGTCCGATTTCCTAATTTTAGATTGTATCATAATGCATTTGTGATTCGTCAATTTTATGCTTTGTCTAAAGATTATTCAGATGTATCTAAACCCTCATGGGTATCTGTTGAATGTTCACTGCTAAATTACTTTTCTTTTCAGAATGTGATATTTATGTCAAATTGCTCCTTTATTTCTCATTATCCAATTTTGAAATATTCTCATCACCTATTACGCACCATTTTCTTTAAACCTTTTGATGACTATCACACCTTTCTCGCTTCATCACTGTGGTTTAATAAACACATTAAATTTCGCCACAAGTCATTTTATTACAAACACTGGAAAGAAAAGGGTATTTTTTATGATTATCAACTATTTGCAAATGATTTGATGATACCTTTTCATAAACTGCAAGAAGAGTTTAATCTTCCTGACTCTTGCATTCAACAGTATGAAATTATAGTTACCACTCTTCAAAACTATTTACACAAGTTTCAATCTCAACCTTTCCCACTTTCTTTTTCTCCTGATACTCCTCTATATGGAGTTCCCGCTAACACTATACCTAGTGCCTCCTACATCTATAAAACTTTATCTCTTACATCATACACCCGCATTAAATCCAATATTGAAATCGAATGGGAACAAGATTTATCCCAAACATTGTCTATTCCTCAATGGGACAGATTTTGGACCAAACTTTTTAAAACCTCTAAAGCTGCTAGCTTAACCCAATCCCTTTATTTTATTTATAATAGAGTTGTTATTACACTCTCTACTCTTCACAAATTCAACCCTTCAGTTTCCTCTTCCTGTTGGTCATGTCTTAATGCTGAAGGCTCGTTAATTCATTTACTTTATTATTGTCCTAAGGTTAATGCTTTTTGGGATCATATTTGGTCAAAATGTTTACAGATTTTTTCATATTCACTTCCTTGTAATATCCTCAATGTATTTTTAGGCACTATGTCTCCAGAGTTTGACCAGGTCCTTTCCAAATCTCTTCTATTTGACTTGTTCATTGCTATTGCCTTCAAGGTTATATTAATTTGCTGGAAAGACAACTCTAAATGAACTTTCTTACATTGGTGGAATTTATTTTGTGATGAACACAGAATTGCTTCAGTTCCTAATGTTTCAACTCACCTACGAATCAAATCTGATTTACTATGGTTACCATTTACTACCTTTCTGTCTTCAAACCTACTTCTTTCTTAGCTACTCTTTATCCCTTCTTTCTCTTTCTTTCTTTTTCCTCTCTTTCCTTTCTTTTCCTTTTTTCTTTTCTATTTCTTTCTCCTTCTTTATACCCCTTCTTATATTAAAAATCTTATATTGTACTTTCTCTTACCTCAGTTCTTTCGCACAGTTATGCTCTTTTATTTTTCTATTGTTCAAGTATCTTTAATAATAATTATTTATAGTAATTTCTGTACATTAATTCTTGTACTTATTTACTACCTTACCCTTAATTTTAATGTTTTACATATGTATTCATTCTAATTTGTATACTTCAGTTTGTTACTTGAAAGCATTTGATTGTTGTTACTTATGTGTTTTCATTCTTAATAAAAATGATTTAACAAGAAATGATGTGTAAAAAATCACGCACCTATTTTTACCCGCTCTTAATCAACACTAAATACCACTGATGAAAAGCATATCACATCCTCGAGAGCGCTGGCATTACATGACTCCCGACCCGTTTTGTTCCAAGCTTAGGTATGACTGGGACACAACACTCTGCCTTGGAGTCTGCAGAGAGTGTGAGCTCGAGAAGCTGTGGAGGGGGGTCCCGCTCACGTCAATGGAGATGAGATATGCTCTGGAGGCAAAGAAGGTTTTCGGGTTGATGATTTTATTGAAATGCCAGTTGTTTGTAGAGGAGTGCAAAGAGGACGACCCCAACAAAAAAATGTGAATGAGAGGTTTGACAAATAACGATACCATCTTCAAGACCCATTGCTGCTACACTAGGCCCTGCCAGTCCAAAGACAGAGCCATGCGATTCTCCATAGAGAAGAAATCCAGGCCACACTACATACAGATACAGAAAAGGGGGTGGTGATGAACAGAGTGTCTGAATTAAGCAGACCACTCTTACCCAGTCCAAAGATCAGGGCTTGATCCATCACCGTTATTTATCTCACTGCCCCATCCCAGCTCAGAACCTGGCTATATGCAAATTAGTCTGTCCCTGGCCCAGTGCATCATGGGAACAGGGCAGACCAAACTACCAAGCCAATTCTTCACCAGAAAGGAGACAAGCTACCGGGGACCGGTTTCTGGCATTTCAGCCTCTTCGGCCCGGCTTGCTTGAATCCTGATGGAGCAGTGAGAAAGGGACTCATGTCTGAGTATACCCTGCCACACCTATAGTGGCCAAAAACGATACAGAAAAGGGGGTGTAAGAATTGGCTTTTGTAGTCTGGTCTGCCCTGTTCCCATGATGCACTGGGCCAGGGACAGACTAATTTGCATACAGCCAGGTTCTGAAACTGGGATGGTGCAATGAGCTAAAAAACGGTGTTGGATCTAGCCCTGATCTCTTGACTGGGTGAGAGTACTCTGCTTAATTCAGAGACTCTGTCCATCACCACCCCTTGTTGTAACTAACACTACATACAGAGGCATTGCATAAAAGGCAGAGAGAATGATAAAACATTGAGTTCTTTGTGCATCTTGGGAGAACTTACTAGCCACTAAAAGAAACCATGCTGCGCCACTATACTATTATATTAAATATTTTTGGGAAATTAATACTACAGCAAAACTGCTACTTATTCACAAGGTTGTCTGCTTCCAGTTGTGTGTATTTGGTGGAGGCATATCAATTTCAAGATATGCTGACAAAGAATTGTCTCATTATTAAAAAAATAATTGGTTGCTTTGAGTAATTAGCATATTTCCCCTGCCCATCTCTCGCCACCTCCTCAAAGATTGGCACTTGAGTTAGCATGCCTCACAATCTGACATCCGACCCAACCTTCTCCTGTCCATAGAGACAAGAGCACAAAGAGCAAGAACGGTTAATGGCTCCTACAGAGTAGAAGCTATTCCGACACACGCAAAGGCTTGGATGGGAATCCTCTACTCTTGGAAGCACAGTAAATGATCAGAGATGTACCCGCCAGTCAGCATCACCGCCATGCACTTATTGCATGCAAGAGTAAAAAGAGGGGACATGCGTTCACTCAAGGCTTACTGTGTGTTTTCTTTTCAATCCCTCTTCCAGCCTAACAACTAACTGCCTCCTGACCACACATGACTAAACCCATACCTGGCATGTCACGTAGTTTGGTGCTTACTTTCCCTCCATGTTAAATGAATGAATGAATGACTACGCACTTATATAGCGCATGGCTACCCGGAGGCATCCCAGCGCATTGGATAACCAAGTTGTTTCTCAGAGGCTCAAGGAAACAGAAAGGTCTTTAAAAGTTTCCTGAACCTCAGGAGGTTAACTTCAAATCGGATGGTGTCTGGAAGCTGGTTCCAAAAATTCGCAGCCTGTATGGAGAAACGTCTGCCTCCCATGCGAGTCCTTTTGACCCTAGGGACCTTCAATAGTTTCTTATTGCTGGACCTTAGGGTCCGCGAGGTCTGATGGAGTTGGAACATAGGTTGGATCAGGGGAGGTCCGGAGTCTATCAAACCCTTATGCACGATAGTCATGGCCTTGAACCAGATCCTTTGTTGCACCGGCAATCAATGCAGTTGGCGTAATGCTGGCTTAGCCGAGCTCCTCCGTGGGGTATCCAACAGCAGACGAGCCACACAATTCTGGACTATCTGCAAGATTTTAATCGTTCCCTGAGGGGCACCCAAATAGACAGCATTCGCGTAGTCCAACCGCGATAGGATCAGGGCCTGAACCAGAAGACACCTGGCATCAAACGGGAGGAGCTTAAGAATCTTTCTTATTGATCTTATTAAGGTGTAACAGGTGGCTGCCACCTTCCGAGATTGAACAAGGAAACTAAGAGTTGGATCAAGCCAGACACCCAAGCTCTTAATTTGTTTCTTGGGGGAGGGGGCTGGCCAAGCCTACTAGGTCACCAAGCATCAACCATGGTTGGTGCGTTGTGCCCCAACATCATGATCCCAGTTTTAGTGCCATTGAGTTTCCAATCGAGTACTTCCCTTAGGCATGCAGAGATATTGTTGCTAGCGGAGCCCTGCCCAGAGAGTGACATTATTAACTGGGTGTCATCGGCATAAGTGACAAGTTGCACCCCCCAGGGCAAAACCACCTGAGCCAATGGCCTCATGTTGATGTTAAACATGGTGGGACTGAGGGACGATCCCTGGGGTACGCCACACTGCAAGGGCATCTGAGTGGAAACTGCCTCTTCCTCAAAAACAGTAAAAGTTCTGTCGGTGAGGAAGGAATGAAGCTATTTAAGTGCCACACCGGATACCCCTACGTCACTCAGCCTTTAAATCATGATGGTATGATTCACAGTGTCGAAGGCTGCGCTGAGGTCTAATAAAACAATGACTGTGCAGCTTCTGGAGTCCACGATTTTTCTGGCTTCTTCAATCACTGCAATAAGGGCGGTCTCTGTGCCCTGTTTGCGCCTGAAGCCCGTCTGGGTAGGATGGAAGGAATTATTGTTTTCAAGGAAAGTGGAAAGTATAGCATTCACATGCTTCTCAGACAGCTTACTAATGCTTGGCAGTAAGGAAATGGGGCGATAGTTTTCCCAATCCTCCGGGTCCAGATGTAGCTCGCCAATTACCGGTCGGTAACGGCCGATTTCGGCCATTACCGACCGGTATTTGGGAATTGACATGTAGGGGGCATTTTATTTACAGAATCGGTATATTTACCGATTCGGTAAATTTACAGAATCGGTAAAATACCGATTCGGTAAATATACCGATTCTGTAAATCAATATGTAGGTGGCACTGTAATCAGTGCCACACGCCCTTACCGAATCGTTATTTACCATGGAATACTATTCCATGGTAAATAACGAATTCCAGTGTACATTATTTATTTATTTTGGAATTTTATAAAGCGCATGGCATTACGCACACCGGCGTGTCCCCGCGCTGGGAGAGAGAATGAACAGACACGACGGGGAGGCTACACCAAAACTCCTCACGCTGTCAGCGCCAGCTCACACTGCACATCCGTGCATGTACACCTGTGCCAAGTGGCACACAAATATGCCCTAAGGGCATGTATGTGTGCCACATGGCACACAAGCCAGAAACAGGGGTGCAACAGGGTGTCAAAGTGACAACCTGTCCCCCTTGTAAAATCGGTAATTTTACCGATTCGGTAATTACCGAATCGGTATTTGCTATTGAATCCTATGGGCTTCAAGGCCCATAGGAATCAATGGCAAATACTGATTTGGTAACTACCGAATCGGTAATTACCGAATCTTACCAATTCGGTATTTTTACCGAATTTTTTACCTACGGAATTGTAAATACCGAATCGGTAACATTCGGTATTTACCATTCAGTAATTTGCTATTACCTACATCTGGGCCTAGGTTTTTTCAACAGAGCCTTCACTCTGGCCTGCTTCCAAGAAGATGGAACGAGACCTGATGCCATAGAGGAATTAATTACCTCCTGGATGACTGGTGCCACCGTCTCCGACACCCTCTTTAGTATGGTAGAAGGGGCAGCATCGGCGGGGGACCCAGACTTAAGGTTTCCCAGCAGTAGCTGCACCATCGGGCAGTCAAGTGGAGTAAACTCCTCGAGCCTGGTCATACCAGGAGGGGGAGGGCGGAGTGGCTCTGGAGTAGCCTGCTGAAATACTGAGTAAATGTTAGCCACTTTAGTAGCAAAGAAGTTTGCTAATTCATCACAACGTTGTTGTGCGCGTGCTGGGTCACTAAGGGGGCAAAGGGGAGTGACTAAAGATTTAAAAATGTTAAAGATTTCCCGCGGGGAGTTGGAGGCTGAAGCTATCTTCCCTTGGTAGTAGCTAGACTGGTTTGATTTTATTTTGTTTTTATAAGTCCGCAAAGCGGATCTGTAATTTTCTTTACTGATCTCTGAATAATCTTTTCTCCATTTCCTCTCATGCTGTTTACAGTTTAGTTTGAGAGATTTTAGTTCAGGGATTATACCAGGCTTTTTTATTAATGCCACTCCGGTGGCAGAATTCAGTTTTTGGCAAGTGAGGACTCCAGCCAGTTATTAAAAAGGGCATTCGCAGCTAGTGGGTCGGCGCTGCCGGCTGGCACGGTCTTCTTCAGATTCAAGGTCCATTCCTCTACAGACCAAATACGGCACGATTTTTTAGTTATATTAGCCGGGGGTAGCTGCTCATGGGGCAACCAGGAAAGGACAAGAGCGAGCAGTATATGTTTCAGCCCCCAGGCTAATGTGCTGCATAGCTAAATACATACAAGGTCCCAAAGGCGAGACCGATTGCATTGCGAATGCTTGTTTAATTAGTTAGTGACTTTCGATGGAGTTGAAGGATTGCTGATGGCTTCTCTTACCACTACACTGCACTCCGCCATCGCTCCTCCACGTGCAGCTGTGGACTCCCCAGGAAGCGCGTGGACAATCGAAGAGAGACTGTTCTGCTCCAGTGCACCTGACGTCACTCATCCACACGGGGAAGACACCATTTACAAATATGTCATTTCTTGTTTCCGCTCTGGATGCTGATCCACAGTTGAGTTGTCTACAGACCACCTCAGCATCATTCTTATCCCAGTCGCTATCACACACCGTCCCCCAGCGATTCTTGTGTTTGATCTCCACCCTCCCGCTGCAGGCGTCCCCGGAATTCACCCACCGTACAATATCAGCTCCCCCTGTGTCTGATTTCTAGACCTGCTACCTCCTTTTTGGTGAATTGAGGTTTCTTGTTTTTCTGAACGTGTTGATCGTCTTTGAACTGCACGCGTTCTTCCTTGTGTTCTGACTGTCCTCTTCTTTCGGATTTCTGTGACAAAGTCTGAAAGGTACGAGAGGAACGTGTATCAGTATCTTGATATCTATCAGGTATTCTCAAATTATCCCTATTTTTGAGGTTATACCTCCTTTCAGAGGGCTCCTTTTGAGGAGACCTACCCCTGGAATGAGAAAGCTTCTCTTTAGCAGTTTGTTTTGAGTTCTCCCACTTCTTTGTAGGAGGAGTAGGAGTGTTTTTAATAAAGACCTTTTCAGGACTCTGACAGTTGGTGTTGAACTGGTTTCCCACCCAAGCTGTCTGTGCCCAATTCTTCATAGGATTTTTCAATTATTCTGGCTAGTTCTTGAGGTTGCTCAGTTACAACGAACTCCCTTAATTTCTAGCGGATCGCCACGGATGCTGCTTCACCTTTATTAGCTAATATTATTGTTGAGACCTGTTTGAAATCTTTCAGTAATTTCATACCTAGATTTAAAGCAGGCTCTGCCCCGTATTAATTTTGAATCTGTTTCAGGACGTCTGGTATTACCGCCATAGACGGACCACCATATGTTTTAGTGTAGATTGCAGCAAAGACTGTACCCCAAGTGTTGCAGTCCTCCAGATGTGGTGCGATCCCCATTGGTAAACAGATTGTTAGAATTCTGTGTTTCTCATGAGGGGTAGTATCAGGAAATACTGCCTCTATTTGAGTCATTCTTTGAGCTATCCAGAATGGAATTGGTTCCCGAATTGCAGGAAATTTACCAACGACTGAATGTAGAGTCTGTGGTTTAATTTTATTTGTGTTCACCTGGTGGGGGAGATGCTGTGGAATCCTTATTGCCGCTTGGAACGTGAAAGTCTGCATGACATATTGAACCAATTGTCTATAGATTTTGATTAATTCTTGTAGTGTAACTAATAGTTCTGCATCTGACATTTCTTCAATGGCAGGATGTCGTATATAGCTGGCTAATCCCGGCCATGTTGCACCTGGTCTACCTAGTGGACCGAGCCTGGTAATGTGATATATATGATTTAGGGCGCCTTTAAACCAGAGCGCATGCTTTTGTTATGTTAGTGGAATTTCAATATCCTTGAAAGGAATGTAATCCTCTGGTGGTTCATCTTCTTTGTAGAAGTGAAACACTTTTGTTCTTGGATCTGCTTCAGGGAAGATTATCCAAGAATAGAATACCTCGGTCTGGTAATATTTGTGTGCCTCTATCACAAAAACTATCCTACCACCACTTCGCCTGTGACTCCACCGTTCTCAGTGTCGCTCATTTTGTTGACTGAAAGTTTGCAAAGCAAGTTTCAAGAAAACAAAGATAAGGTGCACAATATTTTGGAACACTGTATCCTTCAACGTTGAAATAACCCAAAAACTAATACATAGGATTTTCGTCAACTATGGCGGATATTATCCTTTGACCCACTCCTGACGTCTATTGGAGTATTTTACGGGAAAAAGGGATCTCTGAGAAAAGCACGACTGAGTTACTTTAGTACCTAGCGTTAAATTAGTGCCTTACCAAACGTTGGGCGCCATGTAGTGTAGTTCCTATATTCCCAATAGGCTCTGCGCATTGGAATAATATATCATATAGATTAGTGGTGCCACTCACAGAATCCGTGCTACTGCTGCCCTGAAGGACGTTTGGAAGCGGACTAGCGCCAAATTGCCTGGAGAAACCCTTTGAGGTCGCGCTGCTGGTGGGAGCTCCTCCTTGATCGACGGAGTGTCCAACAGCTCCCAGCGTGCGCTAGACCCCACTCTGGTTGGCTGCCTGCACCGGGGGACTGCGAGGACCAGAAGCCTTTGCTTCCACCACCTGGTGCCTCTTCCCCCGGCGGTAACGCCCATCACCTGCCGTTCCCTATTTACCTTTCGTGACACCCCCTTCGCGGGTGCCACTCACAGAATCCGTGCTACTGCTGCCCTGAAGGACGTTTGGAAGCGGACTAGCGCCAAATTGCCTGGAGAAACCCTTTGAGGTCGCGCTGCTGGTGGGAGCTCCTCCTTGATCGACGGAGTGTCCAACAGCTCCCAGCGTGCGCTAGACCCCACTCTGGTTGGCTGCCTGCACCGGGGGACTGCGAGGACCAGAAGCCTTTGCTTCCACCACCTGGTGCCTCTTCCCCCGGCGGTAACGCCCATCACCTGCCGTTCCCTATTTACCTTTCGTGACACCCGCTTCGCGGGTGCCACTCACAGAATCCGTGCTACTGCTGCCCTGAAGGACGTTTGGAAGCGGACTAGCGCCAAATTGCCTGGAGAAACCCTTTGAGGTCGCTCTGCTGGTGGGAGCTCCTCCTTGATCGACGGAGTGTCCAACAGCTCCCAGCGTGCGCTAGACCCCACTCTGGTTGGCTGCCTGCACCGGGGGACTGCGAGGACCAGAAGCCTTTGCTTCCACCACCTGGTGCCTCTTCCCCCGGCGGTAACGCCCATCACCTGCCGTTCCCTATTTACCTTTTGTGACACCCGCTTCGCGGGTGCCACTCACAGAATCCGTGCTACTGCTGCCCTGAAGGACGTTTGGAAGCGGACTAGCGCCAAATTGCCTGGAGAAACCCTTTGAGGTCGCGCTGCTGGTGGGAGCTCCTCCTTGATCGACGGAGTGTCCAACAGCTCCCAGCGTGCGCTAGACCCCACTCTGGTTGGCTGCCTGCACCGGGGGACTGCGAGGACCAGAAGCCTTTGCTTCCACCACCTGGTGCCTCTTCCCCCGGCGGTAACGCCCATCACCTGCCGTTCCCTATTTACCTTTCGTGACACCCGCTTCGCGGGTGCCACTCACAGAATCCGTGCTACTGCTGCCCTGAAGGACGTTTGGAAGCGGACTAGCGCCAAATTGCCTGGAGAAACCCTTTGAGGTCGCGCTGCTGGTGGGAGCTCCTCCTTGATCGACGGAGTGTCCAACAGCTCCCAGCGTGCGCTAGACCCCACTCTGGTTGGCTGCCTGCACCGGGGGACTGCGAGGACCAGAAGCCTTTGCTTCCACCACCTGGTGCCTCTTCCCCCGGCGGTAACGCCCATCACCTGCCGTTCCCTATTTACCTTTCGTGACACCCGCTTCGCGGGTGCCACTCACAGAATCCGTGCTACTGCTGCCCTGAAGGACGTTTGGAAGCGGACTAGCGCCAAATTGCCTGGAGAAACCCTTTGAGGTCGCGCTGCTGGTGGGAGCTCCTCCTTGATCGACGGAGTGTCCAACAGCTCCCAGCGTGCGCTAGACCCCACTCTGGTTGGCTGCCTGCACCGGGGGACTGCGAGGACCAGAAGCCTTTGCTTCCACCACCTGGTGCCTCTTCCCCCGGCGGTAACGCCCATTCACCCTCCCTTTAAATTAAACCATACTCCACGCAACGCGGGACGCGCGCGTGGAGAAGCGCGAGGCGAAGCCCGGGCCAAGGGCGGGCCCGTTTCAGCCCGTTCCAGACTGTGCAGGACTGGACTGGGCCACGGTATTTCTATTTTTGTCATTGTGTTTATATATTTCTCTCCGCCCACCTGCTGCTTTGTGTGGTCAATATTAGTGGGGCCTCATATTCTAGTTGTAACAGCGATACTAGTTTTGCTCGCGATCTACAAGTTATCACCCCAGTGACGCAGAGCGCCCAATCATGTCCAGAGTCACTAGAAGCAAAAAAACAGACAAAACCACTGACATAACGGGTCCACTTGACCTATTCCTACACAAGGCCAATGCAGCCATTGACAATACTATCCAATTGTTAGATCGACGGGTGTCTCACGAACTGGAGATGGCCAGAAAAAGATCGTCTATGGGCCCGCTGGCCTCAGCACAAACCCCTATACAAAAGGGGGCTATCATACCCCTGCTGAATACAACAAGTGCATTAGTTCACACAGTTTCAAACACTGTGGATTTTTCAGCAACACAGTTGTCACTAGGTTCCGATTCTGACTCTAGGGAGGATCTGGAAAAAACACCAGATTTACAACTCCTACAAAATCATGAAATAGCCACAGAATCTAACATCACGGGGGCCAGGGAGGGTGCCATACCTAAGAGGTTAAACAAGGGGTCGAACCCACACGTGCATTCATTAGCTCCACCAAATGGTGGGATTCCCAGCAACCTGAACATAAACACTAACAACACCGTAGTGTTGCAAACACCATCACCAACCAATAGTGTGATTCTAAACACGCCTCCACGGAACATCACGCCACTGGGGAACCTAGATTCACTAGGCGCAGTAGGGGGCTTACAAAAACCCTGTACCTCATGTGTGACACTACACGATTTTCTCACAAACAGCATGGGGGAACTGTTAAAATACCATCTGAAACCCCTGGAGAAAAGCATAAGGGTAATTGAAAAACAACTCGCCAAACTAAATACTCCTGCATTCATGCAAAAGTCACTTAGTATCCTAGACATGGGGGCGGGGAAGACGACACAACCAAGTAAACCGGCCATATTGGCTAAACCAACTCAACCATCCACAACACCAGCTGTCTGCCCAAAGCCCTGTGGACCAGATAAAGAAGGGAACATCCAGACTACTAAAAATGTCAAACAGAATCCACAAAATACTCCTAAACCCCAAACTGTAGAGGGAAAGGGCCAACTCGTCACCATTAGTGATAACGCACAACCCACCCCAGCCCTAGTAGCCCTAAATACTCAGCTAGCAAACCTAAAGGAGAATACACAAAAACTCCAAAAATCTCAGCCCTCTCAGCCCTCTCAAGCTCAGGGGAAACAGAGGACGGGATCTAGACTGAGACGGCCGTTCCATCTTCCACCTGAGGCCACCCCGTTCACTGTTGTCCTAACAGGGGTCTCAGAATTACCAGAGGGCTCGGACGAGCCCCAGTGGTCACTGAGAAATAAAGTTCTGCAATGGCTTAGCCAAAACAGACCTATACAGCCATCGCATCATAGCAGAATCAATTCAGTTAGAAGAGTGTTTTGGATTGGGGATACTAAAAAAAGCTTACAGGGTGACTGTGTCATAGTCAACTGTGACGATCCCGCCATGGTTGACTATATCTCTTCCTGGCCAGCACTTGAAAAAAGGGGAGGGGTGGATGTACAGCGCCTTTCCTTCTTTTATCCTCCGTTAAATACCCCGAATTATGAAAACAGAACTGGATGGGAAGATGTTCAGGATTGGCCCTGGACACAGGTGGGGTATACTAATAGAAAAAGAAATAGGAATAACAATAATAATGGATGGAATAGAGGCTGGAATTCCCGCCCCTGGTACCATAGCAGAGGCAACCCAAATTTCGATTACTGGGAGGGGGTTCCCATGAGGAACAGATTCGACGGTTTAGACATGGTCGATTGACCAATAAAGGTTACCACAGGGGTCTTAGAAGTCACTGCTCCCCTACATAAGATCCATGATGTCCCTTCCCTAGTAGAAAATAATAATCCCGCGATGTCAGAGATTATACTAGTGCAAGACACGCGTGGAGGAAACCGGCTAAGCCAGCAATTAACAGAAAGATCCAGCAGGTTATGGACCGAGAACGGTACTGGGTCCACAACTGAAATTACCAACACAAAATCATATCTGAGTACAGTAGATAGGACTAAGACCCAACTTGATAACGAGACTGAAGCCTTGCAAGAGGGCATGGTCTCACAACTTAGGCAGGAAGAACCCTGCCCCATCACTGAGGGGTTTTGTCTGCTAAAGATATCTTCCTGGAATATTGCCGGGCTTGCGAAAAAAGCGCGTGACCAGCTATTCCTAACCTTTATGGAAAAGCAGGATATAGTCTGTCTACAGGAATGTTGGGACCCATATGAGACATCAGTAGAGGGTTTTAGCACTTTCTACGTTCCCTCGATCCAGGGTAATCGAGGCAGGGGCTCGGGGGGACTTTGTATCTTTACCTCTAACCTCTGTAACATAGAACAGAACATGTATGAGGCAAATGGGCCAAAAGCAGGTGTAGGGAGTTCACTACAAGGATTGTTTTTTAAATTAAATGGGCGCTCCTTCTTTCTGATAAACCTTTACAATAATATGCCAAAAGTAGAGGTAAAAATTCTAATAGCAGAACTGGATTCACTGCTAAAGAGAGGCGGCCAGGCGGCAGACTGCTTACTTATAGCAGGGGATTTTAATTGCCACCTATGTCCATATAGCCAAACAAAAAATTGTGGCATTTTTGACTCACAAGGGGATCCCACCACACATTTTGAACACTCCATAGGGGGAAATCTGCTAAATCATTTTATGCACGAATGGGATTTGGCTTTTGCAAACGAACTTTGCCAGCCACCCGTAGTGTTTCAAACAACCTTTTTTGGTCATGGGGCAGGTACTGTAATAGACTTTATCCTAGTTTCAAATAGGAACCAAGGTTGGGTGGGCGGGTTTGAAACGGAGGCCCTAGCAATAAGTGACCACTTTCCCATTAGTATTTCCCTTAAACTAGGGAAACCTGGCACTCAAAAAATAAGCACCACGGATATATTGCATGGCCGTTCAGTGGCACTGGCCAAGAAAAATGGCTATGCCATTAAATGGGCAAAAATTGAACCCACGAACTTTTTGAAAGATCTATTACAGAAAGAAATTAGACAATTTAACACCTGCCTGGAACTAAGCACTAACCCAGAACAAATAATACAGGCATTCGATGAGATTAAAGCCGAAATAAACTCTAAGCTAACTAAAAAATTAAAGGCAAGAGAGGAAACGAGAATATATGGCTGGTTTAACCGAGCCTGCACAAGTGCCCATAAAGCACTTTTACAGGCATTAAAGACTATACCCAGGGATAGCAGCCAAGTCAAGGAGGCTAGACAAGCTTACAAGCTGACTCTCCTGACAAGGAAGAAAGAACTTAAAAACGCAGCTTGGGAAGCCTTGATAAAGGCAAGCGCACTAAGGGATAATACGTCCTTCTGGAAAGAGGTAAATGCCCCCTTTTTTCTAGATAGGAAGGTAGACACCATGGAAATTGGTATAGCTGAAGATGTCTGGGTCAAGCATTTTACTGCCCTTTACAAGAAAGATTCATTTGTGTTGACCTCACAAGAGGAGTTGGCCGAGGGGAGTGAGATCCTTCTACAACCACAGGGAAATTTCCCATTAAAAGTAATGTTCACCCCCGCAGACCTGGAACAAGCGATTTCTCAGAGTGCAAGCCTAAAGGCTCCAGGGCCTGACGGTATACCCATTGATCTATTTAAAGGGAACGTAGACCTCTGGGCACCCTTACTGGCAAATGTCCTAAAGGCTTATACCAAAATAGGTTTCCCCAACACATGGAAGGAAGCGATAGTCATTCCAATATTTAAAAAAGGAGACAGACAAGACCCAAAATGTTATCGCCCCATTTCTCTGTTAGATAATTTAATGAAGGTTGCTGGCAGGGTGCTACTAACTAAACTACAAACCTGGTCCAAGACTAACGGGATACTCTCAAAATTTCAATATGGTTTTAAGTCGGGGGTGGGAACCATAGAGCAGGGCTTAAACCTGTCCCTTATAATAAACAAATATATTGGATCAAAAAAAGGGAACTTGTTCCTGACATTTGTCGACCTAACTTCGGCTTTCGATTGTCTGGATCATGGAACCCTGTGGAAAACCCTGACTAAAATGGGGATAGATAAAAACATCTTAACTTTTATCCAGGAACTTTACAGAGAGGCAGGAGCTACGGTGAGATATGGGAAAAATGGCGAGCAAACCAGAAAATTCCCAATTGCAAAGGGCGTTCGCCAGGGCTGCATCCTCGCACCGTTTTTATTTAACCTGTATATAAACGAGGTAGCAGACTCGATGAATGTCCTGGAGGTGGATTACCCCAAGATAAACGGACTCGCAGTCCCGTTATTGTTATATGCTGACGATGCGGTGATTATGGCCCGCACTCAGCGGGGACTCCAAAAGGCACTAACGGGCTTTGCAACCTTTATGAGCTCCAGAGGCCTCATAATAAATGTGGGGAAAACTTTCACGATGTCATGCACAACGAGAAAAAAAGTACCAGACTGCAAAACCTTTGTTAATAATTCAAAGATAGCGATGTCGAAAACTTTTTCCTACCTGGGTATCATTTTTAATAACAGGGGGACATGGTCTGCAGCGATTACCTCCCGAAACTTGGCCTTTGCCCGCGCAATAGGGGCGGTTAAGCAATTTGCTAAAAAATTGGGCGGGAAACCGGTAGACACACTACGTAAGATCTACGCAGCTAAATGTGTGTCCACAGCTGTTTATGGGGCGGGGATTTGGGGACTTGCAGATAGCTCCGAAATCCAAAGGGTGGAGAATGCTTTCCTGAGGTACCTCTTAGGAGTCCCACGTTCCACATCCACTACCATCTGCCACAACGAACTGGATAGATCTCACATTAGTGACATCATAAAGATAGCACCAGTTATGTTGTGGCATAAGATCTGGACATGCGAGGACACGACCTTTAATAGGGAGGTAATTCAGGATTGCCTGCAGCAAGGAAATGGCGCTAAACAACCTTGGCTAGCCTATGTTAAAAAATTCCTGAACTCCATCGGCAACCCAGAATTCTTTTCGGACCCACTATCATGCGCCCAAATCCCCAAAAAAGTATTAAAAGAGACATGTCTTGGCCTATTGGAGGAGAGGAGATATTATCTAGATGGGAATAAGTCCACCATTATAGCCCACCGCCAGATTTTGCATGAACATGGTTTACATCCCTATCTGGCGTCAAATATCTCCCCTTACCATAGAATGCTGTTAGCTCGTCTGAGGACAAACTGTTTTTTCAGGTTAATAACGTTCCCTGCCCCGAATGATTGGTCAGTGAAAATGATTAATTGCCCGTGTGACGGAGTAGCTACTCAGTCTAACATACATTGCATACTCTTTTGCAAGTACTATCAATGGGGTAGGAAAAAACATCTATTGCCTCTGTTAAAACTGTGGGGCCTGAGAAGTTGTAAAGCAGCCCTCCACAGATTGTATCTGCTTCAAGACGAATGTACTGTTGGAGTGATGATAAAATTCCTGTCGTTCGTTACAAAATGTAGAGGATCCATGAGTAACGATTAGTAGGTTGAGGGTTTGTAGAAGTATTATTCTGTGCCTAATAACACCATATAATACATAAATATGTCATATTTACCTCAACCCTTCTATCATGCAATTGCAACGATACATATATCAATCGCTTTCTAGAACATTTTTTTACAGGGTTTTTAATATTAGATTAACCGAATGACTAGGGTAATGAATATGTATTTTTTGTAAAAATCTCCTTTTTAGCATGTAAATGTTTAATTAACGTTGTTTTTAATCGCATTTTTGTAATGTTTGCTTATATGGTGTTTGTTAAATACCGAATAAAGCTATCTTTGAATCTTGAATCTTGATTTAATTTAGGATTGAGGTCAACTAGGTCTCTATCGAATATTCTAAACTTAATTGTGTGTGTGCCAGCAAACTCAGAGGTCACTAGAAACTTTCTTGAATACACAAGGGGTTCGTTTCTGACAACCGCATAAACATGACAACTTTGTTTCCGAAGAATAAGAATAGATCTCTCAGTCGTGTAAACAATAGATAAGTATTTCACTGTCAATCGTGCATGCTTCGTTTCTACAGATTTGCAGAGAAATAGAGAGACGGGTGTTTTCAATAAAAGGGTTTATTTAACAGTCTTCTTTCTCATGCAAGAGAGGTGAACTGCTACACTTGTTATGCAGAATGCAAAGTATAATGCGTACAGCATGAACAATAACATGAAATAATACTGTAAGAGCATTGTATGGTTTCTTAGCCATATAAAAATACACAGATAAATAACATTGACTAAAATACTCAACTGGTGCTTCTAAAATACGCCTATCCCAATGTACCTAACTTATGCCTAGTACGAGGGAAGTAGTAAGTATTGTGTAGCATAGGTTTAGTTTTTAACAAGAATCTACTAAAGGTTTCTCTAGGTTCTAATCAGCTCCATACCTAGTTAGAATAAGGAGGTCCGGTATCTCTCTCAGGACTCGATTTCCCAACACCCCGCAAGGGGAGCCGGAAACACTGGAGCTGGATTCTCGGAAGGAAAAAGGAAGCTTCCTGATCAGTGCGTCAGCTGGAGAGTCGGCTTCCTTCTGCACTTCCTGTAGCGAGCTGCGTTGGGCAAGTAGGTCTTCGTACTGCTCTGAACCACCGTATCTTGCTAGAGCAAGTAAAGGTCGATTTATACCTTGAAGGCGTTTAGGAATGCCATAGTTTGACGTAAATTCAGGCATATGAACGTCAGGAAAGAACCCCAAGGGAATAGTTGTTCTTTGTAAAGTAACTGAGTTCTTGAACACATCGATCTTCAATCAAGGGGAAGTTCCCTAACTGATTAAGCTGGTTTTCCAAGAAGTTGTTGTGCCTGTATTTGGGTAGCATGGGCTATAACTAAATAAGGGCTTGATTTCTGTGCCTATATAAGGGCAATGTGACTTGTACCTATATAAGGGCATGAATCGGGAAAATTCACTCTGAGCTTAAAACGCCACAAAACAGCCAAAGCTAAAAATCTTGGAGTTATTATGGATTCCACCCTTTCATTCTTCCTGCACATAAAAATGCTTACTTCATCTATTTACCTCACCTTGAAAATCCTAAGGAAAGTGCTCCCCTTCATTCCAACAAACCTAGAGAAAATGGTGGTGTCAGCCTTCGTGCTATCATCTTCATCAACATCTTAATTCGGTATTAGAAAAGACCATAAAAGTACAGTTTAAAATAACATTATAAAACACACTTGCATAATTTCCATAACAGGCCAGTGCCCCCAATCCCACCCCACTTTTCATCAGTTAATTTTCACACGCCTTTTTTTCAACAAATTCCTCTTGTGTCTCTTAGTTTGACTGACATTCTTTAAAAAAACGTAATAGAAAGTAGGGTCAAGGGGTCCTGCGTAAGTTGTAGAAATAAAAGGGACGCCTTTATTTTTTTTTCAGTAAGGAGACTAAAAAACGGCGCCTGTGCAATGCATACAAGGCATAATAATACAAAATGAAGGGTATCCTGCGGAGATCGCTGATCGCAGCCGCAGGGACCCTTTGGCTCAGCTACAGTTGTAAAACCTGCCGGGTCGGATAGTAAATAATGTAAAAAATTCAGCCTAAAACGTGTTATTAAAAACCTATCCTGACGGTTGTGTATAAGGGCAAGGTATGGTTCCATTCCATTGCTGGACCTTACTAAGCTATAATCTCTAATCGACTGTTTCCTCCCTTCCTTCTCTTCTCTTATTTGGGAGTTATGCGTAAAGAACTTCCTCTTCACACTACCCATGTCCCGGCCTGTGATTCCGGTTGGGTTTACAAAGAGATCTTTGCAGCCAATTTTTTCGAAGGCCCCCTTTAGGTATTTCAGCCAAGGGATGTTCAAACCCCTGTCTAGTTCAAGTTCAAGTTCAAGAATTTGTATAGCGCGCTACTCACCCAGAGGGTCTCAAGGTGCTTGGGGGGGGGAAATTATTATTTATCGAATAGCCAGGTTTTAAGTTCTTTTCTGAAGGAGATGTGGCTCTGTGTAAGGCGGAGGTGAGTGGGGAGTGAGTTCCAGGTCTTGGCCGCCAAGTAGGAGAAGGATCTACCTCCCATCGTGGATCTTTGGATACGCGGAACTGCGGCGAGGCCTTGATTGGAAGATCTTAGTTGGCGGGTGGGTGTGTAAAAGGATAGTCGAGTATCGAGGCATTCGGGCCCTAGTTTGTAGAGGGCCTTGTGTGCGTGGGTGAGGAGACGGAATGTTATTCTCTTGTTGACGGGAAGCCAGTGTAGGTCTTTCAGGTGGCCGGTAATGTGGTCTTGGCGAGGGATGTCCAAAATGAGTCTCGCTGATGCGTTTTGGATGCGTTGGAGTTTTTTCTGTAATTTGGCTGTGATTCCGGCATAGAGGGTGTTTCCGTAGTCAAGTCGACTCGTAACCAGTGCGTGGGTGACAGTCTTTCTTGTTTCGGCGGGGATCCAGTGGAAGATTTTTTTGAGTATACGGAGTACGTTGAAGCAGGAGGATGAGATGGCGTTGACTTGTCTGGTCATCGAGAGCGAGGAGTCCAGGATGAAGCCGAGGTTACGTGCGTGGTCAGTGGGTATGGGTGGTGAGCCCAGATCCGAGGGCCACCATGAGTCGTCCCAGGCGGAGGGGGATGAGCCTAGGATGAGCACTTCCGTTTTGTCTGAGTTAAGTTTTAGGCGGCTGTTTTTCATCCATACGGATACTTCTTTCATGCCTTTGTGAAGATTTCTTTTGGCGGTGTTGGCGTCTTTGGTGAGGGAAAGGATCAGCTGTGTGTCGTCGGCGTAGGAGATGATGTTAAGGTTGTGTTGACGTGCGATGGAAGCGAGTGGACTCATGTAAACGTTGAAGAGGGTGGGGCTGGGTGATGATCCTTGTGGTACTCCGGAGATGACTTCAGTGGCTTCTGATTTGAACGGGGGAAGTTGGACTCTCTGCATTCTTCCAGCTAGGAACGAGATGATCCAGTCCAGGGCTTTTTCTTTTATGCCGATGTTGTTGAGGCGTTGTATGAGGGTGCTGTGACAGACAGTGTCGAATGCGGCGGAGAGGTCGAGTAGAATGAGGGCCACTGTTTCTCCGTTGTCCAGTAGTGTTCGGATGTCGTCTGTTGCTGCGATGAGGGCGGTTTCCGTGCTGTGTTTGGCTCGAAAGCCGGATTGTGAGGGATCGAGGGAGTTGTTGAATTCGAGGAAGGTGGCGAGTTGGCTATTGACGGCTTTTTCAATGACTTTGGCCGGGAATGGGAGAAGGGATATGGGGCGGTAGTTTTTAAGTTCAGAGGGGCCTGCAGTGGGTTTCTTCAGGAGGGTGCTGACTTCGGCGTGTTTCCAGCTTTCTGGGAAAGTAGCAGAGTTGAAGGAGCAGTTGATGACATCACGGAGATGGGGTGCGATGATGGAGTCAGCTTTGTTGAAGATGTGGTGGGGGCATGGGTCGGTTGGCGAGCCAGAATGGATGGAGTTCATAAGGTGGATGGTGTCTTCAGTGGTGATTGTGTTCCAGGCGGTGAGGTTGTTAGAGGGCTGTTTTGGTTCAGAGGGGGGTGGAGAGGATTGTTCGTTGGGATTGTTTTCGAAGCTGTTGTGTATGTCGGCGATTTTGTTGTAGAAGAAGGAGGATAACGAGTCGCAGAGGTCTTGGGAGGGAGTGATGTCGTTTGAGGCTGCGGTGGGGTTGGTGAATTCTTTGACGATGTTGAATAGTTCCTTGCTGTTATGGGCGTTGTTGTCGAGTCGGTTCTTGAACGCTGATTTCTTGGAGGATCGAATCAGCTGGTGGTGTTTGCGGGTGGCTGCCTTGAGGGTGGTCATGTTGTTGGAGGTTGGGTTTTTTCTCCATGTTTTCTCGAGAGTACGGCATAGCTTCTTGGATTTTTTGAGGTCATCGTTGAACCAGGGGGCCTTTTTGCTGTCTTGTCTGGTGTGATGGATTTTCAAGGGTGCTAATTCGTCAGCGCTGCGAGTGATCCATTGTTTGAATTTGATGGCCGCTTGGTTTGGGTCCGTAGAGAGGGCGGGTGGGTTTAGGTTGAGCGATGTGAGGAGTTGGTCAGTGGTGATTTTGTTCCATTTTCTTCGGGGAATACGTTGTGGGGGGACGTGGGTCGGGGTGGTT
This sequence comes from Lissotriton helveticus, assembly GCF_964261635.1. Classification (NCBI taxonomy): domain Eukaryota; kingdom Metazoa; phylum Chordata; class Amphibia; order Caudata; family Salamandridae; genus Lissotriton; species Lissotriton helveticus. Next base: position 1,965,364,645 of record NC_136068.1, on the reverse strand, counting down.
TTGTAGCTGAAGTGAACACAACTGTAGTCCGTCCAATGGAGAGCAGTGGTGTGATCGAAGGAGATATGTTTGCTGGAGGTGAAGATTGGGTCGAGCGTATGTCCGGCTAAATGGGTGGGGGTGTTGACAAGTTGTTTGAGTCCGAGGTTGGCCATGTTGTCAAGAAGGGTGGTGGTGTTGTTGTCATTCATCTTTTCCAGGTGGAAGTTGATGTCTCCTAGTAGAATGTAGTTCTCGGAGGCGAGGGCATGTGGATTGATGAAGTCAGCGATGTCTTCGCTGAATTGTTTGCGTGTTCCTGGGGGCCTGTAGATGAGGGTGCCTCTGAGTGTGGTCCTGGGGTCGGTGTGGATCTGGAAATGGAGGTGTTCGGCGGTTGTAAGGATGTCTTTGGAGCTGGTAGAGATTTTGATGGTGTTCTTGTGGACGATGGCGATGCCTCCTCCTGTTTGGACGGCGCGGTCTTTCCGGATGATCTTGTAGCCGTCCGGGATGGCTATGGCGATGTCGGGTGTTGATGATGCGTTCATCCATGTTTCAGTAAGGAAGGCGACATCCGGTGATGTAGTGTCGAGTAGATCCCAGAGTTCGGTGGCGTGTCTGTGGATCGAGCGGGTGTTAAGCAGGATGCACTTTAGGTGGTTAGAGTTGGATCTGTGATCAGTGTTGGTGGATGTGGTATGGGTCTTGATGCTGGTAAAATTGCAGGAGTGGCAGGTGAAGGGACCGTGGGTACGTCCTGGGGCAGCTTCATAGCATTGCGGTGTGCATCCGGCGTTAAGGGCTCGCAGGGTGGCGGCGTCGAGCGTTATGCGGGTGGAGTGGGATTTGCGAGGACCAGGGAGTCTGGTGCTGGGCACGGTCCAGGCACGGATGGGCGTAGACGGGCTTACCTTTGGCGCACCTTCGGCGCCCATGGGGCGTGACCGCTGCGCTCGGATGCATCTGTCATAAGAGGATGGTGGGGAGGGGAGGGGCGAGGGAGGGTCAGCTGGGAGGCTGGGGCGGGGCCGCTAGCCGGGCTGGGAGGCAAACAAACAACAAACAAAATGTCGGCGAGCCTTAAGGCAATCAGGGCGCTATTGGGGTACAGGTGAGGCGATGCAGCAGACAATGCGAGATAAGTCAATATTTAAAGTGCACAATTACGCAGACAGGCAAAGTACAGCAGCACTGGACTGTGATAGGCACACGAAGCGCAGTCTGGCGGCCCAGCGCTCCTAACAACAAATTAGTCCTTAATAGCGCGAGATTCTAGCAGTTCCCAGATGTCAGCTTTTAAGCAATTATAGTTCGATCAGCGCTACGATACCAGCTCGAGGTCAGGAGCAGTGTGGGGGAGCGACCGCCTTCGTGAGGCTCAGGACAGTCACAGCGCTTCGCTCGTAGTGGGAGGGAGGGTCAGCTGGGAGGCTGGGGCGGGGCCGCTAGCCGGGCTGGGAGGCAAACAAACAACAAACAAAATGTCGGCGAGCCTTAAGGCAATCAGGGCGCTATTGGGGTACAGGTGAGGCGATGCAGCAGACAATGCAAGATAAGTCAATATTTAAAGTGCACAATCATGGACTGTCTCTGGCAAGACAGTCCATGATTATTGATCTGGTCAGTGATGCCTCGGGATTAACCCAAATCTTTAGCCATGCTATCAGGGTTCTGACCTGGAGCCTGTCCTCTATAAACATAACCTCCCCCAGTTCTGCATGAGCAATAAGAGGGGACGCACGGTGGGATTTTGAGGAGTCTTCTCATACACTTATTCTCATCTACTTGTAATTTGTTGAGATCAACAATCCCCCAAAGTTCCACCCCATATGCAACTTTGGAATAACAAATTGAGTTATATAGTCTCATCACTTCGGCCGGGGACCAGCGTCCTAATCTACGACCGAAACTCATTATTGCCCCTGTGCTAGACACTAGCTTGTTACAGCGCTTATCTATTAGTGGTTTAAAATGTATATGCCCATCGAATAAAATGCCCAGGTACGAGAATGATTGCACCTTTGCAATTTGTGGTCACCTATTCTATAATTAAAGCTTTTCCCTGACTTTGTGCCTATTTCCATTACATATGACTTTGTGAGGTTGGCTGACAACTCTAGCTTATTCATAAAGTCCACAAAACAATCTATTAAATCGCTGTAGACCCAGTAATCAATCAATCAAACTATTTGTAGAGCGCGCTATTTACCCGTGAGGGTCTCAAGGCGCTGAGGTGGGTAGGGGGGGGGGGGGGTAGCAGAAGCTTCACTACTGTTCGAAGAGCCAGGTCTTGAGGAGTCTTCTGAAGTTTTTGGACTAAATTGCTCTACTGCTCAAAACTTACTAACTCAATTACATTTTGGAAAACTATAAACCAACTAACAAGACCTTGTAACACACTAACATCAAATGTGCAGGAAAGCGAATGGGCTACTTTTCTTTCATCAAAATTCAAAGAAAAAACAATTAATTCTTTAGGGGATCAACTAACTCCGCAACTTCATCATAATAGGATAAATGTGGAATCGGTTGCAACGCTCGGGGCTTATACTGCGGAGGAGGTAACAAGAGTAATTAAAAAGGGAAAAAGTAACGGGGCCCCGGGACCAAATGGTATCCCGCAAGCTGTTTTCAAACGCGCACCCGAATATTGGAGTATTCCTTTTGAGAACCTCTTTGCAGATGTACAAACTTACAATCAAGTGCCAGAAAGCTGGTAGGGCTCTATCATAATGCCTATTTATAAAGGTGGCGATAGATCTAGTCCACTGATCTACCGATTAATTGCACTGCAGGATGTGGCTCTTAAAAGATCTAGTAACTTGGTCTGGAGAAAGAGAACTGATCCCAATCGACCAAACAGGGTTTAGAGAGGGGATCGGCACGATTTCAAATATTCTATCCATCACCATGATTGCCGAAAAATGTCAGCGCACAAAACAGGAGCTGAATTTATGCTTCATAGACTTGCAAGCTGCATTTGACAGTGTGGATCGGGACTTATGGGCAAAACTGAGAGCATGGGCTATTCCGGAGAGCATATTGCGGGGCCTGCTACTCTTCTACTCAGATACATGGACACAGGTAAAATTAGGCGATGGCTCCCGCTTATCAAGGAAAGTGCAAATAAGATCTGGCTTAAAACAAGGCTGTGTCTTGGCTCCACATTTATTTAACTTATTTCTCGCTGACCTTTCCGGCAAATTAAACACCTGTAACGCTCACCCACCAAAATGAGGAAATTTGCAGCTCAGTCACCTTGCATATGCTGATGACATTGTCCTCATGAGCGTAACAAAAGTTGGTATGTCTAGGTTACTAACCGTACTCTCTGCTTTCTTGTCGGTACATAAATTGTCTCTGAATTTATCCAAGACTAAAACAATGCTAATCACCAATCGACGCTCAAACGATTGCAACATCTGTTTTGAAGGAGAAAGGCTGGAAAGAGTATAAAATTATAAATATCTGGGATATTTTATTGATGAAAAACTAGCGTTAAAAGACCAGAAAAATTATTTGACACACAGAGCAGGAGCCTTAATCTTTGCACTCAGCACCCTGTCAATTAGATTGGAGGTTCCATCTTTAAACCATTACTATCTGTAATCGCCAGCAAAGCACTTCCCACCTTAGCTCATGCAAGCGTTGCAATGCACGGTAAGGATTCTGCTCTTTTAAACAATTTAATCACCAAAATTTACAAGAGGGTCTTCCGACTTCCTAATTCTGCTTCACCTGCGCAAGTGCGCTTAGAATTTGGTCTTATGAATGAGACAGTGGGCCGACTGTACACGTGTATTAAGGTATGATACCGGATTAAGATGAATGACATCGACAATAATTTAAACAAATTTCTATGGCAAGAATTTGAAATACAAAAAAAATCTGAAGCAAATAAATTTGTGTCCAGCGCATTGAAATTAACACGCACTGCGGAGCTTTGGGGCAAAAATGTGCCATTTACCTCATTCAAACAGGCAATAAATAAAGCTGCCAAGTTCCATTCATTGATAACTGATAAGGAAATCTTTTCCCATCGCTCCCACGCTTGGACCGTGATTAACAGTTATAAATCACTTACTCCGTCGTCTTATCTGGCTTCTACCTATTCAGTCTTTATTAAAAAAAGGTTGATGGCCCTAAGATTTGGTAAATCTCCAACGCTGGCAGACGAGCCGGCCTGGAAACAACTACTATCCGTTGCCTGTCGGCTCTGCGGACATTTCAAGGAAGACCGAATTCATATCACATGTCATTGCAAGAAGTTGAATCAAGAGCGAAGGTACTTTTTAAAGAACTGCTTTCTGGTTAAGAGACTGCGTACATGCAGGTCAGCGGTCATTTGCTGTCTGGATTCAACGGAACCACAAATAAACTGCAAAATGATAAAGTTCCTGCTTGCTTTTGAAAAACGCCTGAAAGCAGTTTAAGATTTTAAAATGTATTATATCTCAGGTTTCTGTACTCTCTGACATCTAAAGTTTTATATAATTTGTTTTTATTCTTGCTGCAATTTAAATTTTGAACATTTCTCTTCTATGCAATCTTATTTTTAAACAGTGGTTTGTGAAATGTATAGGAAACGTGTTATGGTTTTAATTAACTAAACAATAAAGATTACATTCAAATACTCTCCTTCACCCGCAAACGCTCTCTGCTCCCATGATTAAGCAACCCTGTAAATTACTATCTATTGCACCACATTTAGTCCTACATAATTTAGATACTTTTCTCAATTCTACAATCTGGCACAACAAACAAATCCTTCCTAACAAGAAACCTATATACCGGAAGAGCTGGAGACACAAGGGTCTGCTCTGGGGTCATCAACTTTTTGATCAGGGCTCCCCTTTTCAATGTACGCAATTATCGTCCCTATATTATCTACCTCTTCCTTTAAACCTACATTTTTGATCTTGCGGAATGTAATACTTGATACTTATGCTGAACTCAAATCTTTGTCTTCTCCAACCCCCCCCCCCCTCCTTCCCTTGGTATAATCTTCTCTGCATAACCCCCAAAGCGTACACCATTTATTCCCATTTATTGGTCCCCCAGAGCTCCAGATAAAACTAAAGTAGATCTTTTGTGGGAATCTGATTTGGGAGTGAATCGGCCGATTTCTTTTTGGAACAGAATGTGGACGAAAATCAGGAAATCATCTCGAGCCGCCCGCACAACACAAACACTTTTCTTTCTTTATAATAGATTATTTTTTACACCTGCATACCTAATACAATTCACAACACAAATCTCAATACTTGCTGGACAGGCTCCCAGGTTAACGCTGATCTTATTATTATTATTATTATTATTATATGAAATTTGTAGCGCGCTCAGCTTACCCGGCGCGAGACAGAACCAAGGGGAGAGAGTCAAGTCCAAACACTACTGTGGGAACAAATAGGTCTTTAGGAGTTTCCTAAACAGAAGTATCTTGGGCTCTGAACGAATCTTAAGGGGCAAAGAGTTCCACAGAGTCGCCACTTGCACTGAGAAACGCCTGCCCCCAGAGCGGGCTCTCCTTACTCTCGCTGATTGCAGAAGATGTTTTTGGTCTGAGCGCAAAAGACGTGTGGGTTTGTAAGGACGGGCCATATTAACAAGCATTTACAATGCAACGGTTTCGCCTTTGGAGAAGTTAGAGCTATTGGCATTGTAAATGACAAAATTTGTATGTATGTGTTGGTTTTGAAAACAGATAAATAAGTGGCATTGTCATTTACATTGCCAATAGCTTAATCTCTCGCAAATGTGAGAACTATTGTACCCCTACGGACGAGCTCAGCAGACAGCAATTACTACCACCCACACACACACCCAGAGCCAGCCACACACACCCAGAGCCAGCCACACACAACTAGAGCCAGCCACACACACAACCAGAGCAGTCACACACACACACACACACTGGAGCAGTCACACACACACACACACACACTGGAGCAGTCACACACACACACACACACACACTGGAGCAGTCACACACACACACACACACACTGGAGCAGTCACATACACACACACACACACTCGAGCAGTCACATACACACACACACACCCAGGAGCAGTCACACACACACACACACACTGGAGCAGTCACACACACACACACACACACACTCTGGAGCAGTCACATACACACACACTGGAGCAGTCACATACAAACACACCCTGGAGCAGTCACACACACACACACACACACACACACACACACACACACCCAGGAGCAGTCACACACACACACTCTGGAGCAGTCACATGCACGCACACACTGGAGCAGTCACATGCACGCACACACTCATGTGTAGACTTAAAAAAAGACACAGAAATGCCCCCGAATCGCGTTTTCAGGGGAAAGCGTGATTGAAAGCCAATCTCTTCCAATGGCTAGCCTCCATTTATGGCGCTAGCCAATGGAAGACAAGGCGGGACCAAAGCTCCATATGTAGAGACATAAGATTTCGGCTCCGCCCACCCACTGCTCACGCAGTGGGACGGTAGCCGAAACCTAAAAATGATTATGTTTGTGTTGTACATGTAACTGTGCAAAATATGATGAAAGGTATGCCAATGCCACAAGTACATATGACATAGGCTCTTAGTCACCTATACACATTTATCCTAGTCATACGCACACATGTTCATACATCCCCAAAGACCACACGCACAGTAGTCCTGTCATATGGCCCCCTATTCAAAGCATTTTGTAAAAAAAAAATAGTATCTGGTTCTATGGACATTAGGCTTAAAAATCAATGGAGCTGGGTGTGAGGTTGTCTGGTAACAATGCTTAGCCTTCAGTAGCTCATGTTGATTTTCACTGACCAGAAGTAGCTCTCACTACAGAAAAGGCTGGAGACCCCTGATTCTTCCAGTACCAAGAGAAGATCAATTTTAAACTTTTTCCAAGTGCCTAATCTAATTCAGCAAGCCCCCAAATGACAACTCGACCCAGGTAGCAGCATAAAATGTCAAACCCTGCTCTGCATCATCAGCTCCCCAAAATGATATCGCAGGGACGCAAGTTCAACCTATTGAAAACCAACTGCCTTGCTGATTCCATGCTGAAAGAGCAAGACACACAGAACAAGAAACTTAACACACATAAGACACAATATCATGATCAGCCACAAGTAACAGCTTATATCCTAGGTTGATCCTTTCAATCAAACTCAGCTGGCAAAGGATACCACAAGAGACCTTAGGAATGTCCTGCGATCTAAATGAAATGTAATATGCTTCAGTAATAGATGAATGTACATCATACTGAGGAAAGCTCTTGAGTATCTCACAGAAAAACATCACTGGCTTCCTACACGTTACCCTGCTACACGCTCGCTACACACGTGAAGAGCCGTATTGTAAAAAAATGGACATCAACGTGTTGTTTTGACAGACCGATATGCAGAAATGTTATTTGAATGGTTTAGTGCATTAAAGCCAGTCCGATTGGCTCGGTCATCGCCTGTATATCCTGTAATGAAGTGGCAGGTGCCAGTTGTTTGGAACTGCAACCTATCACGAGCCTTTCATATTTTACTATGAACTGTTTTTCTTGCTACATTGTCACTCAATGTAATGCAAACGTGTACAATAAATTATTTTAAATCCGTACAATAATACGTTTTAGTACAACTGGTGCTTGTGGTGTCAGGCAAAAATCCAAAAGGGGAAACTGTGTGCGTGATAACATGGTGGTCACTATGATCTTGGTCTCCTCTAACCTCACTTACCTGCGGCTGTCCTTTACTAACATAAACTCCTACGCTCCTCAGCCCCCTGAGTCTCCCAAAGCCATACATAAACCTTACACTCTGTTCTTACCCTTCCAACACTACCCCCTAACAACCTACTTCATAAGCTCCACTTACCCCTATACCACGGGCTCTGTTTAACTTACCCCAGGCTGCCATACATTCTATCTGCAGCGGCAGTTTCTCTAGGATGGGGACCGGATCGAAAGCGTCATGCATGATGAACCAGGGAGGGGGGACTGAGTCTCCACCGGCGAGGGAGCTAAGTACCCCTAGATGTCAGCTGTCGCCTCTTCCTCCTTTCCCGACTCCGCCTTCACGGGGGAAGCCAGCTTTCACAACATCCACTAGCTCAAGAGCTGGCGCCGTGGAAATAGGAAAGGGACTACTGTTTGTGAGGAAAAAACAAGCGCCCTTGACATAAAAGAAGGACCGTCAGTCAGATTGCCAGCTCGAGTGGGCATCTCAGCGCAGTCTGCTAAGATCGGTATTTAAAGCGGTAAACCCAGCAAAGAATACAACCTACCCCCTCAGAATGCCAAGGATGAGTAAACACAAGGGCAGTAGCGCCCTTTGACTTAGCTTTTTAAAAGAACGGTATAGTTTTCAGATCAAGAGTGAACAGGATTAAGATGTCAGGCCGTGTGTGCAGGGCTGCTTTAAACTTTGCCATGCAAAATCTGGAGCTAGTTTATAGCTATAGTTTTCTTTAAAAAGCAAGCGTATGCCAGGACCGAATAAATACAGAGATCAATCGAGTGGTGTGCTTAATGTATAATAAAAACAATCAGACCTCGTTTGAGCACCGAAATGGATGCGCAAGAAAAACAAGTCAGTCCCGGGCCGGCAGCCAATCACAGCGCGGCCCGGGGAATGACGTCACGGGGGTGTCCCGGGCCGGCAGCCAATCGCAGCGCGGCCCGGGACAAATGGGCGGGGCTTAAAAAAAGCACCAGAAACGCCCCCGAATCGCGTTTTCTGGAGAAAGCGCGATTGACAGCCTCTGTCTCCCAATGGCTAGCCTCCATTTATGGAGCTAGCCAATTGGAAACAGAGGCGGTCCAAACATCCCTACTGAAGACAAAAGTTTTCGATCTGGGAGGGGCAAGCCCCTCGCCAGGTCGAAACCTAAAAAGGATGGGGGGGCCCTTACCATACAGGATTTTATGGGCCGTGCATAACGCCTTGAACTTCACCCGCTCCTTCACGGGGAGCCAGTGGAGCGTCTTGAGGGCTGGGGCGGCAGACTGTCTTCTGGGAACATCCATTAAGACTCTCGCAACCGCATTTTGCACCTGTTGTCATATGTTATTCACCTGTCCACATCTTTTTGTATTTTGGGGGCATCAAATTAGCACTATTTTTCACACCTCAACCCCCCTCTACTTCACAAATGTTTTCCCAGGCGGTCTAACACCGGAGTGGGGGAGGAGGCCGATCCCAAGTATTACTTATTGACTTATTAATAGCCGTAGCTCTTCAGCAGATATCAAAGAACTGGAAATATTCCTCCAATGGTCTTATTTTGCGTGGTGGTGGCGGTGTCACAACCAGCGCTTCGAGGCAGCATTTGTCCACCCCATCTCTCTTGCTACAAAACTCCACCCCTGGGGCCTTTCACACAATATCCAGTCGATACTGGGAGAGAACTTCTTTACCCGATCTCTCACAACAAGAAGCCCCCGGACCTCCCACTGCTCGTTGTACAGTGAGGCTTCATTTATCATTTCCTATAATGACTTTTAAGATCATGTTTCATTCACAAGTATTGGTATCTACATTTCATGTGAACCTGCGACTACACTCGTCCTCTTCTATAATTCCTTTTATTATTTTCATGAGTATAGTATCTCATTACTCCTTTTTATTGTGCCTTCTTGCATGTGTGCATTAACAAATAATGTAGATTTTCCTAGTATTTATGACGGAAAGTCTTAATTTTATTAAAGACACAGAGGCGAGTATTATGCCTTCTTTTCTTGCTTTATTTTAAATAGCAGCAAGATAAGCAAAGAACTACAAATACCCAGAAGGCCCAGCAGAAAACTACTGGCCAATGGGGATCGAATAAACAAACAATGGACCAATCACAACCAGGATAGTATATATGGCCATCCCTGACCACACGAAGTCCTCTTTTCTTGTGCGAGAAGTCAAAGAGAATGCATAAACAATGGAAAAATAGAAACTAAAATGCACACAGTCATAATCCAAGCCAAAATATCCTGTAGGAAACCCAAGACTGCAGGAAAACGCTGGAGGAGAGTCCCCGATGAAGAAAGAACATCCACTGGAGCAGATGCAGGTTCAGTTGGAGGTCGGTGGTAAAGCCGGAGTTCCTAAGGGCGGGAAAAACAGACAGAATTAGTAGAATAGAGGTGGGATAATACTCGCCTCCGTGTCTTTAATAAAATTAAGACTTTCCGTCATAAATACTAGGAAAATCTACATTTTATGTCAAGAACGGAGGCTCCTATTATGCTTGTTCAAAGCATATTAACAACAACAGAAGAAGCAGAAACAACAGGTTTGCAATAAAACGTTTTGAAAATAGCATCATTAGACCAATCTGCTGATTTCAGGATATCCTCCAAACGAGAGCCTGCCCAAAAGGCTTTAGAGGCCATGGCACCCCTGGCTGAGTGTGCACCAAAAGCAGTAACATCAATGCCCGCAAGGGACATGATCCACCTCACCCAACGGGCTAAAGTGGCAGAGGACACAGGGAGATGGGGTTTACGAAAAGAAATGAGCAATTGCGAATGAGAGGAAGACCTGAGACCAGCAGTTTTTTGTTCATAACTCTTTAAACATAGTCCAACACAAAGTTGGGGCTGTGAAGGAAAATAAGGATAAAACACAGATTGTATATTGGTTTTGGTACGCCGGTGAACCTGAAACAAAACACCAGAAGGTGAAAACTGTCTGGAAGACAAATCCAAAGCTCTGACATCAGAGACACGTTTGATTGAAATTAAACATAACAACATGGTAAGTTTGGCTGACAACATTTTGAGAGAAAGAGCATCATTTGCAGGCCATGAAATAAACAATTTGAACACCAAATTAACATCCCACAAAAAGGAATACTTAGCCAACGGAGGTTTTGAAAATCGAACTCCACGAAGCAGGCGACACACCAAAGGGTGGGAACCCACAGGCTTATTGTCAATAGGACAATGATTCAAAGAGATAGCAGATCTGTACAGATTAACCGTGCGATAGGACTTACCCGCACTAGCTTTGGAAGCCAAAAAATTAACCACGAGGCTTAAAGGAGCTGAAAAGGGATCGACAGACCGTTCCATACACCAGCTTGCCCATAAAGACCAAGCGGACTTGTAGGCTCTGGAGGTGCCAGGGGCCCAAGCTCTGCTGATAAAGATTGAAGCCTCCTGTGAAATGAAGACGTCAGGCGCGGAAGACCGGAGATCCTCCAAGCGGACAGAACTAGAGAGCTGTCCAGAATCAAGGCGTGTGGAAGTCCCTGAGGATCTAGCAGGAGATCTTCGCTGAAGGGAAGCAGCACCGGAAAGTCCACCGCGAGCTCCAAGAGAGAGGGGAACCAGATTTGGGCTTGCCAGAAAGGAGCCAGGAGAACCAGGGATGTCGACTGACGACGAACCTGGGCCAGAACCCTGTTGATCATTACGAACGGAGGAAACGCATAATTGAGAGACAGAGACCAATCCTGCAGGAATGCATCCGTCGCGAGAGCAAGAGGGTCCGGTCTCCAGCTGAAGAAAGCGGGAAGTTGGGAATTGAGCCGGGAAGCGAAGAGATCGATAGAAAAGGGACCCCATTTCTGGGAGAGAGAAAGAAAGACAGAGGGAAGCAGCTTCCAATCGCTTGAATCTCGAAGGTATCGAGAGTGCCAATCTGCGATGGCGTTGAGACTGCCCGGGAGATATTCCGCTCGGAGAGATAGCTTGTGTTGAAGACAGAAGTGCCAAAGGCTCTTTGCAAGTTCCGCCAGCGGTTTTGACTTTGTGCCACCTAGATGGTTTATGTAGCGAACCGCAGAAACATTGTCCATCCGAAGGAGGATGGAACAACTTGCTTTGTTTTTTGCCAGACTGCGGATTGCAAAGGAGCCTGCCAGCATCTCTAAACAGTTTATGTGCAATGACGACTCCTCTGGAGACCATGTACCTCCAGTCGAGATTGAACCACATCGGGCGCCCCAACCCGACAGGCTGGCATCTGATTCTAATACAAGATCGGGGGCCGTTGCAAAAATCGTTCTCCCGTTCCACGCATCTAAATGGTCTATCCACCATTGTAACTCGAGACGAGATTCTTGGTCCAGCTGGACAAGATCCGAGTACGCCAAGCCTTGGCGCAGATGACGAATCTTCAAGCGCTGCAGAGCTCGATAGTGCAGAGGTCCTGGAAAGATCGCTTGAATGGAGGCTGACAGAAGGCCTACGACCCTTGCAAGCGAACGAAGAGACACCTCGGAAAGGCGAAGAATTTGACATAATTCCGACCGAATGGCTGAAACTTTGGAGTTCGGGAGATAAAGAGATGCCGTGGAAGAGTCCACTCGGAAGCCCAGAAATTCCACACTCTGGGAAGGGACTAACATAGATTTCTCGGAATTGATGAGGAAACCCAGATCCAGAAGGAGGGACTGAGCAATCTCGAGGTGAGAAAGAAGAGTCTGCATGTCGGAGTGCATGATCAAGATATCGTCGAGATAAATGATGAGACGAATACCGAGGGAGCGCAGATGGGACACCACTGGCCTCATCACTTTGGTGAAGCACCAAGGAGCGGAAGAAAGTCCGAAAGGAAGAGAACAAAATCGGTAAGTGACGCCGGACCACTGAAATTGTAGAAATTTGGTGTGGGCCTCGTGTATAGGAATTGAAAGATATGCGTCCTGTAGATCGAGCCTGACCATCCAATCGGATTGGCGTAACGTATCCCTGAGATGGAGAATGGTCTCCATCTTGAAGTGGCGATAAACCACGAACTGGTTGAACCACTTGAGATTGATGACTGGACGAACTTTTTTGTTCTTTTTTCGAACCAAAAAGAGGGAGCTTAGAAAACCTGAGGGATCGAAGGGAGCGACAAGGATGGCTTGTTTGTGAAGAAGACTTTGGATCTCCTGTGAGACTAGCAGAGCCACGTCTGCGGAAAAAACCAACGGAGGAGGAAAAATAGACTGGAAAGGCTGAGCGTAAAACTCGATGAGATAGCCTTGAACGGAATTGAGGACCCAGGGATCCGCCGTGAGCGCGCGCCACCTGTGAAGAAAAAGAGCAAGACGTCCTCCGATAGGAGGGGGAGGGCTCACCTTGGTTGTTGACGTTGTTGTTGTGGGCGCGGAAACCTTTTTGTCCTCGACCCCTGAAGCCACGACCTCTTTGGGGGTAGAACTGTGGCTTGAATTCTTGATAGCCGGAGTTGGCTGCGCCTCTGGAACCTTGGTTCGGGTAACCGCGGCCGGAAGAGCGGTTCCTGCCTCTGCCGGCCCTGCCAAAAACCCGAGGGGTAAACACTTTTTTGATAGAAAATTGCGCTTTGTCTAAAGAAGCAAAAGTGGACACGTAACGGCTGAGGTCCTTGACAAGGGAATCGCCAAACAAAAGGCCGTCAGCCTTGACACCCGGATCCTGGGTAGCTAGGTTGGCCAACTTCGGATCCAATTTGATCAACAGTCCTTTACGGCGCTCTTGAGTGATCGCTGCATTGGCATTACCTAACAGGCAAAAGGAGCGTTGAAGCCACAAAGAGATTTCCTCCGGATCAAGGTCCGAACCTTCCAAGCGGGCCGTCTCCGCCATATCCAAAACCCGGGCCAAAGGGCCCACAACATCCAAAAGCTTGTCCTGGCAAGCGGACCAGGCTTTATCCACACCCCTGCGGGGATCCTTGCCAAACTTCGAGAAGAAAGTAAGAAGGGGTTGATCAATTGAAGGGGTAACGGTGACATGACAAGGAAGGGAAGGTTTTGGACACTCAGACTTGAGCTTAGCACGAACAGACTTGTCCAAAGGCAGACGGAGCTTGGAGGAGATGTATTCACCCACATGAGGAGTGGGGAACCACTCAGTAGAATTGGGATGTCTGATAGAAGAGGGGTCAAACATAGGCTGGCCCTCCGAATCCAAAACAGGTTCAGACGCAAAAGCATCCAATCTCGCTTTCTTGGGGGAAGGAGAATCAAGCAAGTGAAGTAAACCAGTCGAATCATCTGTGTCACCCATATCATCATCATCATCATCCGTGTCAGGAATTGTATCAATGACCAGCTTCTTAGGAACCTCCACATTTTTTGTCTTAGATTTACTCTTAGACGTAGCAAACTTTAACCCCTCCTTGCTAGGAGGCCTGGGAGGAACCACGTCCTCAACCAAATGCGAGGAGGCCTCGCGACCCAACAGTGACACTTTTTTAGGCAGAGAAGTGGAAGGAACCAGTTTACTCTTTCTGCTATCCCCCGCAGAATGGGCCAAAGCTTTGGTCATGAGGCTTATAAGGGAATTTTCCATGTGTCTGGACACACGAGACATAGAAGCCTCAACAGCAGTCTCCACTGAATTATTAATGAAATGACTGAGGTCTGACTTGAAAGCCTCGCTTTCCTCATTATCCAGCTCTGGAGAGCTTGTATTTTCCATTGCAGCAAAAACGGTAGGGAAAGGGTTAAAGCAGAGAGGAAAGGGGGCGGAAACGGGCCGGAATGGCAGGGAGACACTCCCCTGGGGGCGGACACCGCGTTGTGCAAGCAGCGGTAAACACACGAGCAGCAGGGAGCCACGGAGCACTGTGAGGGAACAGCCGTAAAGGCGGGAAGCGTGCGCAGCGGGAGAAACCAAGCGCCGACACACGCGAGGGGGGGGGGGTCCGAAAACGGGGCAAAATCAAGTCGGAATCAAGGCCGACCAGCCAGAAGAGCGCGAACGCTCGTAAAGCACAACAGCAATTTTTGGCAACAAACGGAGCATAAATAAGACACAGCCAACGCAATAAACGCGCAATAACAGTGAAATATATAAGAGGAAAAGAAAATGCGACTTATCTTTCTGCGTAGCAGCAAGAAAAGAGGGCTTCGTGTGGTCAGGGATGGCCATATATACTATCCTGGTTGTGATTGGTCCATTGTTTGTTTATTCGATCCCCATTGGCCAGTAGTTTTCTGCTGGGCCTTCTGGGTATTTGTAGTTCTTTGCTTATCTTGCTGCTATTTAAAATAAAGCAAGAAAAGAAGGCATAATAGGAGCCTCCGTTCTTGACATAAAATTGCTTATACGAAGTATTGTTTTTTAGGACCATATTAGTATTTCTAAATAAACATCTTGAAATTTAAAAACATTTTTTTTTAAAGAACCCAAGAATACACTTTACAAGTAGACAGCTTGGCCATCAGCAGTTCTGCAAACTTCACTGCCCCCCCCCCCCCTGCATTGGAACCACCCGCTAAAAAGTGTGTAAAAAAGAATCCAGCAAATGCAGTGATTGCATTAACAAAGTGAACCTTGAAAAAAGACACTTAAAACTTCGGGGGGGGGGGGGGGGGGGTTGCGAGAAAAAAAAAAAATCTACTGTCCCAATAGACGTTTCATTTCTATTCCAAAAAAGTGTGTAAAACTTCTAAAAGCTAAACAAGAAACTAATTTTGCTAAAGAATTCTCTTTGAAAACTAGCAGAGTCCACACACAAAAAAGTGTCTGAACAATTAAAAAATTCCTATCACATTATCCACCACCCCCTTAAAACCCCCACAAACGTTTCCAACAACTAACTCGCGAGGGCTGCAGCTGCTGCTTTTAAAGGCACAAAAAAAACACAATTCTTCAGTGCAGGAAGTGATGACAGTGAAGGCCCAGCCAATAGAAGCACGAGAAAGAGTTCAAACTGGCGCCTTCCAGAGTGACTCTCCTGGCATTAATTATGCAAATGAGGCAGGTACATAGGGGGCGGCTCGGCGGCGCTCGGGTTTGGTCCATCAGTAGCACGGCGCCCAGAAGCCCTGAACGGAGCCTCACAGCGCCCAGAAGCCCTGCACGGAGCGGAGCCGCCTCAGCGCCCAGAAGAAGTAAGTAGCGCCTCTGAGGGGGTCCTCTCCTCGGCCTCCTACCCGCACCCCCCCCCCCCCCCCCCCCCCCCCATCGGGACATGCTGATGACTGCTCGTGTCAGCAGCGAGCGTTGAACCCGTGAGTGGCCTGTGCAAGGAGCGCTGCTGCGAGCGGCTGAATGTGAGATAGCACAGGGGGTTCAGGCGCCTGCGGCAGAGATCCATCGATGCTGGAGGGGAGCACCGGGGTGTGACGTGGACAGTGATGGGGGGGGAGGGGTGTCAGGGGCGGGATGATGCTGGGCATTTGTAGAGCGGTTTTCACTGTAAACATGTCTTAGGTGCATTAAATGCCACGTCCGCTTTTGGGGAACTGGAGACGAGCAGGGTTTGACACCTGCTGAGGAAGAGATCCCATCCCCCCCCCCCACCCCCTTTCAAGCTCCTTCATCGCCTCTCGGCCTCTGGAAATGTTTTCTTGTCACTGATGCAATGTTGTAATTTTGCGGATCCTCATGTAAAGCGCCCTGACACCCCCGGGTCCAGCCAGCGCCAGGGGAACTGAAAGAAAGAAATAAAATGCCTGGGGGGCCGGGGATACCTCCTTGACTGGGGGCCATGCCTGGGGGGCCGGGGCGGGGATGTCTCCATGCCTGGGGGGGGGGGGGAGATGTCTCCATGCCTGGGGGGGGGGGGGGAGATGTCTCTGCATGGGGGGGGGGAGATGTCTCCATGCCTGGGGTGGGGGGGTGCACGCACGGAGGAAGATCAGCGCGCAAACTAGCGTCACGATTTGAACATTAAAGATAGAAAGGAAGTTAACAAAAAAACGGGTTTCAATTAAACAATTAATGAAAAAGCAGCTTGCATTTAAAATGCAGTAAATAATGCCCGTGTCTTGGTGTCCGGGAGGGGGGGGGAGGCTGAATTGTAAGGAGGGGTCCGAGCTCGGTGCAGGCTGTCACTGCACGTGTCAGCAGCGAGCGTTGAACCCGTGAGCGGTCTGTGCGAGGAGCGCTGCTCCGAGAGTGTTGGACTTGGCCCGCAGGGCAGGTTCACCCCTAAACTTTTTGCCTTATGTGTGACCCTCTGTCAGTGATTTTTGGGTCTCTGCGCACTTTCCCCTGGGTCCCAGAGTGAAAGTACGTGCGTGTAGTATGGCTGGCCTGCCCTCCCATAGAATGCATGGGGAATGTCAATCAATCAATCAATCAATGGCATTTATATAGCGCGCTACATACCCGTAGGGTCTCAAGGCGCTGGGGGAGGGGGGGTGCCGCTACTGCTCGAACAGCCAGGTCTTCAGCTTCTTCCTGAAGGAGACGTGGTCTCGGGTCAGGCGCAGGTCGGTCGGGAGGGAGTTCCAGGTCTTGGCGGCCAGGTAGGAGAAGGACCTTCCTCCTGTGGTCGCTCTTCGGATGCGGGGGACGGCGGCGAGGGCGTGGTTGGCTGATCGGAGGTGGCGTTTGGGAGCGTAGAAGTTGATCCGGTTGTTGAGGTAGCTCGGGCCTTGGTCGTGTAGGGCTTTGTGTGCGTGGGTGAGGAGGCGGAAGGTGATTCTTTTGTTGACGGGGAGCCAGTGGAGGTCTCTCAGGTGTCCGGAGATGTGGCTGGTTCGTGGGATGTCGAGGATGAGTCTGGCTGAGGCGTTCTGGATCCGCTGGAGTCTCTTCTGGAGCTTGGCGGTGGTACCGGCGTAGAGGGCGTTGCCGTAGTCCAGTCGGCTGGTGACGAGGGCCTGGGTGACGGTCTTCCTGGTCTCGGTGGGGATCCACCAGAAGATCTTCCGTAGCATGCGCAGGATGTTGAAGCATGACGAGGAGACGACGTTGACTTGTCTGGTCATGGAGAGGGAGGAGTCAAGGATGAAGCCCAGGTTGCGTGCATGGTCTGTCGGTTTGGGTGCGGTGCCCAGGGTGGGAGGCCACCAGGAGTCGTCCCAGGCGGAGGGCGAAGAGCCCAGGATGAAGACCTCCATCTTGTCAGAGTTCAGTTTCAGGCGGCTGGTCGTCATCCACTCGGCTACTTCTTTCATCCCTTCGTGCAGGTTGGCTCTGGCGGCGGCGGGGTCGTTGGTCAGGGAGAGGATCAGCTGGGTGTCGTCGGCGTAGGAGATTATGCTGAGGTTGTGTTGGCGTGCGATGGCCGCGAGGGGGCTCATGTAGACGTTGAAGAGGGTGGGGCTCAGCGAGGATCCTTGGGGGACGCCGCAGATGATTTCAGAGGCCTCTGACTTGTACGGTGGTAGGCGGACTCTGTGTTCTTCCAGCGAGGAAGGAGATGATCCATTCCAGTGCCTTCTCCTGGATTCCGACGTTCCTGAGGCGTTGCACTAGGGTGCGATGGCAGACAGTGTCGAATGCTGCGGAGAGGTCTAGGAGGATGAGGGCCGCTGTTTCTCCGTTGTCCATCAGGGCTCGGATGTCATCGGTGGCGGCGAGGAGGGCGGTCTCGGTGCTGTGATTGGCTCGGAAGCCGGACTGTGAGGGGTCGAGGGATCCATTCGTCTCGAGGAAGGCGGTCATCTGCTTGTTGACGGTCTTCTCGATGACTTTGGCGGGAAACGGGAGGAGCGAGATGGGGCGGTAATTCTTGAGTTCGGTGGGGTCCGCTGTGGGTTTCTTGAGTAGAGCGGTGAGTTCGGCGTGCTTCCAGCTCTCGGGGAAGGTGGCGGTGTCGAAGGATGTGTTGATGATGTCTCGCAGGTGGGGTGCGATGACGGCGTCGGCCTTGTTGAAGACGTGGTGGGGGCAGGGGTCGGTCGGAGATCCGGAGTGGATGGAGTTCATCGTGCGGATGGTGTCTTCGGTGCTGATCGGGGTCCAGGCGTGCAGGGTGGTGGTGGGGGGTGGTTGTTCGGTCTTGGTGTGCGTTGTTTGGGTGTTGAAGCTGTTGTGTATGTCCTTGATCTTGTTGTGGAAGTATGAAGCGAGGGAGTTGCAGAGGTCTTGCGATGGGGTGATGTCGTTGTTTCCTGCGCTGGGGTTGGATAGCTCTTTCACGATGTTGAAGAGTTCCTTGCAGTTGTGTGCGTTGTTGTCCAGCCGGTCCTTGAATGCAGTTTTCTTGGTGGCGCGGATCAGCTGGTGGTGCTTCCGGGTGGCAAGCTTGAAGGTGGTCCTGTTGTCTGGTGTAGGATCCCTTTTCCAGACTTTCTCAAGGGCTCTGCAGTTCTTCTTGGAGCTCTTGAGTTCGTCGGTGAACCACGGGGCTTTCTTGCTGCCGGGTCTGCTGGGCGGGGTCCTCATCGGGGCGAGCTCGTCCGCGCAGGTGCTGATCCACTTCGTGAGGTTGTCGGCGGCCTGGCTGGGGTTTGCTGAGCTGGCAGGAGGGTGCTGGCTCAGGGAGGTGGCGAGCTGGTCTGCTGTGATCTTGTTCCAGCTTCTGCGGGCGGCCTGTTGCTGGTGGTGGTGGGTCGTCGTTCTCTTGAAGGTGAAGTGGACGCAGCTGTGGTCCGTCCATTGCAGCTCTGTGGCGTGGCTGAAGTCGATGTCTGTGCTGGAGGAGAAGACTGCGTCGAGTGTGTGTCCGGCGAGGTGGGTGGGGGTGGACACCAGCTGCTTGAGTCCAAGATTGGCGAGGTTGTCGAGCAGGGTGCTGGTGTTGCGGTCGTTGTTGTTCTCCAGGTGGAAGTTGAGGTCCCCCAGGAGGATGTAGTCGGCGGAGGGGAGGGCATGCGGGCTGACGAAGTCGGCGATGTCCTCGCAGAATTGTGTGCGTGGTCCCGGGGGTCGGTAGATCAGGGTGCCTCTGAGGGTGGTCTTCGGGTCGGTGTGGATCTGGAAATGCAGGTGTTCCGCAGTGGTCAGGGAGTTGTCGGTGCTGGTCGTGAGACGGATGGTGTTCCTGTGGATGATGGCGATGCCTCCTCCCATCTGGTTGGCGTTGCGGTCCCTGCGGACGATCTTGTAGCCCTCTGGGATGGCGATGGCGATGTCGGGAGCTGAAGAGGCGTTCATCCAGGTCTCCGTGAGGAAGGCTACGTCAGGTGCTGTGGCGTCTAGGAGGTTCCAGAGTTCGACGGCGTGCCTGTGGACGGAGCGGGTGTTGAGCAGGATGCACTTGAGGTGGGTGCTGCTGGAGGTCGACTTGGCGGGTGCTGGAGCGAGGCCGGTCCGGATGCAGGTGAATTTGCAGGCGTGGCAGCAGAAAGGTCCGTGGGTGCGTCGTGGTGTGGCTAGGTGGCAATCTGGGAGTCGGCCGGTGTTGAGAGCGATGAGGGAGGCGGCGGAGTACGTCAGGCGGGTCGGACGAGGTCTTCGAGGGCCAGGGGTCCTGGCACTGGGCGCGGTCCAGGCGCGGACGGGCGCAGACGGGCTTACCTTTGGCGCGCCATCGGCGCGCCCGCTGCGCGTCACCGCTGCGCGTTCACACGGTCGCCATATAAGGCGAAGTGCGCGGGTGGGCGGAGCAGCTGGGAGGCGGGAGCGGGGAGGGAACAGAAGGAAAAAAGGGGCGGGGTCAGCGGTGGTGGCGTGAAGCGGGGGGCGGCGAGGGAGGCGGGAAACAGGCAGAACGGGCAAGATCTGCTCGAAAACAAGCACAAATGAAGACAAGAAACGCTAACACGGGCAAAATCTACAATAAAAACAAGCACAAATGACAGACAAAAGAAGTCAAGAACCGCTAACACGGGCAAAATCTACAATAGAAACAAGCACAAATGACAGACAAAACAAGTCAAGGCAGACGACAGCAGGGTCAGCCGGCGGCGAGGCAGGCAGCGAGGCAGAGGGCAAGCGAGGGGCACACGCAGCAGCTGGTGGCCGTGCGGCGCGGGGGTGTCCCACAAGTGGGTCACACTCACCTGTGTCGCACGGTCGCCATATAAGGCCAAGTGCGCGGGTGGGCGGAGCAGCTGGGAGGCGGGAGCGGGGAGGGAACAGAAGGAAAAAAGGGGCTGGGTCAGCAGTGGTGGCGGGAAGCGGGGGGCGGCGAGGGAGGCGGGAAACAGGCAGAACGGGCAAGATCTGCTCGAAAACAAGCACAAATGAAGACAAGAAACGCTAACACGGGCAAAATCTACAATAAAAACAAGCAAAAATGACAGACAAAACAAGTCAAGAAGCGCTAACACGGGCAAAATCTACAATAAAAACAAGCACAAATGACAGACAAAACAAGTCAAGAACCGCTAACACGGGCAAAATCTACAATAGAAACAAGCACAAATGACAGACAAAACAAGTCAAGGCAGACGACAGCAGGGTCAGCCGGCGGCGAGGCAGGCAGCGAGGCTGAGGGCAAGCGAGGGGCACACGCAGCAGCTGGTGGCCGTGCGGCGCGGGGGTGTCCCACAAGTGGGTGTGTCCCTGGTAGTTCCTGATGCGTGGGGAGTGCAGGCTCGAGTTTAGTATGTCTGAACTCGTGAGAGTGAATGCTGCAAGATGGTGTCTGCGGCATGTATGTGTCTAGAAGGGAAGTGCTACTTCTGAACATTGAGATATGTGTGCATGTGCTGTGAGGGTGCTGGAGCGTGATTGGCTGGAGCTGGCTGGCATGCCAGGCTCCAGGAAGTCTAGATGGGTTTGCCCGGTGGTGAGTGGGAGATTAGCATGAGTGATGTGTGGGAGGAGTGTACCTGTGTCCTGGATGGGCTGGGTTTTCCCCACACAATGCTGGCTCCGCCCCCCTGTGGTGTGTCTAACGACCCTAGCCTCCCCAGTGAAAGAAATGGGTGGTTGGGCCATCAAGAGTGCTCCAAAGCCAGCTGAAACTGGTTTTCCCCCCACCCTGCACCTTGAAACAAAGGATTTTACAGTATAAAGAAGGGGCTGTGTCCCCATGAAAATGTTCTGCTTTTGGATCCTGCCAGAGGGGGCTGTTGCTGCTGCTGGGGCCAGGAGGACCGCCACTTGGGGTGTCTCCCTGCCTGGAGACCCAGTGTGCTGGCTCTGGCCCAGCCTTGCCCCCCTGCCTGCCTCCAGACCCTGCTGGAGCTTGTGCTGTGCCTGCAGCACTGAGAGCGCTGCTCTCTGCCCTTCAGCGCTGGGGAGCGCTGGAATCCCTTGGCTAGCGCTTGAGAGCGCTGCATTTGGCCCGGTGGCGCTTGGGAGCACCTTTTCAGAGAGGCTAGCGCTGCTAGCGCTTTGAGAGCCAGCCGGTGCCCACCCGGCATCAGCCCGAAATTGCGGTGCCTAGCGAGTGCCTACCTCGCTTTATATTTGCTTTGGCGGCGCGGGTGCCACCCCGCTCATTGCCGCTTTGTTTGCCCGTGATTTATGTGGATCACGAGGGAGCCCACTCCTCGGATCACCTGGGAGCCCGCCTGCCTGCCTAAAAGCGAGCCGCCGCGCTGCCCGCGGTGACCCGGAAGTCCCGCCTCCCTACCCCCAGGGCCTCGCTGCCATTGGCAGCCCCGGAGGAAGTCAGGCGGATGGCTGCGTGACGAGGCCAGGCGGGAGACAGAGTAAGCAGCCGGCCGCGTCATAGCCCGGCCGCGCTGGGATTGGCCCAGGCGGTCGAGCCCCCCTGCCGCGTCATCGGAGGAGCGGAGGGACAGGAGACGCAGGAAGCAGCCTGCAGCATCTCGGCAAGGCTCCAGAGTGAGGGGGAGCCCCGCCCGCGGCCCCTGCAGCGCCGCCCAGAGAGGAGCAGCGCGAGAGGAGCCGTCCGGCAGCAGCCGGAGCCGGGGAGTGTTGCCAGAAGCGAAGGGAGGGGCGCCGGGACACGCTGTCGGTGTCCGCCCCCCCCTGCCCCCTCAGCAGCGCGACCTCGCGCCCTTGCGTTTAGAGCCAGAGAGGCTCTTAGGGGGCATTTCTGGGCAATTCGAGTCCCCAAGAGGGGGACTCCAACCCGAGCCAGAGAGGCTCTTGCTGCCATTTGTCGTCCTGAGTCCCCAGAGGGGGGACTCACCCCAGAAGCGCCCCACGTGCTCGAGGGTCCCCCGTGAGGGGCCCCCACAGCCCAGCGAGGCTGCACCTTTGTTGTTGGAGCCCAGAGAGGGTTCCAAGGTGGCATTTGTTTGTTGGCGCCACGAGGCTCCAGGCGCTATTTGTTGAGGAGCCCAGAGAGGCTCCTGTGGCCCAATGGTTCTGGAAGGAAACGCCTGAGAGAGTCTCTGGTGCCCATATTCGTTTTGAGAGCCCTGAGAGGCCCCACAGTGCCACAGTGGTGGTTCTTGAGCCAGAGAGGCTCCAACTTTGCCCTAACTTTCCCTGAACCAGTTGCCCAGCACTTTGTGGGCAACTGCTACGTTTAGGCCCTGACATTGGGACACAGGGACTGTCACAGGTGGTGACTGATCTAAGTTTTGCGCAATGTTATTGCTACACCTCTGAATGTTAATGCATCATGTGTTTTGTCTTTACACCCCTACAGGTAGTGTGACATGTAGGTGGTTGTTTTTCACCCTAGTACAGGTGGTGCTAGTGAGGTCCTGTTACCAGTGATTACTGGTTGAGTGCTCTATGTTTATATTGTGTGCTACAGTGATTTTTATTTCTGAAAGTATTATTTCTAAAAGTGCTGATACCACTGACAGTGGTCCAAGTGGTCTGTCCTGTGCAATATCCCTTGTAAATTCCGCCCGTGCCTGTTGGCACAGTGTAACAAGATGTGTGTTTTATCTGATGTATATTTATGATAATACAAAGGCTATTTTTATATAACCTTGTGTGGAGTTTCCTTTGTGGTGGGCCTTTGGTTGTTGTTGCTGGGGTGCGTGCGCAAATACTTAGCCTACATCGCCTCCAAGTTTAGCCTTGCTGCTCGCGCCACGTTACCTGGAGGGTGAGTAGGGGTTATCTTGGCGTGTAACTCCCTTGCCCTGACTTGGTAGTGGTGGTCTCTGACTGACTTTGGCGAAAGCCCTGGCCAGCCAGGGATCCCATTTCCAACAGAGAGGCTGTATGTGAGGTAGCACAGGGGGTTCAGGCACCTGCAGCAGAGATCTGTAGATGGCGGGGAGCGCCGGGGTGTGACGCGGACAGAGATGCGGGGGGGTTTCAGGGGCGGGATGATGCTGACATTTGTTGAGCGGTTTTCACTGTAAACATGTTTTCGATGCTGCATTAAATGCCACGTCCGCTTTTGGGGAATGAGGGGTGATTGTTCAATGCTCGCCCCAGATTCTTTTTCGGTGACCGGCCTATTCCTGCTTTCTTGGGGTTCGCTCCCTCCGCGAAGCACCGGCTTGCAATGCAAACAACCCCCCCCCCCCCCCTCACGGGAGGGCCGCGGCTCCGCGCGCAGCTGCTTGCTTCGGTGAGATGCCGGGACTCTCCACAGTGTGACACCGCGATGGACGAACATAACACTCTGGGACACCAAAACCACGAATTAAAAAAAAATACTTATTTATTCAGCCCACAGCATTGAACACGTTAGAAAAATGTAAAGGGAATATACTTGCATAGGAATGGCCCCGAGCTCAGGTATAACTTTGAGAGATGTGTGGGTGTATATATGTATATATGTGTGTGCGTATGTATGTGTATGTGTGTGTGTGTGTGTGTGTATAATATATATATATATATATATTTTCATACTGACATTTAATGTCTGATTTGATATAGAAGACAAGAGGAGGAAATCTCTGAGGTTTTTATTAGTGCCCTGAAGAGACCTCCTGATTGTATGAGCCTTGTACAAAACACCAATAAATTAGATATGAACGTAAATGAGACAGCTCGGAGGAAGAGGGACCGGGAAAGGCGCACGATTCACACCCTTAGGGTCCACTGGTGGCTGGGATGTATGAAGGTGGTGGGGCAAAAATACAAGGGAAAATAAGTAAAAAAATGTTGACACTTAACCTTCCTGGCGCGACAACCTCCTCGCTCGAGTCTTTTGCAGGCAGACTCCAACGCAAGACCCAGAAAACTGCAGTAACCAATCAGGGAGCGTCTCTCTTGCAGCACCAGGATTGGAGGGAGCGGCCTCCTTCGGCGCCCCTGAGAGAACTGGAACCCTAAGCTGTCTCTGGGTTAGAGAGCTTTAAAATGTGCATGTCTGGCTGGCCGTCACAAGATTGTTGGCCAAGAGACATGCACACTTCAAACTTAAAGTGCCCTGCCCGTCACTGCTGGGATTAAGACCACACCCTGTGGCATGATGGAATGAATGAATATTTTCAGGGGGCATTATCCTGAGGTAACTTTCTGCCACCTTAACTTATGCATCGAAGGTGAGGATACTTGACTAAGGTGACGGACATTTATGTCCAAGAAGAAGTCTGCGAGAACGTTCATTAATGACATTAACACATGCGAGCAGGAGGGGTCCAGTTCTCATCACCCCTCCCTCCCTCTCTCTCTCTCTCTCTCTCTCTCTGCAATGCCCAGTTTCTAGGTTTAGCCTCTACCCTGTTCCTTCGGTGCTGCATCGATGCGTCATCGCACAGGAACGGTGCTCGTCCAATAGCACCTGTGGTAATGGACCGCCGTATCTTATCTTGCGAAGCAAGTATTGATCTTCTGTGTTATCAGTCTCGAGTGCTTGCCCTCAGCTCGCTTCTATATATGTTTTTTTCTTTTTTTACTGGTCTGGGAGTTTCTTTTGCTGGTAGGTCATCACTGCTAGTTGGTGTCATCGGGACGAGATGTGGTGACCTTTAGTTTGTATTCATACAGAGTTAGACCTGTTTATTTGTATTGTATCCTTAACTTATCGTTTGTCTTTGCAGCGGGCATGCTGGTATCACCATGTAGAGTAGGTTGTCAGTTATGCATGGTACACCTGGATCCACATAGTCGCTGGGGCGCGTTCATTGTGCTATTGTGGGTAATGTGCCTCCAGCTGGGTGAGTGCGATCAAGTGAGGACGGCTGCTCAGTGAATGAACGGGTGGGTGTGTTCTTAGTGTGCTGTACAATGTATCCGTGTGTGGTGAATGATGGTAAACCCTCCTGTGGGTGTGTTCTTAGTGTGATGTACAATGTATCCGTGTGAGGTGAATGATGGTAAACCCTCCTATGGTTGTGTTCTTAGTGTGCTGTACAATGTATCCGTGTGAGGTGGATGATGGTAAACCCTCCTGTGGGTGTGTTCTTAGTGTGATGTACAATGTATCCGTGTGAGGTGAATGATGGTAAACCCTCCTGTGGGTGTGTTCTTAGTGTGCTGTACAATGTATCCATGTGAGGTGAATGTTAGTGTGCTGTACAATGTATCCGTGTGAGGTGGATGATGGTAAACCCTCCTGTGGGTGTGTTCTTAGTGTGCTGTACAATGTATCCGTGTGAGGTGAATGATGGTAAACCCTCCAGTGGGTGTGTTCTTAGTATGCTGTACAATGTATCCGTGTGTGGTGGATGATGGTAAACCCTCCTGCGGGTGTGTTCTTAGTGTGCTGTACAATGTATCTGTGTGTGGTGGATGATGGTAAACCCTCCCGTGGGTGTGTTCTTAGTGTGCTGTACAATGTATCCGTGTGAGGTGGATGATGGTAAACCCTCCTGTGGGTGTGTTCTTAGCGTGTGTGGTGGATGATGGTAAACCCTCCTGTGGGGGTGTTCTTAGTGTGCTGTACAATGTATCCGTGTGAGGTGAATGTTAGTGTGCTGTACAATGTATCCGTGTGAGGTGAATGATGGTTAACCCTCCTGTGGGTGTGTTCTTAGTGTGCTGTACAATGTATCCGTGTGAGGTGGATGATGGTAAACCCTCCTGTGAGTGTGTTCTTAGTGTGCTGTACAATGTATCCGTGTGAGGTGAATGATGGTAAACACTCCTGTGGGTGTGTTCTTAGTGTACTGTACAATGTCACCGTGTGAGGTGGAGGATGGTAAACCCTCCTGTGGGTGTGTTCTTAGTGTGCTGTACAATGTATCCGTGTGAGGTGAATGATGGTAAACCCTCCTGTGGGTGTGTTCTTAGTGTGCTGGACAATGTATCCGTGTGAGGTGAATGATGGTAAACCCTCCTATGGGTGTGTTCTTAGTGTGCTGTACAATGTATTCGTGTGAGGTGAATGATGGTAAACCCTCCTATGGGTGTGTTCTTAGTGTGCTGTACAATGTATCCGTGTGAGGTGAATGATGGTAAACCCTCCTGTGGGTGTGTTCTTAGTGTGCTGTACAATGTATCCGCGTGAGGTGAATGATGGTTAACCCTCCTGTGGGTGTGTTCTTAGTGTGCTGTTCAATGTATCCGCGTGAGGTGAATGATGGTTAACCCTCCTGTGGGTGTGTTCTTAGTGTGCTGTACAATGTATCCGCGTGAGGTGAATGATGGTAAACCCTCCTGTGGGTGTGTTCTTAGTGTGCTGTACAATGTATCCGTGTGAGGTGGATGATGGTAAACCCTCCTGTGAGTGTGTTCTTAGTGTGCTGTACAATGTATCCGTGTGAGGTGAATGATGGTAAACCCTCCTGTGGGTGTGTTCTTAGTGTGCTGTACAATGTCACCGTGTGAGGTGGAGGATAGTAAACCCTCCTGTGGGTGTGTTCTTAGTGTGCTGTACAATGTCACCGTGTGAGGTGGAGGATGGTAAACCCTCCTGTGGGTGTTTCTTAGTGTGCTGTACAATGTATCCGTGTGAGGTGAATGATGGTAAACCCTCCTGTGGGTGTGTTCTTAGTGTGCTGTACAATGTATCCGTGTGTGGTGAATGATGGTAAACCCTCCTGTGGGTGTGTTCTTAGTGTGCTGTACAATGTAAATGTAAATGTAAATGTCAAATGTAAATGTCATGGTACTTATAGAGTGCACTGTCACCAGACGGTCACCTTGCGGTGTCGCCTATGCGGCTTCCTGGCGCTGATACTCATACTGCTGTGGAACCCCTCCTGGCTTTCCCTGTGAAGTGTCCACTCCTGGGCACCCCCAGGGTGAAGCCAGGCATCCTTAGCGCTGTTGGGGCCGGTGCGGAGGCTAAGCAAGCTATTGCCCAGAGTTGCAGCGTGGGGCCTGTGATTAGAATAGGCACCGAGGCGAGAATTAACAGGTCCGAGGAAATTGAGCCCGAGACCCCGCCAAGGCGGGAATCGAACCCTGGTCCCTGGCCAGAACTCTGCATCAGGGTCTGCCGCTCTAACCATTGAGCCACACTCCTCCACACTGTATCCGTGTGTGGTGGATGATGGTAAAACCTCCTGTGGGTGTGTTCTTAGTGTGCTGTACAATGTATCCGTGTGAGGTGAATGATGGTAAACCCTCCTGTGGGTGTGTTCTTAGTGTGCTGTACAATGTATCCGTGTGTGATGGATGATGGTAAACCCTCCTGTGGGTGTGTTCTTAGTGTGCTGTACAATGTATCCGTGTGAGGTGGATGATGGTAATCCCTCCTATGGGTGGTATGCTTGGTGTTGGTCCAGGGAAGTGAAGTTTGTCGATCAGCGATGGTTTTTAGCCAGTTTACAAAGGTTTATAGATATGACGTTTCTTACATATTTGGAGAAGGAATGTGTGGAAAGAGAAGCTCTGCTACTGTTGCTTGGGGATGGCTTTCAAAATATGCAGAGTTCACGCAGAGGAATTTGCTGTGATCAGTCCTGTTCTGTTTAATTTGATTGGTCCATGCCAGGAATGTCTTGTTTGCACCGCGTAGGATTCGGCCCCAAGAAAATAAATTGAAAAGACCCTACCTTGTTCCACGTGTTCTGCAAGATTTCAGTCTTGACTTGATTTCATTTCTGAAGAGCTACTGATGCTTTGTGTGATGGACGTGAGCCGGAAGCAGACTCCAAAATTCTACTCCGTGGCAAGCCACAGTCTGTTCTCCCAGTGATCTTTGTTGCTGTTTTGTTCTAAAACAATTGCTTGATTGGGGCAGCATCCGGGGGGAAACATCCTTTACAACGCAACTTTTACCACGCAGGTCTGTTACAACGCAGGTTTTACAACGAAAACCATTACAACGCATTACACTGGGGGGCGCTCTAGGATAGGGAATACGTTTAATTTACTATCCAACACCTTCCCTAGTGTCCACGGGGACTGGAGTTGGAATAGTAAATTAAACTATTCACTATCTAGCACCCCTAAGTGTAATGCGTTGTAATGGTATGCGTAGTAAAACCTGCGTTGTAACAGCATGCATGGTAAAAGCATGCATTGTAACGTCGTACATCCGCATCCGGGGTATGCATCTTATGAATTCCTTTGTATACTGTGGTCCCTTGATTCGCACAGCTCACTGGGCCACACAACGTGTCCAGCGCTATCCATCATCTCGCTTACGCAGTTGCAACCCAGCCAGTGGCAGCAGGATGGGCTCACGGGTGGACTTTGGGTCTAAAGATGACTCCATGTGCTCAGATTTGCAATTTCTTCAATCTATACAAGTCTCTGAGTGACGGTCCAAGGTGGCTTTCGCTCAGCCTTCACTTGAATTGATGTCTGGCGCTGGGTGAAATGCTGCAGCGATTCAAGGAAAAGAAGAATCTTCCAGCCAGCTTGGACATAACATATGCCTCTTCACCAACCTCTGTGCCGTTGGCGTTAATTGGCTTTCAAGGGTGGTGAAAGCCTAAATTCTGGCAAAATAAACAGCATGTGTAGCACTAAAAGCAGTGTAGGATTGTTCACAGGTGTGCTCCTTCAATACAGCTGGATTTTATTGTGGGATGTGTGGTCCTTGCCTCTTTAATCTGTTTTTGATCTTCACTTACACTAAACGTTTGACAAATGAATCCATTATTTGCAATTCAATTTTCGCCGAGGTTATCATGATTTTTGAAGCTCTGCAGAAGAACATAACCTCGAGCACTCGTGCTGACTGGGAAGGCTGCAAAAGAAACTAACCTCGAGCGCTCGTGCTGACTGGGAAGGCTGCAGAAGAAACTAACCTCAAGCGCTTGTGCTGACTGGGGAGGCTGCAAAAGAAACTAACCTCAAGCGCTTGTGCTGACTGGGGAGGCTGCAAAAGAAACTA
Organism: Lissotriton helveticus; assembly: GCF_964261635.1. NCBI lineage: Eukaryota > Metazoa > Chordata > Amphibia > Caudata > Salamandridae > Lissotriton > Lissotriton helveticus. The sequence goes on along the minus strand of NC_136068.1, from coordinate 1,965,335,057 downwards.
ACCTCAAGCGCTTGTGCTGACTGGGGAGGCTGCAAAAGAAACTAACCTCAAGCGCTTGTGCTGACTGGGAAGGCTGCAAAAGAAACTAACCTCAAGCGCTCGTGCTGACTGGGGAGGCTGCAAAAGAAACTAACCTCAAGCGCTCGTGCTGACTGGGAAGGCTGCAGAAGAACCTAACCTCGAGCGCTCGTGCTGACTGGGAAGGCTGCAGAAGAACCTAACCTCGAGCGCTCGTGCTGACTTAGAAGGCTGCAGAAGAACCTAACCCTTAAGCGCTCATGCTGACTGGGAAGGCTGCAGAAGAACCTAACCTCGAGCGCTCGTGCTGACTGGGAAGGCTGCAGAAGAACCTAACCCTTAAGCGCTCGTGCTGACTGGGAAGGCTGCAAAAGAAACTAACCTCAAGTACTCGTGCTGACTGGGGAGGCTGCAGAAGAACCTAACCTCAAGCCCTCGTGCTGACTTGGAAGGCTGCAGAAGAACCTAACCTCAAGCCCTCGTGCTGACTTGGAAGGCTGCAAAAGAAACTAACCTCAAGCCCTCGTGCTGACTTGGAAGGCTGCAAAAGAAACTAACCTCAAGCCCTCGTGCTGACTTGGAAGGCTGCAAAAGAAACTAACCTCAAGCCCTCGTGCTGACTGGGAAGGCTGCAGAAGAACCTAACCTTGAGCGCTCATGCTGACTTGGAAGGCTGCAAAAGAACCTAACCTTAAGCGCTTGTGCTGACTGGGGAGGCTGCTGAAAAACCAAACCTCGAGCGCTCATGCTGACTGGGGAGGCTGCAGAAAAACCTAACCTCGAGCGCTCATGCTTACTTGGAAGGCTATAGAAGAAACTAGCCTTAAGCGCTGGTGCTGACTGGGGAGGCTGCTGAAGAACCGAACCTCGAGCGCTCATGCTGACTGGGGAGGCTGCACAAGAACCTAACCTTAAGCGCTCGTGCTGACTTGGAAGGCTGCAAAAGAACCTAACTTTAAGTGCTGGTGCTGACTGGGAAGGCTGCAAAAGAACCTAACTTCAATCACTCGTGCTGACTTGGAAGGCTGGAAAAGAAACTAACCTTGAGCGCTCGTGCTGACTTGGAAGGCTGCAAAAGAACCTAACCTCAAGCACTCATGCTGACTGGGAAGGCTGCAGAAGAACCTAACCTTAAGCGCTGGTGCTGACTTGGAAGGCTGCTGAAGAACCGAACCTCGAGCGCTCATGCTGACTGGGGAGGCTGCAGAAGAACCGAACCTACCTCGAGCGCTCATGCTGACTGGGAAGGCTGCAAAAGAGACTAACCTCAAGCGCTCATGCTGACTTGGAAGGCTATTGAAGCAACTAACCTCAAGCGCTTGTGCTGACTGGGAAGGCTGCAGAAGAAACTAACCTCAAGCGCTTGTGCTGACTGGGAAGGCTGCAGAAGAACCTAACCTTGAGCGCTCGTGCTGACTTGGAAGGCTGCAAAAGAGACTAACCTCAAGCGCTCATGCTGACTTGGAAGGCTATTGAAGCAACTAACCTCAAGCGCTTGTGCTGACTGGGAAGGCTGCAGAAGAAACTAACCTCAAGCGCTTGTGCTGACTGGGAAGGCTGCAGAAGAAACTAACCTCAAGCGCTTGTGCTGACTGGGAAGGCTGCAGAAGAACCTAACCTTGAGCGCTCGTGCTGACTGGGAAGGCTGCAGAAGAACCTAACCTTGAGCGCTCGTGCTGACTGGGAAGGCTGCAGAAGAACCTAACCTTGAGCGCTCGTGCTGACTGGGGAGGCTGCAGAAGAACCTAACCTTGAGCGCTCGTGCTGACTGGGGAGGCTGCAGAAGAACCTAACCTTGAGCGCTCGTGCTGACTGGGAAGGCTGCAGAAGAACCTAACCTTGAGCGCTCGTGCTGACTGGGAAGGCTGCAGAAGAACCTAACGTCGAGCGCTTGTGCTGACTGGGAAGGCTGCAGAAGAAGTTGAATGATAAATATCCAAGTGACTGGTCCCCTGAAGGAGAAACCTCCTGTGCAAATCACTGCCACATTGTGGTAGCATCCAAGCGAAGCAGCACAGACGTTTTTTGGGGTAAAGCAGAATCCTCACCTCCCCATCCTTGAATGCAGAACACATAACATGAATGAACAATCTGGCTGTTGAGCCCTGGAGTAGTGTCCTTGCCCTATCCGCCTTCTAGAAAGGATTCCACCCTGGACATAGTCCCGAAGGCCATGTCCCCGGTACGTTTTTACGCGTACATTGTGATTTACCCGGTCAATGGCAGCCGGCAAGGCAACATGGATGGCCTTTCATTTCTCAAGATCTCCACAGCCAATTGCCTCTTTGGATTCCCTGATCCGACTTTTTCTCATCTCCTAATCATCACAGCGCATTATTGCCTATTCCAAGTGGCGCTGAAGATGCACTTGAACTCTTTCTCCCACTGCTTTGGATAACATCGGAAGGCTTACTATGGGTCTACGGAGCTGTGTTTGGAGTTAGTGGATTTGGTGTGGGTCTTGATGGCAGGCGAAGGGACCGTGGGTTCGTCCTGGGGCAGCTTCGTAGCAATGTGGTGTGCGTCTGGGGTTAAGGGCTGAGAGGGTGGCGGCGTCATACGTTATACGGGAGGAGGTCGGTTTGCGGGGGCCAGGGGGTCTGGCACTGGGCGCGGTTCAGGCGCGGACGGGCGTAGACGGGCTTACCTTTGGCGCGCCTTCGGCACGCATGGGGCGCGACCACTGCGCGTGGACGCTGCACGAAGGTCCATCTGTCATAAATGGAGAATGGAGGGGGCGGAGCGTTGGAGGGGCAGCTGGGAGGCGGGAGCGGGGGGGACGGGCTGGAGGCACAACACAAAATGGCAGCAAACAACAACAATAGGCAAACAGGACGAGATTGGGGCACGATGCGCAATAAGCGCTACAGCAGCTGAGCAGGCACAAATTAAGCAGGCAAATAAATTCTAAGTCAGTGCGAGCAAAGCACAGGGTCGATTTTGGCAGCAGTGCTAGCGCTACGATACCAAGAGGCAGGGAGGCAGGGAGGAGCGACCGCGTCTGCAGGAGTCAGGCTGGTCACATGCAGGCGACTGTAAGAAATAAACAAACGTCCCTAGGGCCCAGGGTTAGGGAGAGGACTGGCAGCTGATCACAAGATCCACTAGTCTCCACAAATTTTAACTTTTCAAATTTTCCAAAACAAGTAGAAAATTTCTGACAATAAAGTTTTGTATAAAAAACATTTCCATTTAATATATCATCAACAAACACATTCAATGTATTTAAGTGCCATTACAATAAAAAAGTTTTTAAAAACTGTGATATTTCAGTGACATTTTCTTAAAAGTTTTATACACAAGATCACATAAAAGAACCAATAAGTCGACGCAGCGTTTCGGTATGTTCAAATACCACCTTCTTCAGGACAGTTCTTAATACTAGTGTGTGCTTTCGCCTAGGTTTTGCATCTCTAGACCGCCCGGAGTCTTCTTTGGGGCTGAGGAAGGACTTTATCTTTGTCTTGCTTCTACCGCTTCAGGAGGTTTACACCCTTCTACGGGTAGATTAATGAATTCTCTTTCCTTCGTTTCGTCTTATAATGATCAAAAATATCTTCGTTTGATTGATTCGACGATATGGGGCTGTGTGATATACTTTATCAGGTTATCTGTGTACGGAGGAGCCACCGATTATTTATACCTTAAAAGCGGATAGCTAAGTGATTAATAGCATTTCAACAGATCCAAACGTGGTTTTGATTTCCACTTATTGATAAAATGGATGCTTGCTTTTTGGCTGGTGGTTTTCTAATTCACCATCTGTATGGATGTGGTCGGCCTCCCTGCTCCTCACGTACGTCGCCCGTTTCTCGCCATGTAACCCCTTCCCACGCTCCGCCCATGTAACCCGTTCCCACGCTCCGCCCAAGTAACCCGTTCCCACGCTCCGCCCATGTAACCCGTTCCCACGCTCCGCCCATGTAACCCGTTCCCACGCTCCGCCCATGTAACCCGTTCCCACGCTCCGCCCATGTAACCCGTTCCCACGCTCCGCCCATGTAACCCCTTCCCACGCTCCGCCCATGTAACCCCTTCCCACGCTCCGCCCATGTAACCCCTTCCCACGCTCCGCCCATGTAACCCCTTCCCACGCTCCGCCCATGTAACCCCTTCCCACGCTCCGCCCATGTAACCCCTTCCCACGCTCCACCCATGTAACCCCTTCCCACGCTCCACCCATGTAACCCCTTCCCACGCTCTGCCCATGTAACCCCTTCCCACGCTCCGCCCATGTAACCCCTTCCCACGCTCCACCCATGTAACCCCTTCCCACGCTCCACCCATGTAACCCCTTGTAAATGTAAATGTACAGGAATTTATATAGCGCAAATCACCAAGCGGTTTCTAAGCGCTTGCTTAGGGAATCCATCCTGGTATTCTCCTGTGAGAACCCCAGCAGGGTATCCGCAAGGTGAAAGCCAGGCATCCCGCCGTGAGGGGCCGTTGTGGAGATTAAGCAAGCTATTGCCCAGAGTCGTAGAGTGTGAACCCGTGAATCGAATAGGCACCGGAGCGAGAATTGTCGAGTCCATGGACATTTTAGGACTCAAGACCCCGCCGAGCCGGGAATTGAACCCTGGTCCCGGGCTGACCTCTGCTTCCAGGTCTGACTCCTCCAACCAGTGAGCCCCTTCCCACGCTCTACCCATGTAACTGCTTCCCACGCTCCACCCATGTAACCCCTTCCCACGCTTCGCCCATGTAACCCCTTCCCACGCTCCACCCATGTAACCCCTTCCCACGCTCCACCCATGTAACCCCTTCCCACGCTCCACCCATGTAACCCCTTCCCACGCTCCACCCATGTAACCCCTTCCCACGCTCCACCCATGTAACCCCTTCCCACGCTCCACCCATGTAACCCCTTCCCACGCTCCACCCATGTAACCCCTTCCCACGCTCCACCCATGTAACCCCTTCCCACGCTCCACCCATGTAACCCCTTCCCACGCTCCACCCATGTAACCCCTTCCCACGCTCCACCCATGTAACCCCTTCCCACGCTCCACCCATGTAACCGCTTCCCACGCTCCACCCATGTAACCCCTTCCCACGCTTCACCCTTGTAACCCCTTCCCACGCGCTGCCTTTCGCTACTTCTGATTTCCCAAGCCACGCAGGGCCGAGCAAGGCGGCCTCGTGTGGCTTGGCAAATGTCGTCATCAGTGATAGTATGACACCGGCAGTCTATACATCACTGCTCCATTTGACTGGTAACCCTGACGAAGATGCAGTTACATTTAACAGCTGGGTGTCTAAGGCCTTAGACATTGTTGCCCCCCTCAGAGCAGTCACTTCCACTAGGAAGAGACAGTCAGGTGCATGATTTTGCCCTGAACTCAGTGAGGAGAAAAGCCGCTGTAAAGAATTGGAGCACTTATGGAGACAATCCTATGACCCCACTGCCAAGCTGGCATTTAGAAAAGCCTTAAAAAGTGTTCACAAACTCAAGCGCAACATTTTGAGGGACTGTTTCTCCAATAAGATCAAATTAGCTGCCGATTCAGGGAAAACACACTTCAAAATTGTCCAAGATTTCACTTAACCTGTTGCCATTGCCAGCACAGTATTCCCCACCTCCTCCCTCTGTACCGGACTGTCTGACTTTTTCCAAGACAAAATCCAAGTTTTCTATGCCACTTTCACTTCCACCCAGACTACCTCAGAGCCCACTGTTTCGTTCGACAACAATGATGCGCTGACCATTTTCTGCATTCTTTCGCTTGATGCTTCCTTGCAAAAGCTATTAATTTGCAAACCTGGGTCGCTGGGCGATCACTGCCCGGTCCAGTTTTTTAAACTCTTGCCACTTTGTATTAACTCCCTGCTAAATCAGATCTGGAACACCTCCTTGAGCTCAGGACTTTTCCCTGAAGTGTGGAAATAGGCTCACCTCCTGCAGATCCTCAAAAAATCAGATGCCACTGAAAACAAAAACTTCATATCCATCTCTCTGCTTTCAGCACCATAGGAAGTTCTTGAACATGAAGTCCAAGAGCAACTTTCCTCATCTAGAATCGAGGAATCATTCATGACTCACAATCCGGCTTTAGAGCGGGCTATAGCACGGAGATCACCCTCTTTGAAGTATCCGAGAGTGTCCACAAGACTGTCGACCAGGGCGAAGCTGCTATTCTTGTGCTACTTGACCTGTCTGCGGCCTTCGACACTATTGCCAACTCCATTTTCCTGGAAAGATTAGGACTGAGTATTCGGGGCACAGCCCTGTCCTGGATCCGGTCCTTTCTAGACAACCGGTCACAACAAGTCTTCCTCAGCCCTTTCCACTCTTCCGAGAAGCCCCTGCTGTGTGGGGTTCCCCAGGGATCCGCATTGAGTCCTCTCCTTTTTAATTCCTACCTCTCACCACTGGCGGTTCTTGTGGAATCATGTGGGGTGAGGGTGATCTCCTATGCTGATGGTACCCAACTGATATTCTCCTTTAAAGATCAATCGGAAGTGGCCTTTGCCAACTTCAGAAGGTGTCGGAGAGTAACATCTCATCTTGTATGACACTGAACTGTCACAAGCTGAACTTCGATACAACTGAAGTACTTTACTTCAACCTAGAAGACCCCTCCCTCTCTGTGCTCAGGTGGCCACAGGAGCTAAATCCCCCCCCTGAGCCTGCTGACTCGGTGAGAAACCTGGGGTTCATATTCAACAATGAACTCTCAGGTAAATCCCAAATTAGGCGAGTCTCTTCCTCATGCTTTGGGAGGTTATGTACCATGCAGACATTTCTCCACTTCCTGCCTACGAAGTGTCGAAGAACAGTAGTCCATGCCCTAATTACATCACACTTGGACTACACCAATAGTCTCTATCTGTGTCTCCCCGCCTATCTGATGAGTAGACTGCAAACAATCCAGAAAGCTGTTGCGAGATTGATTTGCAAAATACCTTTCTGCAACTCTATTACTCCCCACCTGAGAAACCTTCATTGACTACCTGTGATCCAGCGCATAGAATTCAAGGCATTTACCTTGGCATTCAGAGCTACCATGGGACTGGGCCTGGTGTACCTGAGAGACATACTCAAGCACTACTATCATGACCAGGCCCTGAGAAACAACGAATTCCGTCTCCTCGTCATCCACCACTTTTGTAAGGCAAGGACAGGCGGCAGAGCCTTCGCACTCATGACCGCCAAACTCTTGAATGCCCTTCCACTCTCCATCCGCTTAGTGGAGACTGAACATACTTTACGTCATACCCTTAAAACTGGCTCTTCACTAACACCTAATGTCCCCTCGCGCCAGTTTATTTCAGTCGACTGCCTCAATGCTGGGACACCCCTGTTTGGGGTAGCTGCATGCTCTACAAACTCCTAAAACAACTAACAGGAACGGGACCTCCCTTGAGGATTCCTATCTGTCCTGGCAGCTGAGTTGTGAGGGCCCCTAAAATGCATGCCACAAGAGAAGGGGGGCACTGCACACACACATTTCATGGTGGCAAGAAGAACTCGCTAGGTCACCCGCAAGTGGAATAATGAAAAGGCAGCTGCCCGTGATTGCACGGTGAAGCTGCTGACCCCTGCAGTCTCCCACAAACCCATGTTGAGTGGTAGTGCGTTCGAAGTCCTGCAAGGCCTCCCGGACCATTGTTCTTGCCCACGCAAGGCTGCACCAAATGCTGATAAGGAGCGAACATAGTGTTGCAGTAGTGCCGCGCTGTGGGGTATCTCATGGGGTGGCTGCAGGAGTGAGCAATGACCCAGTGGTGCCCCAACTCGGCACTGCAGCTCTTAATCACTGACCACCTGCTGGCATCGCACTAGTCAGGTCAGGTCAGGTCAAATGTTTTTATAGAGCGCAAACTTATCACAGCAAGGTCTCAAGGCGCTTAAGCAGAGAAAAACAGTTGACAATGCCGAAGAGATGTTCCAGTCTGCCCGGAAGAGTTTGTATTCAGGAATGGATAAAAGGTGAGGGGGCAGTTTATTCCACAACCGAGGGGCAAGGTAGGAAAAGGACCGGTGGCCATTTCGGGAGGTACGGACACAAGGCTGGAACAGAAATGATTTATTACTGGATCTTAGAGGTCTATTTGGAATGCAGCACGCATTGAAAGAGGAAAAAATTAGGAGAAATGAAAACAATTCTCCTCGTTGCACCTTGCTACACCAACTCTAGGATGGCGCAGCATTCACACACACCTCCAGATTTACGATTTCTCATAAATCTGGAGATGAGTCTTGTTCTATGGGTATTGCATGGGAAAACCCACAGCAGCACCTATGGAACGCCCCTTCAACGCAAAATTCTGTGTATGAAGGGGTTGTATTTACAAGGAGAGGAAAAACCACGCATGGTGGATTTTCCTCTCCTTGTAAAATTTTAAGGCCATCACTACGTTACAAAAAGTGACGTACTGGTGGTGCAAGGTGCTTGTAAATCTGCCCCATAAGTGCTTAGGTATTTGCAGACTGATACAATAAGAACATAGTGCTGGATGAGTGATTGAAGAATTGCATGAGGCTGACAGGAAGTATCCGACGCTGCATGGGTACTATTTCAGTATTCAACGGAGTGGACCAATAGCATGTATCTACTTAGAGGTTTGTAGAGATTATGCACAGAATATTTCATGAGTACTTGTGTTGGTGTCTAGGTCATTTTATAAGAACATCACTAGTAACTGGAATGAGGACAGAGTGAACATTTAATTTATAAGTGCTTACATATTGGAGGAGTGATTGGATAAGTAGATAGTGGTATATAAGTGATTAAAGAAGTGCATGGGACAGACTGGACGATTCCTACACTGCATGAGTACTAACTGGGTATTTAGAAGAGTGTATCAATAGTATGTAGCTAGTTAGAGGTCTGCGTGGATAGTGCACACAATATTATAGCTGCACTTCTGTTAATAGCTAGGCCATTCCATACGCTCATGACTAGTAACTAGAATAATTACAGTATTACAAATAGAGTGTATAGTGAATTTACAAGTACTTAGGTATTGGTGGAGTAATAGGATAAGTAGATAGTGCTGGACGGGTGATTGGAGAAATGCATGGCACAGACAGGAGGATTCCCACACTGCATAGGTACTAACTGGGTATTTAGAAGAGCGTATCAATAGTTTGTAGCTGGTTAGAGGTGTGCATGCATAGTGTACAAAATAGTGTACTTGCACTTGTGTTAGTGACTACGCCATTCCTTAAGTATATGACTAATATCTGGAGTCATTTCAGTGTTGCAAAGAAAGTGCGTGCTGAATTTATAAGTGCATAGGTATTGGTGGAGTGATAGGATACCTAAATAGTGCTGATGGGTCATGTCACTGACTATGTCATGAGTGATGTAATATGTGACGTCATCAGCAGTGCATTGCGGGTGTACGAGTTATAGTTAGCAAAACTAACTATAACGGCTGAATTTCTCTTGTTTTGTACGAGTGAAATGTCTAACTGACATCTATGAAACCTGTGTTTTTTTCAGTGAAATTCTGAAGTTTTTTAAATTCTAATTTCTAACTATAATGTACCTGAAACTTGTGTTTTTCCAGTGAATTTTATATATATGTATTTAATCTCCTCTCACTCTAATAAGGAAGGAATCAGCACTCAGGTTGTAGTTTGGAAGTATTTAATCTGCAAAGGGCATGATCTACGCGTTTCGGCTCGTCCAAACCTTTATAACGATACAAGACGTCATTGTAGCATCCTTATTTAAATGTACAAATGCCTAAAGTCGCCAACATTAACAAAGGACTACACATTACTTTAATCCAAAAAGCTGGCGGCCATATTGGCCTGGTCACGATGTGAAAATTCAGGAAATTATACAATAAAGAAAAGAAAACACTTGTTAATATGTACACAATCTAATTTCAGCATATCTTGGACCGTGACCGCCATACCTGTATGTTTGTCAAAGTGACTTATTCATAATAAACATACTTAGGATTGCAAACATCAACATAAACAATGGACTACACATTACTTTAAAGTGAAAGGCTATCGGCCATATTAATCTGGGCACGTTGCGTATTATAATGGTTCTTACACGAAAGAAAATAAAAAAAGGGGTGTTAATATACACACCGTATCCCTAAATAAAGTTCTAGTGAATATAGTTTCATTCATTTGAGATGTCATGAGTGATGTCATGAGTGATGTAACTGGTCAACCATGTCATGAATGATGTAATGTCTGAGGTCATTACTCATTAGCAGTACATTGCGGAGGCGTAAGTTATAGTTAGCTCAGGTAACAATAACTGCTGAGTATGAGTGAAATATGAGTATAACTATACCGTCCCTGTAATCTTTGTTTTTTTCAGCTTTTTCTAGTTCTTTTTTTAACGTTAAGTAAGATGCATATCACAATGGATGGTGAGGGGTTGGAAGCAGGGCCTGGCATTGTGCTGCCCCCACCCAAGCTTGCTGCTCCTGCCTTCCCTCCTCCTAGCCATCCATTGTCCAAGTCCATGTCCCTGCTCCCTTATTACAGCCCTGTGTGGCCGTTGTTCTGCCACTGGCCTTCCCGCCTTCTCTGAACAGTTAGCTTGCTGCCCCATCCCCCTCCTCCCTATCCTCTGTTGACTAGATCCACGGATTAGTCTCCTCCCTCCTGCCACGCATGGTCTGATGTTCTGCCACTGCCCTCTATTTTGCATGGTGTACCAGTCCACTCCTCCTGCCCTCCATTGCCCAATTCAATGCCCCATCATTGACCTCCTGATTAGCCTCTGCGCTTAGCTTGCTTATCTTATTTTTATTTATTTTTTTTATTTTCAAGAGTTTTATATAGCACTGGCTAGACCCGGAGGTATCAGAGCGCTTTAAATGTACATCAGATCATAGTTACAGGTTACATCATAACAAAGGTTACACAGTTCTTAGAGTATGGCCACATAGTTACTGGTAAGGTCGAGATGAACAATAAGCACAAATACGTAAGGGGAGAAGCAGGCAAGGTGAGAGATTCAGGGGGGGGGTTGGAGCAGGGGAAGTAGACAGATAATGAAGGCGGGAAAGAGGAGGTTAGGGTGAGAGACACAGCATGGGAAGAGGAGGGGAAGGGTGACTGGTACACAAACCGGTAGACGAGTCAAGGCAAACGTCCAAAGTCCAGTAAGCTGTGATCCCAGGGGAAGTTGTATTACTTCCCTATTTCTGTTGCGAAAGGCTCCCTTTGTGCAGTGGACTCTCTCGGAGAGGTCTCAGACTCCAAGGCCTATATACTGGATCCTTCCCCAGAAAGGGGAGAGGGAGTGCTTTGGCAGGGGGTGCCATACCATACCTCAAGTGTGAGTGGCTCCCTTGGCGCAGTGGACTCACTCAGCGGGTTCGCTGAGACTCCAGAGTATAAATATTGGATCTTTCCCCAACAAGGGGAGAAGGAGTGCTTAGTCAAAGGGCACAAAGGACAGGGGTAGGCAGAGTAGCAGGCAAGGGGAGAGAATTCGGGGGAGAGGGGATAAGAGCTAGGGACGAGACAATGAGGAGGGGTCTGCTGTGGGTTTCTTCAGGAGGGCGCTGACTTCGGCGTGTTTCCAGCTTTCTGGGAAGGTAGCAGAGTTGAAGGAGCAGTTGACGATCTCACGGAGATGGGGTGCGATGATGGAGTCTGCTCTGTTGAAGATGTGGTGGGGACAGGGGTCGATTGGCGAGCCAGAGTGGATGGAGTTCATTAGGCGGATGGTGTCTTCAGTGGTGATTGGGTTCCAGGCGCTGAGGTTGATTGAGGGCGGTTTAGGTTCGGAGGGGGGTGGAGAGGATTGTTCGTTGGAGGTGTTCTCGAAGCTGTTGTGTATGTCGGCAATTTTGTTGTAGAAGGAGGATAACGAATTGCAGAGGTCTTGAGAGGGAGTGATGTCGGTTGAGGCTGCGGTGGGGTTGGTGAGTTCTTTGACTATGTTGAATAGTTCCTTGCTGTTATGGGCGTTGTTGTCGAGTCGATTCTTGAATGCTGATTTCTTTGTGGATCGAATGAGTTGGTGGTGTTTGCGGGTGGCTGCCTTGAGGGTGGTCATGTTGTCGGTGGTTGGGTTTTTTCTCCATGTTTTCTCGAGAGTACGGCATAGCTTCTTGGATTTCTTAAGGTCATCGTTGAACCAGGGGGCCTTTTTGCTGTCCTGTTTGGCGTGAAGGTTTTTCAAGGGTGCTAGTTCATCAGCGCTGTGAGTGATCCATTGTTTGAGTTTGGTGGCGGCTTGGTTTGGGTCCGATGAGAGGGCAGGTGGGTTTTGGTTGAGCAATGTGTGGAGTTGGTCGGTGGTGATTTTGTTCCAGTTTCTTCGAGGAATAGGTTGTGGGGGGTTGTGGGTGGGGGAGGTTTTGTAGCTGAAGTGAACGCAACTGTGGTCCGTCCAATGGAGAGCTGTGGTGTGATCGAAGGAAATGTTTTTGCTGGAAGTGAAGATTGGGTCGAGTGTATGTCCGGCTACATGGGTGTGGGTGTCAACAAGTTGTTTGAGTCCAAGATTGGCCAGGTTGTCAAGGAGGGTGGTGGTGTTGCTGTCGTTTAACTTTTCCAGGTGGAAGTTGAGGTCTCCTAGTAGAATGTAGTTCTCGGAGGCGAGGGCATGTGGGCTGATGAAGTCAGTGATGTCTTCATTGAATTGTTTACGGGTTCCTGGGGGCCTGTAGATGAGGGTTCCTCTAAGTGTGGTCCTAGCGTCGGTGTGGATCTGGAAGTGGAGGTGTTCGGCGGTTGCAAGGTTATCGTCGAAGCTGGTCGTGATTTTGATGGTGTTCTTATGAACGATGGCGATGCCTCCTCCTGTTTGATTGGTGCGGTCTTTTCGGGTGATCTTATAATTGTCCGGGACGGCTATGGCGATGTCGGGTGCTGATGATGCGTTCATCCAGGTTTCTGTGAGGAAGGCGACGTCTGGTGAAGCAGTGTTGAGTAGGTCCCAGAGTTCAGTGGCGTGTCTGTGGACCGAGCGGGTTTTCAGCAAGATGCACTTCAGGTGGTTAGAGTCGGAGCTGTGTTTGGAGATAGTGGATTTGGTGTGGGTCTTGATGGAGGCAAACTTGCAGGCGTGGTAGGCGAAGGGACCATGGGTACGACCTGGGACAGCTTTGTAGCATTGTGGTGTGCGTCCGGGGTTGAGGGCAAGGAGGGTGGAGGCGTAATACGTAATGCGGGAGGAGTGCGGTATGCGGGGGCCAAGGGGTCTGGCGCTGGGCGCGGTCCAGGCGAGGACGGGCGCAGACGGGCTTACCTTTGGCGCACCTTCGGCGCGCAAGGGGCGCGACCGCTGCGCGTGAACGCTGCGCGCAAAAGCGTCAGTCATAAGAGGAGATGTGAAGGGGGAGGGGCGAGGGAGGGTCAGCTGGGAGGCGGGTGCGAAGTGTAGGGGACGGTCTACAAGGCTAAACAACAACAAAATGGCCGGAGCACCAACAAAAACAAAACTACAGAGAGGCTGGACTAAAATCAGGCAGCTTCTACGAATATTCAACAAAGCGCTACAGATATCCTAAGCACAATTCAGTAAAGCGCTATATATATTCAGAGCACAAACTTATGGCAAGAGCAACACAGCGAGCGCAGAGAATATGAATATTATTGCAATTTGGCAGGGCTTATCGCAGACTAGCGCGATTGCACACAGTAGTCAGCACAACAATACTTATCTAATGAGGGCAATGCAATGCGCGCAGCCTGACGATATCAGGAGTGAAGCAGGGAACAAAACGATGCCAGGATAAGAGCAGGGAGCTTGGGGAGCGACCGCTACTGAGAGCGTCAGGACGGTCACAGCGCTGCCGAGGGCGGGAGCAGGGCTATTTATTTTTTTATTTTAGGCGATTTGTTAAGCGCTCAATTACCCGTGGGTGTCTCGGCGCTGAGTGAAAGAACTGGTCCAAGAGGAGTTATTGCGTGAACAGCCAGGATTTTATCTGCTTGCGGAAAGAGAGAAGAGAGGTGGAGGCTTTAATGTGCTGAGGAAGACTGTTCCATAGTTTTGTGGTGGTAACTATGAAGGATCTGTCTCCCCAGGAGACTTTTTTCGTCCTGGGAACCTGCATGAGTCCAGCGGTTGAGGATCTTAGGGATCTGGCAGGTTTGTAAGGACAGAAGGAGTCTTTCAAATAAGCTGGACCTTGCCCATGAATTGCTTTATAGGCAATGCAGAGAGCCTTGAATTTAGTTCTCTTTTTTACGGGTAGCCAGTGAAGCTCTCGGAGTGTCCCAGAGATGGAGGCATACTTAGGACATCCAGTAATCAATCTGGCCGCCGCATTTTGCACCAGTTGTAATTTCTTTAAAACACCTTCTTGAGCGTTGACTAGCAGACCATTACAGTAGTCAATGCGGGCCATGATGAGTGCGCTGATCAGCGTTTTTGTCATGTTCATGGGAAGATATGGTAGAAGTTTTTTTATCATTCTCAAAGTGTAGAATGAGGAGGAAACTACTGCGTTAACGTGGTGCATGAAAGTAAGTTTGGTGTCCAGTATAACTCCAAGATTTCTAGCCTTGGTCACCGGGGAAGGGGGTGGTCCCAGGGCATCAGGCCACCATGTGGGAGACCAGGCAGGGGAGAGATTGCCAAACAGCATCACCTCCGTTTTATCGGAGTTTAACTTCAAGCAGTTTCTTGCCATCCAATTACTTATTGCCAACATTCCCAGTTTAAAGTTGGCGGCCACTTCATCTCCGTTTTTGTTTATGGCTAAGACAATCTGGGTGTCGTCGGCATAGGATGTAACCGCCAGGTGATGGAGTTTTATGGTCCTCGCTAAGTCTGACACATAGATGTTAAATAATGTGGCACTTAGCGAGGACCCCTGGGGAACACCACAAGGAAGAGTGAAGGGAGGTGAGTTGTAGTTGCCGAAGGCAACAGATTGAACTCGATCGGCGAGGAATGAGGCAATGAGTTCCTTCGCTGCACCCGTAATGCCTGCCATTTCGACACGGTCGATCAAGGTGGAGTGATCGACCGTGTCGAAGGCCGCAGACAGGTCCAGTAGAATAAGCACTGCTGATCCTCCATTATCTAGGGACTTCCTAATTTCCTCTGTGGCTTTAATAAGCGCGGTTTCCGTCCCGTGTCCCTTCCGGAAGCCGAATTGTGTTTCATCCAGGCAGTTATTTTGATCTATGAAATATGAGATTTGTGTGTTCATTATTTTTTCCACAATTTTGGCAGGGAGTGGGAGGCAGGCGATTGGACGATAATTAGCAACTATCGTCGGATCAAGTGAACTTTTTTTGATAAGGGGTTTGACGATGGCTTTTTTCCAGATGGAGGGAAAAGTAGTGGATAAGAACATAGCATTAAAAATATCAGTGAGTTTAGAGCTTATAATTTCGTGGAAATGTTTGAGAATGACGGGGGGGAATGGGTCTTCCGGAGATCCGGAGTTCGTGGTGCATAAGAGATGAGACACCAGATCAGAGGAGATCTGAGAGAATTCCTGAAAGGAACTAGAAGAGTTTGTTCGAGGGGGGTTGATAGAGTTAATGTCCGACGGAGTTTGATCGATAGAGACGGAGTAAGGGTATCCAGTGCCTTTATTCTGGGCTTTAAATTGGGAGAAGATGTCCGTGACTTTTTTTTGGAAATGGTTTGCCAAAGAGTTACATAATTCTTGGGTGTATGTAATAGGGGTGGATGCTGTTTGTCCAGAGAG
Organism: Lissotriton helveticus; assembly: GCF_964261635.1. Lineage (NCBI taxonomy): Eukaryota > Metazoa > Chordata > Amphibia > Caudata > Salamandridae > Lissotriton > Lissotriton helveticus. The sequence goes on along the minus strand of NC_136068.1, from coordinate 1,965,319,430 downwards.
ACGCGTCACTACCTGGAAGAGTTGTTTGGTCGAGTCTTGAGCAAGGTTAATTTGACTGCTATAGAACTTACTCTTCTCCTTGATGATTAATTGTTTGTAGTTATGCAGCATGGTATTATAGAGAACTTTTTGCTCTTGGTCGTAGTCACGTCTCCATTTGCGTTCTTGGCGCCTACATTGTTGTCTTTCAATTCTAAGGGTATCATTAAACCAGGGGGAGGACTTGATGATTCTATTGGAGGATTGTTTCTTAAGTGGGACTGTTTGATCGACAGTATTTCGGATCCAAGTGGTATATTTATTGGCCGCTATTTCAGGATCAGCCTCAATGGGTGGTAAGGAGGTCAGAAGTGAGGATTGGGAGGCAGGAATGGCGATGCTTTTCCAGGCTCTAAATTTATTCAAGGGAGGGGAAGTGTGAACTCGGAGGGGGGTAGATTGTAATATAAAGTCGAAAAGAATAGCGGAATGGTCCGTCCAGGTGAAGGGAAGGAGATCCTTTATCACTAAGGATTTCTCGCTAGAGAATAGACCGTCCAAAAGATGGCCCACAGTGTGCGAGGAACCAGTGACCAGTTGTGGGAGTCCTATAGTATTTAATTCTGATAACAGGGCAGAGGTATCAGGATTGTCCAAAAGTTCGAGATGGAAATTAAAATCACCTAAAAAGGTGTACTGACTTTCACCTGCCAGTGGTTCAAGGAGCATGGGTAAACTAGCGAGGAAAGGACTGCGAGGACCAGGAGGGCGGTAGATAAGTGTACCTTTGAAAGGGGGCGCATTTGGGATAGAGATAGAGAAAGACAGTGCTTCACAGCAAAGGGTAGGAATGGTTTCTGTTCGTACTATTAAGTTTTCACTGTATATAATGGCTAGTCCGCCTCCTTTCTTTGGAGGAGGTCTGTCCAGTCTGATATTAGCGTATCCTTCAGGGGTAGCAGTAGCGAAATCTGGTCCGCAGGAGAGATCGCCCCACGTTTCGGTAATGAAGAGGAGGTCAATGTTGTGGCTCTCGATGAAATTGGAGATTTCATATTTGTGCTTAGGGAGGGAGCGCACATTTATCAGAGCGGCTATGCATGATTTAGGCAGTGCCTTTTTGATTGAGGTCGTTGTAGGTGAGGGTCGGTAGTTAGTGATGAATGAGCATTTTGGGCAGATATAAGGAAGGTGGCATGGTTGTTCCGCTAGATTGAGACGCTGGCATTGATGCGCGAAGGAGTTTAGCGAGTGGAGGTAATCAGAATTGTATCTAATGGTAGTTGCAGGCTTAGTAGTGGTGAGACGGATAGGGGGGGTGGCCCTGGGCCCGGTCCAGGCGCGGACGGGCGCAGACGGGCTTGCCTTAGGCGCGCAAACGTCGCGCCCGCTGCGCACGTCCGCTGCGCTTCCTGTAGATGCACATATTTATAAATGGAGATGGAGTCGAGTGCGGGGGGGGCATGGCCTCGCAAGTGGGCGTGTCCCGTGGCTTGCGAGGGGAATGGCGGCCGAGAATGTCAGCAAGACTGGGTTTGCAGCGCTAAATCCGCTGTAAGTGGAGTGGCCTGCCCAGGAAGATCTGGTGCCAGGAGGCAAGTGAGTGAATTAAAATTCTATGCAGTTTCAAGCAATAATATTTAAAAAAGTGATACGATCTAAATCAACTCCCGGCTGAGCCTCAGGAGGTTCTACAGTCTAACAGGCGACGCTCGTAATCAGCGCGCTTTATACCTGTAAGGGGGGCGTGGCCTCGCAAGTGGGCGTGTCCCGTGGCTTGCGAGGGGAATGGCGGCCGAGAATGTCAGCAAGACTGGATTTGCAGCGCTAAATCCGCTGTAAGTGGAGTGGCCTGCCCAGGAAGAAGGGCTATGTGGTCAGTGGGAGGGAGGGTCAGCTGGGAGGCGGGTGCGAGGTGTAGGGGACGGTCTACAAGGCTAAACAACAACAAAATGTCCAGAGCACCAACAAAAACAAAACTACAGAGGCCGGACTAAAATCAGGCAGCTTCTGCGAATATTCAACAAAGCGCTACAGATATCCTAAGCACAATTCAGTAAAGCGCTATATATATTCAGAGCACAAACTTATGGCAAGAGCAACACAGCGAGCGCAGAGAATATGAATATTATTGCAATTTGGCAGGGCTTATCGCAGACTAGCGCGATTGCACACAGTAGTCAGCACAACAATACTTATCTAATGAGGGCAATGCAATGCGTGCAGCCTGACGATATCAGGAGTGAAGCAGGGAACCAAACGATGCCAGGATAAGAGCAGGGAGCTTGGGGAGCGACCGCTACTGAGTGTCAGGACGGTCACAGCGCTGCCGAGGGCGGGAGCAGGGCTATGTGGTCAGTGGGAGGGAGGGTCAGCTGGGAGGCGGGTGCGAGGTGTAGGGGACGGTCTACAAGGCTAAACAACAACAAAATGGCCGGAGCACCAACAAAAACAAAACTACATAGAGGCTGGACTAAAATCAGGCAGCTTCTACGAATATTCAACAAAGCGCTACAGATATCCTAAGCACAATTCAGTAAAGCGCTATATATATTCAGAGCACAAACTTATGGCAAGAGCAACACAGCGAGCGCAGAGAATATGAATATTATTGCAATTTGCAGGGCTTATCGCAGACTAGCGCGATTGCACACAGTAGTCAGCACAACAATACTTATCTAATGAGGGCAATGCAATGCAAAAAAGTGGTTCAACAATATATAGGAAAAGATCAAACAAGAAAACATTATATCAGACAGTCAGCAATACATTAGGGGAGGAGAGAGAGGAGAGAGAAAGTAGTGGGGGGAGGGGAGGAGGGAAAGCGAGGTTGGCTTGACCCAAAGTAAATGTAAATGTAAATGTACAGGAATTTATATAGCGCAAATCACCGAGCGGTTTCTAAGCGCTTGCTTAGGGAACCCGTCCTGGTATTCCCCTGTGAGATAACCCCGGCAGGGTATCCGCAAGGTGAAAGCCAGGACTCCCGCTGCGAGGGGCCGTTGTGGAGATTAAGCAAGCTATTGTCCTGAGTCGCAGAGTGTGAACCCATGAATCGAGTAGGCACCGGAGCGAGAATTGTCGAGTCCATGGACATTTTAGGATTCAAGACCCCGCCGAGCCGGGAATTGAACCCTGGTCCCGGGATGACCTCTGCTTCCAGGTCTGCCTCCTCTAACCAGTGAGCCACACTTCTCCAAAGGTATCAGAGCACTATACATGAGGATCAAAAATGTATCAGACAAGATCAACAATTACACAATACATCAAGAATAATAGGCAATACATTAGGAGAGGAGAGAAAGGAGAGAGAAAAGCATTGGAGGGGGCGGGGGAGGTGGGAAAGGGAGGAAAGAGAGAAAAGACAACAAGGAGAGACAAGAGGAAGTCTGTCTAAAGACCGACTGAGTAGGTGACGACCAAGGAGGGAATCCACGGTCCATCTCCCCTATAGCTAAACCATGTAGGCATCAGACAAAGCCCAGTGGCATCAAGGAGAATGTTAAGCCCGAAGTGCGGATGCAAACTATCGAGGGGTCAACTGCTGGAGAGTTCAGATGTTTGGTATCGCCGCCCTGTGGAATGAGGAGGCCAGTAGCAGAATCCCACTATTTGTGAAGGTCAAGAGTGAGTGGATGACTCCAGATAAGGCTGCACAGCAGGATCGTTTATTGAAGGAGCTGTGCCATGGTCCTCCCCACTGACACAACCCAGGAACTTCAGCGCAGTAATTCAGCTGTGGAAAGGCCTCGAAAGTAAGCCCATTCCAGATCTTTCTGCATTATCGCTGGATCAGGTCTGCAGGATCGGACTCCCAGGACGGCATCTGAGCATCCACAAAATGGCTGCTTTGCAGCTTCCACCATGGTATTCCCAGCTGCTGCAGATATAGTAAGCCCGTATTACCCAATCATGATAGGGTGCAGGATATACAGTTCAAAATGCTTTGATGCCTCAGATCATCATGTGCAGACAGAAGTGAAGAGGACACAGTTCACTTTACATTACTCACTGTTGCGATGGTGCAGCGATGGAGGCAGCCGCGATGTCGTATCTCTGCTGGCCCTCCCAGCAGCAATATAGGGTAACTTGCAGGGCTGGAGACTCAAAAAAAAGCAAGGGAGGGCATCCAGTGGACCACAGGATCTCCTACCGGGACCAGGTAAGACTCTGCTCGTTTTCCTCTTGCCGCCATGCCAGCCCCGATTCTGCCCAGCCCCCACCAGCAGCAGCCAGACGTTTCTCCGCTGCACCCGCTTATGGGCAATCTCACCCCCAGCAGAGGAACCATGCAGCAGTCAGGTGCGGGAGATCAGCCGATCAGAGCACTCGAGTCCACACATCCGGACCGGAGGTCCGATCTCTGTGGAATAGCGGGAGCCGCCATTTGAGCGCGTCCTCCGCGTCGCAGTTGTAGGCACCCAAAGCCCGATCTGAGCCGACAGATCCCGCAAATAACCTCTCTGCCCGCATCCACCGCTGACAGTAGCGGTCTCCGCTCCAATCCCCTATGCACCTTTGTCCCCGGTCCCGCGACCAAATAGTGTGCTCTTCATTGCTACGACAGATCGGCGGACGCCAACTTGTCCAGCTCTGATCGCCGTGCCCACCGGCCAGGAAGGTATGTTTTCTCTGCAGCAGGTTTACGCAGCACCTTCCAAAAGCACCCCACAGCTTCCCGGAGCATTTCGGTGTCAGATTCCGCCAGTTTGCGCAGATGTGATGCCTGATGAACGGGTTAAATCATGCAGGACAGAGGTCCGTCCGGCGGAGCTGCCTGCCTGCAGAGCTACCCTTGTTTCACAATGTTAAATGAAGGTCTCTGCTAACACTACAAGGCAGGAGCTGACTGGAAAGGATTCTTGAGGGTCATATTCTAGGACCAGAACTGCTTCGCAAAAATCTCACTTCACACTCACACAACACAATATTTGTTTACACACCGGGGAAACGTTATAAAACAAAGAGTGAATGCATGAAAACTACAGCTACGAAATCTTGGCAGGTCCAGAGTGCCCAGAACCCATCGCTGGTGCCCAGAACCCATTGCTGCTGCAATTCTCCTTTCCCCTGCCCTCTGATGTCTGTGTGCATGCCCTTGCTTCATCCTTTATGCTCACCATGTTCCATGGACCTGCCACTCCTATCTACTCTGAGTGTTCTGTTGAGCTGCCACTCCCCTCCCACCTACCTAGCATTGTCAGATGACTGTAACTTGTCCCTGCCACCTCCACCCTGCCTGTCCACATTCCATGCCCCTATCCCCTTCCTCCTGTCCTCCATGGTACATTTTACTGCGAAACCCTTCTGCCCTACCTGGTTTGTTGTGCTGTAACTGCTCCTCCTGCCTGCCCAGCGTGGCCTGTAGTGAGACCCCTTCCCCTGATCTCCCTTGTCTGTGTCCAGGTCCTGACCCTCCCTTCTATCCTCCATGGTCATCTGTGCATGCCCCTGCACCCTCCTTCATGCCCATCATAGCCATTGTGCTGTCACTAACCCTCCCGCTTGCCATGCATGGTCTTATGTGCTATCACAGCCCCTCCACCTTCCCGGTGTGGTCAGCTTGCTGCCCCTGACACCCTCTGACCTTCCCTCCATGGTCTGGGTGTATGCCATTAGGTCTTCCTTTTGCTCTCTATGGTGTGTCTTGCTACTATTGCCCATCCTGCCTGACCTTCTTGGTCATTTTGCTGCTCCTGCCCTGCCCCCTTGCCCCCAGTGCTCTGTTTCCATGTGCAGACCCCTATTCCCTTCCTCCTCGCTTGTCTGTTCCATTGTAATGCCCCTGATCCCTCCCTCCTGCACTTTATGGTCCGTTATGCTGCAGCTTTCTCTCCTGTGTGTCCATTATGGTCAGCTAGCTGCCATTGCCTCTTTCTCCTCTGTTCTTTGTTGTCCTTGTGCATGGTCCTGTCCCCTCCCTTTGCTTTTTGTGGATTGTTGTGGTGCACTCCCGTCTCGCATGCCCTGTGTGGTGTATTGTGCTGCTGAAAACCCTGATGTCCGAGTCCATGTCTCTACCCCAATTCCTCCTGCCTTCCATGATCCAATGTACCATAGTTGCTAACATTTTGAACTTGATGAGAGGGAGATTTTGAAAAAAAAACTGGGGTATTTATTTTCCCCTTTGACTTACATTGAAAAAGAGGAGATTGTAGACAGGAGACAGATCAAATAAGGACCATTTGGGCTTAAAACATTGGACGTTTCCTGGCTGAATCAGGTCTGTTGGCATGTATGGTTGTACTACCACTGCCTCTTCCTTCTGCCCACAATGGTCCATTATATCGCCACAGCCTCTCTTGGCAGTCCTGTATTGTTGGTGTGTTGCCCCTGCCTCCCTTTCCTCTGCCCTCCATAGTCTGTTGTGCTGCCACTGCCCTTCCTGCCTGCCCAGTGAGGTCAAATTGTTGCCTCTGCACCCTCCTACCTGCCTTCAATGTTCGGAGTCCGTGCCCCTGGTCTCCGCCTCTCAACAGTATCCTAATGAACACTTAGATTGCTAATAATCTATATTTATTACAAAAGTGTGGAACGCCTGACGTCATCTTGATGTAATCAAAACTGTAATACCTAGAGCATTTCCTTTAGAAATTACATATTAGAGGATCTTATTTGCATCAAAATTATGGTTAGTGCTCTAAAAAACTAAAATGAGGACATATTTTCTAAGTTTTCAAATAGCGACAAAGCACTTTTAAAATATTTGATATCTTTATGTTTTTTTATCCAGTTGACCACATGATTAAATGTTGCACTTAGGGGAGAGGATGTGGTGTTACTTCCAGAGCTGCAGACTTTACAACTAGGGAACCAGGTTGGAGTTTCTGCTTCATTGTTTCTGTTACCGGGGTCACGGTAATAGCACCAGCCTCCTGACTCACGACCGGGCTTGGCTCTGCCCCCAACCTCTACGGACGACCAGCCGGGCTTGGCTCCGCCGGTCGGACAAAAGACTACAGTACCCAGGATTCTTGGTTCCACAACGCTGACGCCACCACCGAGCGCGCCAGGAGGCGCTTAAAGCTGTGTCTGGTGCAGAGGCCCATGTTGCTTGTTCATCGTTTCTGTTACCGGGGCTCACGGTAATAGCACCAGCCTCCTGACTCACGGCCGGGCTTGGCTCCGCCCCCAACCTCTGTGGACGACCGGCCGGGCTTGGCTCCGCCGGTCAGACAAAAGACTACAGTACCCAGGATTCTTGGTTCCACAACGCTGACGCCACCACCGAGCGCGCCAGGAGGCGCTTAAATCTGCGTCTGGTCCTTCGTCCCGCGAGGACTCGCGCGGGACGTGCCGGACGAAGCCAGGACAAAGGGCGGACAGTCTATGACAGTCCGTGACTGACCGTAATTGGGCTGGGCCAGGACCCCTGCCTGCTTTTGCTGAGGATATAAACGTTATTCATTAAGTAAGAGATATCCTTGACAATATACTCTGGAAAACGCTGTAGATTATTCTATTTGGTAAACGCTTTCTTGGCTTGGGGGTGATATTTTCAGTTGATTATTAATGAACACTCTTTACAATGTCTAAACAAAGGTCTTCATCCGTACCTAATACTATAGACAATTATCTGGTCCAGGTTGTGAGCAAAATTAATAGTACTAGACGTATATTGTTGGGATTGAGCTCACCACCTGTCACCTCTACGCAGAGTCTTCTCCCAGATCCTAATGTTTTAGAAGTTCTGGTACAAGTACATAGTAGTGATGCTTCACTTACTGAGCTATGTCCTAATGCTGATCTTAATCTTGACTTGAATATATCCTCTGCTGTTAATCTAGACGATGACCCAGGTGATCAGTTAAACACAATAAAAGTTGATTCACCTCCCCCTGTATCTGTGCCTGTGACTAGAGCTATAAGAGCATGTAGAAAGGGCCAGAGTAAACGGGGCGGGTTACGTTCCAGTAGAAAAAGAACTGTATCTCCACTGAAAGCCACAGTTATAACAGAGTTGAATGAGGAACAAGGCGAGAAGGAGATATTGGGTGATGATTTGATTAATAAGCTAGTGAGTATGATTGACTCAAAGATCAAACTCCCCAGTCGGTTCAGATGCCGGCAACGGAGTACCGACGGTTAGAGCGGTGCTTCACTCTGCTCCTGAGCCACTGCCAGGTGGGGTGAGGCTTTCACGTCTCGCAGACTATGTGAATGACACGAGCTGTGAGCTAGGACAAGACTTTTTTGCCTGGAGACTGCAGGTGATTTTAAGTATTTGTCCTTTTATATTCACTTTTGATTTATTCTTTGCAGTAGCAATTTAGTGTTAAGAGGTCCTGAAGAAAGCAAGGATAACTATGTCCATAAATTGCTGAAACATGTTGACCTGATTCCACCTCTAGACAGCGCATTTTTCAAACTGTCTCTACACAATAATTTTTAAACCTGGAAAAGCGAGCATCATCCTAATAAAATTTGTTAAATGTTCCCTTATCCAATTTTAGACAGCTTTTTCTAATTATTTCTCACGTTAATTTTGGTTTTTGCACTGCACTCCCTCAGTCATACCACGCCTTCACCACTTATCAGTCTTAGTAAGTGGTAAAACCATACTATTGCTACTCAGAAAGGGAGAACTATTAACCATCTAGTCTCCCCGTGCCTGTGCATTACCAACTTGCATTGATGGTTTCACAAAAAATCCCAAATGATGAAGGGCGGTCTCGAGTGGTGACTGATGGGTACTTTTGACCATCCACTGAGTTGTCATTGCGTACCCTTTAGTAGTCAGTCCATGGTCTTTTGTTTGATTAATCTCTGCTCACCGCTGACTCACTTCTTTTTCTCTCTAGACCCTCTGGAACCCTGTAGTTGGCTAGGAATACTGTATGGTCATACTGGACAGAGACTGCTAGTCATTCGACTATTCTCTGTCTAGGTAAACTGTCCGTTTAACCCATCCTTGATATTTTATAGAAACTAGCTAGAACTGGCTTCGTTTAAACTTTTAAACGGATAATTATTGATATGTGATATCTGTAAATCTTGGATTGTAAATTGGGTCATGAATTGTAAATAAAATGCTTTTTCTTATCCTTTTTATTGTAATTGATTGATAATCTAGTTGTATTTTTAAATTGTTTCTGCTTTTATGAGTGAAATCTCGAATAAAGCATATTTGACTTGACTTGTTTCTGCTTCAGCTCGACATTCTGTGATTCTGGTCAAAGCACTTAATCTCCCCATGTCTAAAACCAAAATGAATTTGTTCTTGGTGATGTAACCAATGCTCATGTAAAGCACTCCAATACCTGACAAGTCTGCACTATATAACACTGCAAAAACACAAAAAATAAAAAGTGTTTTGCACACTTCTGTCATTGGGCTACATGTGGGCTACATCTGGGTGATATTTGTGATACATTTGGGCTCTTTTGTCTCTTGTGGCCACCCTGGGAGATTTATTTGTTACGAAGTTTCCTAATTTCCTCATGTACTGCAGTCTCCTCAGTAGGAAATGCTTTCAGTTTTTTACTTTGGTTTCATCAAGAAGGTATTCAGATATGTCACACATTTGCCATAAATTCTGAATTTTAGCACTCTAGTTGCTCAATAGATCACTGTAGTAAAGCTACTGCTCACCAGGGAAGTCTGCTGCTGGTATTCAAAGTGCACATTTCAGTCTGCATGTCAGAATTTTATAATGAAATAGAGGATTTGAGAAGTCAAAATGTGTCCTAATTTTTCTTTCTTCAGCACTAATCATAATTTCTATGGCAAAATGAACCCCCTCATTTTGTACCTTTGCAAATTAAATTTTTTAAGTGTTACCACTTTATTCCAATCAAGATGGCTTCTGGTGTGCCATACTTTTGTCATAATTTAGACTGTTAGCGCTCTAGTTGTTCTTTAGAACACTCTGGGACATTCTGTCATTGAGCTATACTTGGGCTACATCTGGGTGATATTCATGCTACATTTGGGCTCTTTTGCCTCCAGTGGCCGTTTTGGGAGACTTATTTGTTATGAAGTTTCCTAATTTCCTCAAATACTACAGCCTCCTCAGTAAGAAATACTTTCAGTTTTTTAATTTGATTCCATCAAGAGGGCATTCAGATGTGTCACATTTGGCATAAAGTCTGAATGTTAGCACTCTAGTTGCTCATTGGCTCACTGTAGTAAAGATACTGCTCACCAGAGGAGTCTACTTCTGGTATTGAAAGTGCATGTTTCAGTCGGCATGTCAGAATTTTTTAATGAAATAGAAGAGGATTCGAGAAGTCACTCACAACGTGCACTAATTTTTCTTTCTGCAGCACTAATCATACTTTCATTGGCAAAATGAACCCCCTCATTTTCTTCCTTTTTAAATTAAATGTGTTAAGAGTTACCACTTTATTCCAATCAAGATGGCTTCAGGTGTGCCATACCTTTGTAATAAGTAGGACTGTTAGCGCTCTAGTTGTTCTTTAGAACACTCTGGGAAGCTGCAGTAGAACACAAAGGAATCAACCGACAGTCTCTGCCCTTGCTGGATGTACATGTTTTACTGAGAATGTCAGACTTCATTCTCACATGACTGAGAAAGATAATGTGAATTTACAGAAAATATGCTCTCAGTTTAGCTTATAGATCCCCTTCCAAATCTCTATGGGGAAAGCAGGAGAACATAGTTTTCTCTCAAACATGATTCATGATATCCCAGCAGAAGGCTTTTTCACATGGTAAACTCATCTTAGAACACACCACAATTCCTAAAATGAGTATGGTACCATCAACAAATGATTTATAATGTAACTAAAGTCTTAAAACCTTCTATTAACTGCAATGCTTTTTAATGAGGTGCTATCATGTATACTGGTCCCAAGATGGCTGCCAACACTTCTTGGATGAAGTGCTGACAGCCTATCAGATCTCACGGTGAGATGTGTGGTTAGGCTCCACCCAGATGTTGAAACTTTTTATTTTTCTAATTTCTCATGAACTACTGAACGGATTTACACCAAAAAAGGGTTCTTTCTGTTTCTACCCTGACCCCCTTTCTTGCTTATTGCATTTGTTTTACTGTTTTCTTGTGCCTTGAATCTACTGAGGCACAAGATGGCTGCCAACACGACCTGGTTTGGAGTGTTGACAGTCAATTAGACTAAAGCTCTTGGTGGGGAGGGTGCGCGGATCCACTGCAGCCATAGATATCAAAACTTTTATTACTTGATTTTCTCAACAACTACTGAACGGATTTACACCATTTCAAAAAAGGTCTCTTTCTGAACCAAGGGTTATCCTTTTTCCAAATTTGGTGTAATTCCGTTCAGCAGTTCGGCCTGTAGCCATGTCTAAATTTTCGTATGGAAAATTGCATGGAGAAAACATGTTTTGGGACCCCCTTTTTCTCGGCTCTGCTTGCCGAATCACCCCGAAACTTTCAAGATAGACTGGAGCGGGCCATGAGATTTGAAAATTTCACAACGATTCATCAATTGGCAATAACGTTATTGGGAATAGAATGTCGCAATTTTCCTATGCTAACTAAGTCCTAAATATACTTACCTACTGGCGACTGCCATTAGGTAATATATTCATAAAAGTTGTATTTTCACTTTCATATGTTATGGTAATTCCAGTGTATTTAAATATACATATTTAAATACACTGGAATTGCCATAACATATGAAAGTGATAATACAACTTATCGGTTTTATATACAACTAGGTCTAAAAAAACATAGCATCCAATCAAATATTTTCAAACCAGGTGTAACACAACTAGGAGATTTTTGCCTTGGTCCCAGTATTTTGCATACATTTCCAAAACTCCACTCTTCCATCATCCAGTTTAACTGCAGAACCCTTCACCTTCATTACCTTCCATGGAAACGAATATTTACTTTCTCCCCTTTTCACAAATCCCACTCTCTTCACAACAGCCCAATCACCACATTTCACGTTGACATTCCTCACACTCTTTCTGTTGTTGTTCACACCTGAATCTACTCCTGGAGCCACACGGGGGATTCTTCAGTAGCTGGTTCTCGGCTGTTTAGGGATTTAAAGGGGGAAATGCCAGGGATGGAATGAAGTGTCACTCTATGAGCCCAGACCATCTTCTCTGTTTGCCTTCTCTATGAAAATCCATTTGCCAAAGAAAGTTGGATGTTCTCCATTCTAATATGGTTCACTCTTCCTAGCTAGTGACCTCCAAAAAGCACCCTTTTTATGCCTGATATCCAATCTTATGAGAAATTCCAACATGGATGTTGAAGTTAATTGTACTTCTTTGTCAGTAATTAATATCTTAGGCATTCCTTCTTCCAAAAATAGCTCTTTAAAAAATCACATGAAAATATTCGCAATTATTTGTTTTATCAACCTTACTATGATCCACTTTCCATGATAGTCCACTAGTAATACCAAGAAACGAAATGTTCTGTACGGCTTGTCAATTGGACCTGTGAAGTTCAGACAATTTTTCCCATGGTTTCCCTGGTAAATCCATGCACCTTAATGGGGGTAACTTGATTATTTTTGTTTTGTCTTTTTTTTTTTTTTTCAAATATTTTTTATTGTAAAACAAAGACATTTTTCTGGCACACACATAACACATGGTACAGATACCTTAATGCTTGTAATAAAACATATAATAAATCAAAATTACTAACAAGAAGAACCACATATTAATACAAAAAAAAGTCAATAAAGATGGAATTAATACATCAGTCTACGTTCGCAATTGATCTTTCTTTCCAGTGATGTATCGGTTCCCAAATTTTCCTCCCCCACCTTTTTTTCCTTTTACCTTTTTTCTCGAATATACCCTTTTCAAGGTTAAACGTCCCCAGTAATAAGGCAATCCACTGTTGCAAGCCCGGGGGGAGGGGATCGAGCCAAACTCTAGCAATCAGCAACCTGTAGACCGCCATCGCTACAAATAAAAATTCGCTATGAGCGCCTTCACAATCCCTAACTCCTAACATAATTACAGTTGGTGTTAGGGTTACGTTTAAAGCAAGTGTACGGGCCATAAAATCCTCAATATCCTTTAATAAGGATCTTAATTTGGGACAAAGCGCAAATATGTGGATGCTATCTGCAGCCATAGCGTTACATCGCCAACAGCTAATTCCTGAAGTTGCCCCCCACTGTGCTATACGGTCAGGCGTGTGATATAATTGGTATAGTGTTTTAAAATGTTGTGATTGTAGTGGGGCAGAATAGAATGTTGAGCAGCCTAACTCCAAGGACGTCTGAAAGACCTCCCCTGATATCCCTAATTTCCCAGCCCATTTAATACCAAATCTATCGATGTCATCCTTCTTTGAACCAGCCAGCTGGGCATAGAAATATCGAATGGAGCACACCCCGCTTTGCTCAATTGTCTCCATAATATTGCTTATGCCAAAACCACCTGGCCCTCCATTTTTCTTAAGAAAAAAACTCCTAATCTGCAGGTACTTGAAAAAACTATATCTTGCTATATTAAATTTATCTAGCAAATCTGAAAATAAAAGAATATTTCCATCGGGATCTAACAAATTTCCAAATTTCTTAATACCTTTTCTATCCCAGTCCGCCATAATAGCATCCGAAAAGACTTCAGGGGGTAAGGACTTATTTCTGTACAATCTGATATATCTATTAAATCTCCCTAGACCACAATTTTTTGCAACAGCAGACCATACATTATGAGCAGCGGCGATTGTCTTGAAGCGAGTTCGTTTGAAATAAGATCAATCAATACATTTAAAAAAAACATTTGCTGTATCTTCGCCCAATACAATTGCATAAATCATAGTTGAAACAGCTTTTACTTTCGGGTTCCCTTCATTTGCGCCAATTAAGCCTTGAATGTATTGCAGAACTGATGCCCAATAATAAAACCTGAAATCAGGAACCCCCCAGCCTCCCCTCTCCCTTGGTAAAGTCATGAACTTATATGCCCGTCTCGTCTTCCCAAAGGACCAAATGAATTTATTTAAAATCAACTCCAGTTTATTAAACCAAGTTGACTCAAACAATAACGGTATTGTACGAAAAAGATAAAGAAATTTAGGGAGTATAATCATTTTGATAATGTTAGTACGGCCCACTAACGACAATCTGAGGTTATTTATCCTTAGCAAGTCCGAGTTGACTTTTGTCAGTAAAGGCGAAATATTACGCTCAACAACTGTCCCTAAATCAGGTGAAATTTCAACACCTAGATATACTGCTGAGGAAGTCACTCGAGGATCGTTACATTGAGATGCTGGGTTTTTGATAATCTGTGTTTTAGCTCTATTAAGCTTATAACCAGAAATGTTACCAAAGTCTTGGGCCTCCTGTTCTATTACTCCTATTGCCATTCCAGGATCAGAGGTAATTATCGCCACATCGTCTGCGTAGGCCAACACTTTCACTACTAACTCGTTTACACACAATGGGGAGATGCTGGGATTGAGTTCGAGTCTACGTAAATATTGATCCATATATAATGCAAATAAAAGAGGGGAGCTAGGACAGCCTTGTCTAGTTCCTCTTTTAATCTGCACCGCCGCTGATAACTCCCGATTAATTTTAATTCTAGCCGTAGGATCTCTATAAAGAACCTGGATTGCTTTTATAAAATTATCCCCAAACCCAAAAGTTCTCATTAGCTCCCATAGATATTCCCAAGCTACCCTGTCGAAAGCTTTTTCGGCATCTAGGAATAGAGCCGCGACAGGGCCGCCTGTAACCTCCATAGCATCAAAACAGGTAATCACAGTCCTGATATGTTCAGTAGTCCCTTTCCCCGGGATAAAACCATGTTGGACTGGGGTAACTAACTTTTCTATTACAATGGACATCCTTGTGGCCAAGATTTTCGAGTATAGCTTTACATCGGCGTTCATTAAGGCAATAGGTCTATATGACCCAGGAATTGTAGCGGGCTTCCCTTTTTTCAAAATAACAATAACCTCCGTCTCGCCCCAAGAATTAGGGATTGAGATACCTCTCTGGGCTTGAATAAGTATATCCAGAAGTTCTACACTAAAGTCCGATATAAAAGTCTTATAAAATTCAATTGGTGTCAAATCTGGTCCTGCAGCCTTCGATGAAGGGAGATCTGCTAAAGCTAACGTCATTTCTTCTAGTTATGTTGGCATCAAGTATAGTTTTTTCCTCTGACTCTAATTTTTTAAGTTGAATATTTCCTAGAAAATTCCTGATATTCTCAACTTCTGGCTCTGTCTCCCTATCGTATAATTCCGAATAAAACTTCCAAAATTCTTTTCTTATTCCCTCAGGGTTGGAGATTAACTTGCCTGAACTGTCAACTATATTTTTAATGTCCCCTGCGTTAGCTTTCTGCCTAGCTCTCACAGCGAGAATATGACCAATCCGTTCACTAAACTCGCACGCCTGTTCCTTCTTCGTTAAGTAACTAGCTACTGTCTTCTTAGTAATACTGTCCGCTATTTCTGCCTTTAAAATCATAATCTCCAACAATTGATAATCTAAAGGGAGCCCCCCCAAAATTAACCTACTTAGTTCCGACTCAGCATTCAGAAGGGAATTAACTTGTTGATCGAACGACTCTTTCCTTTTTTCGTTTATAAGTTGAGAAGCTTATTGTCTCTCCTCTAACACCTGCTTTAAATGCATCCCAAATAAAACCGCTGCTAGTGCTACCCCTGTTGTTCAACCAAAACTCCCTAATCCATTTTTCCATGTGCTTACGATAACACTCGTCTTGTAACAGAGCTCGCTCGAAAGTCCATTTATATATTTTCCTACCTACCCCAGATAAGCTCAGTGACAATAATAATGGACTATGGTCAGAAACTAACCGAGGGAGTTTTTTGATCTGTGTATTACCTAGCAAAACATTAGATATTAAAAAGTAGTCCAGTCTTACTGTTATATTATGGGGGGCAGAAAAATATGTATCCCCATCTAACTGCGGGTGCAGGTTAGCCCAGACGTCTGAGAGAGCATTATTCGAGGCCATATTCGCGATCGCTCTGTGCACCCTTTTCTTCCTCCCTGTATAAGAATGACCTGATTGTAACTCAATGTTCGCCGGTCGGCTGATGTTAAAATCACCACAACAAACAATCGGTTCTGCCCACGTTGGGAGTTCATCGTCTAGAAATTGAAAAATATCCGGGTCATCGCATGTTGAGCCATACACTGAAACCAAAGTGAACCTAACCCCTCTGAAGCTCATTTCTATAATCACCCATCTACCCCAAGTATCTTCTTTACTCCTATGTACAATACAGTCTGCGCCTTTTCCAAGAATCGCCACCCCTCGAGTTTTGGAGGCTTGTTTCGTATAAGCTAAAACTTTAAATCCAGTTTGTTCCAGCAGAAAACCCTTACCACCCTCCACATGAGTTTCCTGTAGACAGATCAAATCAGGAGACGTTGATTTACAAAATGCTGAGACTCGCAGCCTCTTTTGGAGATCGTTAAGACCACAAACATTAAATGACAAGATTCGACAAGACATCAAAAAACATCAAAGGTTAGCGCCAGCTTCGAATTCAATCTCTTAATCAAGCCCATGGCTTCCTTTGTCCTCCATTTAAACAAAACCTGAATCTGCTGCAAACTGTATTTCACGGTGTGTAGTGTGTGCCTTTTTCTCCCACCCCTCACCCCTCCCACCTCCCCGAGCCCTCCCCGAGTGCCCCTCCCCCCTCCCCCCCTACAGGCAAATAGGTCACGCATGACCTATATGTGAACGCCGGGGACGCAGCAGCCGCCACACCTCCCCACTGCCAGCCGATATTGCAAACATATCAAACTGAATCCATTACATTTTCTCCTTATATCCCAGAGCTTCTATCATGTACGCTTTTGCCTTAATCTCAGAAAAGAAAATTTTAAACTGGCCCTTGGTCACAATTTTCAGTTTTGCAGGGTAAAGCAAATAGGCTTCAGATCCCAAAGCCTGGATATGCGGAATCAATTGCCTCAGCCTCCATCTACGTTCCACTGTGGCGTGGCAAAAGTCTGGTCTTGCAAAGAACGTAACGTTGTTGTAAGTACGTCTTGACTCTGGCTTTGCTTTGTCCAGTATCAGCTGTCTAAGGAGGAAATTCCCTACGAATATTAGCAGAGCCCTAGGATGCCCCTTCTGGCCCCCAGCCTGAGCCTGACCCCTTTTAAGAAAAAAAGGGAAACGGTGGGCTCTTTGAATTTCTATTTCCCACTGCCAACTAGGTAACTCCGGGAAAGCCCCCTTTAACAAATTCACAACAAACAACCTGGGGTCCTCCCCTTCCAGTCCTTCCTCCACACCTAGCAACCTGATATTTCGACGCTGCCTGTTCTCGAACTCTTCTAGCTTCCAGTTAACATCCTCTGCCACCTTTTGATGCTCTTCCTTGTATGATTTCAGGCCTCTCAGATCATCCTCCACTTTACTAGTCCTTTCCTCCACTTGTACCACTCTCTCAACCATCTCGTCTTGTCTTTGGCTTATACTTCTGAGTTTATTTTGAATCTTCCTAGATTCCTGTCTTGCCCTCCTACTCTCTCCTCTAGCCTCAGTCTGCATTAACTTCAGGGTGTTAAACAGAAGATCAAGCGTAACAGGAGGCTGGGAGGATTGAGCAGAGCCGTAATCCCCAGTCAAAGTTGCTGGACTGTCCTGCTCCATAAAAGAAAAGGTGGTGGTTGAATAGTCCCATGCTAATTTTTTAGTAGGATCGGTGGTACTGCTTGCAGTGGAAGGTTTCCTTTTGGACAGGCGTTTTTTTTGTGAGGTTTTCCTTGCCGGGGAGCTACTAAGTGAATCCATACCTGTGGACTCATCGGAACAAACATCTTCAGAGGGCAAAGATTGTGACTGTGTCTTCTTCCACAGAGTAAAATCTCTCTGCCGAGGCGGAACCATTGGCAATACCAATTTCTGCTGAGGTGGAGGAATCGCCACCTGATTTAAATCCCCCACTCTGCGTTTAGATCCATAGTTTCTGCCCATGTTAGGGGTTTATTGTACAGTAGGCTAGCTGCATCAATGCCAACCGTAGCAGCAATCTCCTCCCTCTCAATTACATTTGACTCATGTAGCTGGGCCCCCCGCTCTGCATGCTCTAATACCAGCGCAGAAGAATTTACATCCGAAATATCCCCTGGAAGCTGGGTGTGCAAAGCACGGCAGTCACTCATCGCCGACAGATTTACCCCTTTGTCTAAGCTTATGCTTGTTTTTGTCCGACTCCATTCCTGCGCCTCTAACCCGTGGTTCAGCCCGGCCACGGCACCGCCACTTGTCTTGCCCCCGATGATCATCACTCCCGCAGCGGATTATTTTTGTTTTGTCACTGTTCCTGCATGCTTGGCAATCTCTCATGATTTTACACATTGTCATCACTGATGTCACTGACCATGTCATGAGTGATGTAATATATGAGGTTATAAGCAATGCATTGTGGGGCTTAAGTTATAGTTAGCTCAGGTAACTATAACTGATGAATTTCAAAGGATTTGCATGACTGAAATCTGAGGTTAACTATAACGTCCCTCTAAGCTTTGTTTTTTTCAGTAAAATAAATAAATATATTATATTAGAGAGAGAGTTGTATTGATTTCCCTCTATATTTCAATAGGGAAGCACGCAAATCAAATAAACACACAGATCCATAAGAATCTAATAAAATAACGTATATGACAACTATGCAGTGACCTGTATACATCCCAAGGAAGGATAGACACCCATCCCAAACAGATACCAGCAGAATCAGAAGTAAGAGAAACTCAAAATCCAAAGAACTCACCGGTATTAGTATCTCAGCATCCCCTGAATCAGATGGGATGTCACTCCATCCCACTGTCCCTCACTGGGGCCACCATCCACTCACATAAAGGTGGTGGTCAACCCCAGCATTGGAGAGAGAGGAGGGGTCTGACTGAACCCCCCCATAGCCAATGGTGAGATGAGTAAGTGAGCCAGCGTTGTGAGCTGGACGACCGCTCCTCCTGAATGTAGAGGAGAGGACACCAGGAGGCGGGTGCGAGAGCAGAGACAACCACTCCTGCTGCGATCATGGGGAGGACACCAGGAATAGGAGCTGCAATGGCCGTTCATGCTATGCTCTGAGTAGAAGTGATGCTGTGCAGGTGAGGAGATAACGCCAGTTGTGATAGCAATGACTTTCGATCCTGAGAGGTGAACTGGAGCATGACGAGGCCAGTGACACCTCAGGTGAGTGCTGAAGTTAAATTTTGAAGGCACAGCCAGAAGACGACGGAAGACATACGCTGGGCATGTGGCACAGCAGAATATTTTATAACGAAATGTTATGTCTGCAACTTTGGAAAGAGTGTACCTCCCGCTCTATACAGTACAAAAATAGGAGGAGGTTGACAAGGCAAGTCTTGGAGGCATTATAGGTATCTGAGATGACCAACAGTGGGAGGGGCAACCAGGCAAATAGCGATGAGTGGGCATAGAGCGAGATAAGCTGCCCTAGATTAATCGCAACCACCATTCTCTGCCACTATTGTTCTAACATGTTGTGGAGCTATTTGAAATCAGCAAATGGCTGAGTTCTAAGCTATCCTTACCGATAACCATCATAGAAAGAAGAATAAGGAGAAAGAGTAAAAAATCTCTAGAAACCAAGGAAGGACTAGCAGCATAATAATAACTCTAACATCCATCAAATGAGGTTGCAATCAGCTCTCCCCTCACAACAATCACAAATAGAAGACTTTTACCATTGAAACAAGAAAAAGACAATCAATGGACTCAGGAATTAAGAGAAAGGTTATTAGGCCCCCTTCTTTATGAAAACTGATTTATGAGCAATATAAATATTTTGATAAATGATTTAATTAAATAATCAGGAAAGAATAACATGCCCACTACATGATGTAAAGAATTAATTGTATATTTAGAAAAGATCAGTATTTGCATTATAATTTTAGTATTAAACACTTTAATAATTATGAATAACAATACTCACCAGTAAAAAGATGATCAATGATGATTGAATCAATAGGAGTTCTACACCAAAGATACTAAGATAATATGGTTATAAGAAATAATCTGTCATGATAATAGGTTAACATATAGATTTGAATCTACAGTAGAGAGACCATCATTCATTATAAAACATTCACAGTAATAGTTAAGCACGTACATCCTACCTAAAACATAAGCGCAGACAAAATAGGGCAGAATAGCCGCAGCGGGAATTATACTCACTTCACTCAAATTGAAAGGAGAAACATAATTACTGCAGGTAATAACTGCCTAGTGATAGAATATGCATCCAAAACCTTTAAATACAACCTGCTCAGAACAATCCCGGAAATACTTAACTCAGATACCTTTTTCAACTAAAAAACTGAGGGGCACATTACCAACAACTAGCGATAATTATCGCTATGTTGGCTTAGCGACAATATTTTTATGGCCGTGCTGCGGCGATTTTGATCGCTTAGGAGCCTTGATATTATCAAGGTTTATCTCCTAAGCGATAAAAATCGGCCGAAATGCATGAATATTGCTGAAAAGTCAGCGATATTCATGCATTACCGAGCTAATGCTCTTAGCCATGTTATCCACCTCCCATTGGATAACATGGCTAAGAACTGCTCAGGGGCAGGTGTTAGCTTTTGGATATAGCGATGTTAGCGACTGTTTCCAGTCGCTAACATCTTGGCACGCCCACTTTGCATGTCATTAGTGATAAATTTCACTGACATGCAAAGCGGGGCCCAAGATGCATGCTATCTCCTACTAGCTGTCGCTAACTGGTGTTAGCGACAGCTAGGTAATAGGGAGATAATTTTATCTCCGCTTTCTTGGCTTTTAAAGCCAAAAAAGCAGAGATAAACCCCCTTGATAATATGCCCCTGAGTGATTATTAACAATTGCATTTTTTTCACTAGAGCATTGGCTAAATGGCACACTATACTGGCTAGATTAACAAATATCAAAGAGGCAAGAAACATCCCTTACGGAATTAAGCTGCTTATAGCACCTTCGAAAATCTTAAGGGCCTCACTAAATATAACTTATTACAAAAATGGCACGGTACCAATCCAAGCAGCGAACAAAGCTGTTTCATGGCTACTTCTCCAGATTAAAAGAACAGGTTCGTAACACCCCTCCCTCAGCTGACCCCAGTCAACATCACAAATACACCTCTGAGGGTAATGGCTAAGAATGATAACAGGACCGATCAGGAGAGTCAGCACCCCAGCTCCCCCCATACAAGACACAATCCCAAGACTTGCCTTACAGCCAATGATCCAAATGGGAATGTACACAAAGGAGTTACTCACAAATTCCCAGAAGCAAACCAATTATCAGTACCCCGGGAAGTTTAACCACAAGACTGATAACAATACAGAACTGGCCCCTCAGACTACAGAAACATCTTCAGAATGAACTAAATATAGCCACAAACCTTCTGAAGCAGAACCACACAGCATACCATTCCACAGCCCTACAGTCGCATTTCAAAAACAGCATCTCTCTCCTACTTCAAGAAGGGAACTAGGAAGTCTTAATGTCCAGACACATAGGATAGCTATGGGCATGCAAAACGCTATTATGAACATGAAGAATACGCTTCTTCTTTCAGAAAGCTATCTCACCAAAATGATCCAGAGTAACACATCGATACACACTCTCACAAGAAGCTTATCACTACCCCCCTGCCTCTGTCTCATAGGATTTACCGTCCACGTATTTTCCTTAGATATCTAACAGACATCGAAACAGAAATCTTACTACTATCCCACTAGGCGACATCCATACTACCTGCAAAGATAAATGAACAGAAAATGCAAGTGGTCCCAATTAAAGTAAACAGAATTACACAAACTATTCACAGAAAGCTAAATCCCACCAACCTGAAGACAATAAAGCCAATTCCCTCAGGGCAGGACTCTAACTTATATAACCATACAAAAAGATCACATGTCTACTTATCAATTGCCACTCAGCAATAAAACATGCCGCTGACATTGCCAACCTAATCCTGAATCAAGACATTGAAGTATCTATTGTAATTGAATCATGGCTATCTGAATCACCCTTCCCATGCCCAGACCTACTAGTACCACCAAACTACAATAATATAAGACTAGACAGGCTAAACAAAACTGGTGGAGGTGTGGCCTTTATCCACAAATCAGACATCACCATCTCGAAAGTTATTGCTGATCCTTCAGAGCCATGAGAATACTTGGGGCTCTCTGTACGATTTACAGACAACCAATGGTACAAAAAACACATTCTACCACCCCCCGGCCAACACTTGATGCTCGTAGACCAACTAATGGAAATTATTACAGCAACTCAGAACCACACGCCAATGTTTTTTTCCTAGGAGAAATCAACCTTCATTGGAATGACATCAATGATAATCAGGTCAATATTCTTAAAGAATTTCTAACCGACCACTCACTAGGGAAAACCTGTACACTGCCAACCCACCCCAAAGGTGCTACTTTAAATTGGATCATCTCAAAAGAGAATGCGGTCCAATCAGTCTCTATTGTCCCCTGTGACTGGTCTGTTCACCACATCCTCACGTTCCAAGTTCCTGCCACTAAAAATAAAACAATCGCAAAACCAGTCAAAACCAAGCATTGGGTTAGAGACACTAAAGGTCTGAACTCTGAAAGTTGAACTTTACAATGCGAGAATGAACTTCCACCCACTTCTGAACTGACAGATGTCAGCGAGCTGACGGATCATTACAATTGTACGATTTATAAAATAATTGACAATATAGCCCCTCTAAAAATGAAAGGAATTCAGGTCAAGGATAAAAACCAATGGCTCAATAGTTCACTTAATGATGAAAGACAGAAACTCTCTCTCACAGAACGGATATGGAGACAAAGTCCATCCTCCCCCAACCTAAAACAATTAAGAAAGTCACAAAAAACCTACAATAAAAGCGTATTTAAATTACAAAAAGATAGGACAAGAAAACTCTTCGATCTACTAAAACATCAATCAAACAAATTAGCCAAATCCTCCCTACTAACTTCTAAATCGGAATTGAGCTGTGAAGATTTCTTAACATTCTTTACTGGCAAAGCCAGCTCACTGGAGAGAACTCAAGAATACCGCTGACAGCCTTGAATATAAAGAATAAACAAGGGAAGAATACAGACACACCTGCACAAGCAATCCCCAAAAATAATGCTCATTGGTCAGACTTCAAACTATATGACCAACATGACATTACCAAAACCTTGCTAACGTTGAAACACAATAACAACTACAATGAGCCTCTTCCTGCTAAATGCTAGCCCTCATTCAATCACTTAGTCATCCCCTATTGGACTAAGATCATTTTTGAATCACTAGTCCAAGGATCTTTCCCTAATTGCCTATAACCTGGACGGGTAATCCCTCTGTAGTATGTTAGTTTATAGGTTATTATTTATTTATATTGTGTTAAGATAGTAAGTATTTCTTTAAGACTTGTGCATTCTTTGAATGATGACATGTACCACATTCCAGTCATGCTGTCAATGAATGTTCCATATTTTACTGTTGGTCAGTTTCCTGTGAGTTGTGGATCTGACCAGACGTGCTCTTTTACTGGAGAATAAATTCAAGAAGATACTATCAACTAGCTTCATTTCATTCTTCAAATACTACATTTTATTGGCGACGATTGGGATACTAAGAAGTTTCCTTCAATATAAATTAAAAAAAAAAAAAAACATTTCATATATGCCGGTTTTCTTCAAAAAACGAACCTACATTCCCTCAACTCTATCTTCACCGGAATAAGTAAAGCGGCGCTTCCTGAATACCTTCGAAACAAAAAACTGTGAGTTTACGAATTATTTTCATTTTTGTGCGCTCCTATTCTTTCGCGCACAAAGTGTTTACCTTCGAACGCGTTCCGTTGCTCCATGTACAGGCGCTCGCTCCAACTCTCGAGCCTCATCCTCGAGCCTGTCTCTTGGCAACGTTAACACTTAACAACGCTCCAGTTTTGTCCATACGCGTCACCACGTCTCAGGTCAACCAACGTGACCTGACGTGACGCGTACGTGCCGCCATCTTGAAACTCCACACCGAGCACGTCTGACTTCGGCAATTCTTCGAAGTACACTCGCAAAGGATATTTTGTCTTTTCAAAGCGTATTCATTCAAAAGTAAGATATTATTTACTTAATACTCAATATTGACATTTTCAGTGTACTTCGTTTTGCAATTTATTTCAAGACTTTTGAATTTGTTAAATTCGTTTTTAATTAAACATGACTGATGATTCTACTTCTAGCAATACTGCCTCAACATCATCCTCATGCATTAACATTAACATTAGCACACCTAAAGAATTTTTAGTTTCTCCAGGTGATCCTATAATAAAGTGGGATGAATGGAAAAATTATTTTTTGAATTACATCGCCACTTTGGAGGAAAATGTTGGTATTTTATCATCTGATAGAAAAATGCGAATGCTACTTCAGTCTCGGTCCTGAGGGTCTCAGGGTTTATGAACAAATGCAAAAACCTGATAGATCAGGGGATTATGACAAATTTAAGACAGCATTATCAGATTTAACTGAGCACTATTCACCTACAGTTTGCATCGGTGTGACAAGACGTGCGTTTTTTAAACGCAAACAACTACAGAACGAAACTGTTGAAGAATATGTCTCAACTAAAAATTTTGGCTGCACAATGCAAATTCGGTGTTTTACACGATGAATTGATCAGAGATCAAGTTGTGGTTTGTACTAAAAACAAGAGTATACAAGACAGGCTTTGGATTGAAGGAGAGTCTAGCCTCAAGGATGTCATTACCTTACTAAAAAAAGCTGAATTATCGGATAGAAGTTCTAAAGCTTTATCTAAACAATCGGAATCTGCCTCCACACCTACTGTGAACAATATATCTGATAACAAGAAGAAAAATCTTTATGCAAAAAAGAATGCAAGCAGGAAATTCCAGACTAATAAGAATTCTTCTTCTTCATCTAGCAAGAAAACGTTTAATAAGAACAAATCTTTTCAGAGTAGCTCATTTTCTTTTGCATGTTACCGTTGTGGCGATAAAAATCATAATGCAAGCTCTGAAAATTGCCCTGCTAGATCTGCAAAGTGTTCCAATTGTGGTACAGTTGGTCATTACGCTAAAGTATGCAACAAAAAGTCCTACCAACATACCAAAGTAGCATGTATCACTGATACTTCTTCTGATTATGACTCTGACATAAGCTTGTCATCTCCCAATTCTTCTACAAATGCGAAATGTAATATTGTTTTGGTTGTTGGGGAGGATGATAGAAGTAAACCCTTATGTATTGTGAAATTTGGAGGTATTCCTGTTCAAGTTGCTGCCGACTCTGGATCTCCCTATACTATTGTCAACAAAAAGGTTTGGGAGAAGGATTTGGTTAATGAATTGGGTCCTCACTTAGAACCCAGTGATATTCTTACTGAAAGCTTTACTGGTAACACTATAGAAATGTTAGGTTTTCGTTCTTTGATTTTTGAATTCAAACATCGTACTGCATTTTGTAAGTTATACATCGCCGTAGATGGTCCTCCTGTTTTAGGCTGGAGAGATCAAAGATCCTTACACATTGTTCTTGATCCTAACAGTGTTGAACAGGTCCTAGTTACTGGTGTAAGTGAAGATACCAAGAATTGGATTCTTAAAGAGTTTCCGAACGTTTTCTCAGGTAAGATTGGAAAATTCAAAGGTTTTTCTCACCGCATAAGACTAAAGAGTAAAGCTGTTCCAATGATTCATAAGGTACGGAACATACCATTGATTGTTAGAGACTAAGTTAAAAGTGATTTATTAAAATTACAAGAGAGTGGTATCATAGAACCTATTGAATCGTCTGAGTGGATTTCTCCATTGGTGGTCGCTAGACGGGCTAATGGAAAAATCCGCTTATGTGTTGATTTGAGAAACTTGAATAATAACATAATTGTGGATCAGTTTCCGTTACCCAGGATTGATGAAATGTTGTCTTTAACTCGTGGTGCTAAATTTTTCTCTACGCTGGATTTATCTTCAGCGTATCACCAGATCACTTTACATCATTCCAGCCGTGATCTTACTGCATTTTGTACCCCTTTTGGCTGTTTCCGTTTTCGCCGCATGCCATTTGGTTTGGCTTCTGCGGCTGCGGTTTTTCAGCGCCTCATGTCACAATTATTCGGTGATATGGCTGGTGTCATCTTCTTCCAAGATGATATCCTTATTTTAGGTAAGGATGCTCCACAACATGACTCTAGACTGAGAAAAGTTATGAAAGTCCTTGATGAAAGATGTCTCACTGCAGAAATTTCTAAATGTACTTTTTCAGTGGACAAAGTTGTGTATCTAGGGCATGAGATTAGTGATCAGGGAATAAGGCCTAAGACTAAACTCATAAGAGCCATTTCAGATGCTCCTGCTCCTAAATCCAAAGATGATCTAAGGTCATTTCTGGGTTTAGCGGAGTTTTACTCCAAATTTGTTTCTAATTTTAGTGAGAACTTTTCCTATGCGTGTTCTTTTGAAGAACAAAGTTCCTTTTGTTTGGTCACAGGAATGTCAACAAGCTTTTGAAATTATTAAACAGGCTGTTTGCTGTGCTCCCAACCTGCAAGGTTTTGATCCTACTGCCTCCACATTCGTTACTACTGATGCTAGTTCTAAAGGCTTGGGGGCAGTTTTAACTCAATTGTCTGAATCTGATCAGGAAGTGGTAATTGCTTTTGCCTCAAGATCCCTTACGCCTACTGAGGAAAAATACTCCGTAATCGAAAGGGAAACCCTTGCGGTTGTGTGGGGATTAGAGCATTTTAGAAAGTTCATTTGGGGAATGCCATTTTGTGTGAGAACAGATCATAAACCCCTTACCAAATTATTAACCACACAAGGTTTGTATAAAGCTACGGCTAGAATTTCTAGATTGTCCATGCGCTTGCAAGATTTCTTATTTGTTATAAATTATGTTCCAGGAAAAAAAAACATCATTGCAGATTTTTTGAGCAGATTTTCTCTACCGATTTATGTGGCTGACCGTAATTCCTGGAATGATTTTTCCGTTGCAAATATTGTCTATTTGCAACATTTTTGACAGTTTTTCTAAAGACCAGTGGCTCAAAGCTGATTCTGATGATAAACTTCTTACTGAAGTTAAATCTAAAGTGGTAATGGGTTGGAAAGATTTTTGTAAAAAGAATCTTAATGATTCTTTGAGGGGTTTTTGGTAAGTCCGTGATGAACTTTCCATTTCTGATATATTTCTACTTAGGAGTGATAAAATAATTCCACCCATGTCTGTTAGATCTCACATTATGCAGTTGTCCCATGAAGGCCATCCGGGCATTTCTCGAACAAAATCAAGGGTGAGAGACCAGTATTGGTGGCCAGGAATGGATAATGATATAGAAAAACTTGTTAAAGCATGTATAAATTGTGAAGTTTCGGACAAATCAAAAAAAACCTTCAATCCACCTTTGGGAAATGTTATTGCTCCCAAATTTCCTTGGGAAGAGTTAGCCATGGACATCATGGGACCTGTCAATTGGTTTGATAACAATGTTAAGTTTGTTATTGTTATTGTGGATTTATTTTCTAAATGGTTTGAATTGAAGGTAGTCGAGAAAGCTAACACAGTTATTATTGAATTCTTGGAATGTGTATTTATCCAAGAAGGTTGTCCTTCATCTGTTTTAACTGACAATGGGCCTCAGTTTAAGTCCAAAGAAATGCAATTGTTTTTCGCTTCAAAAGGAATTAACCATAAGTTGACACCTTTATACCACCCTTCTTGTAACGGAGTTGTGGAAAGGCTTAACAGGGTCATTAAAAATACTATTCAGTTGTGTTTTAAGTCAAATCTCGTTTGGGAGAGTAAATGTAAGAAGATGTTGTAGGCGTATAGAGTTACTCCACATCCTTCTTCTGGCAAATGTCCTTTTTCTTTAATGCGGTGTCGAGTTCCTTTTTCAAAAACTAACCCAGGTTGGATGAAAAGGAATGATATGGTATTCTATGATACTGATGCAATCAACTCTAAGTTGTCTTCTTCTCAAACTAAAAATAGATTATACCATGATTGTAAACATGGTGAAAAACCTGTCAAGTTACAAATTGGAGATTTTGTCTGTATTAAAAATGCTAGAAAGGTACCTAAAGGTCAGAGCAAATTTAGTTCTCCTAAAAAGGTTGTGAAAATTCATGAAAATTCTGTTACGTTGGAGAATGGTGAAAAGTGGCATTTAAGTCGCTTAGCTCCATCTCAACACCAGCATGAACATGTTTCCTTGGATAATACAAAGAAATCCCTTGGGCATTTTTGGTGTTTTGATTGTATTCAATCTGACATCTCAGATTCTGTTCAGAATTCTATTGATTCTAACCCCTTTGTAAATAGAAATTGTTCTCATGATGAAGTTTCTCCTTCGAATGTTTGTGATAATGAAGCTTCTCCTTCAAATGCTGGGGACAATGAAGCCTCTTCTAATGTTTGTGATGATTGTGTACCTGTTAACCAAGATAGAGAATCTTCCTTTATCCAGAAATCTTCTTTTGGCAGATCTGTCATTAGACCTTCAAAGTATCAGGAATTTTTTGTGTATAAATAAATTTTTGTTTTTTTAAAAAAAAAAAACAAAGAGGGGAAGATATGTAGTATGTTAGTTTATAGGTTATTATTTATTTATATTGTGTTAAGATAGTAAGTATTTCTTTAAGACTTGTGCATTCTTTGAATGATGACATGTACCACATTCCAGTCATGCTGTCAATGAATGTTCCATATTTTACTGTTGGTCAGTTTCCTGTGAGTTGTGGATCTGACCAGACGTGCTCTTTTACTGGAGAATAAATTCAAGAAGATACTATCAACTAGCTTCATTTCATTCTTCAAATACTACACCCTCTCTTAAAAAAACCTATGGAGAACCCTTCGGATCCCAACAACTTTAGGCTGGTAACAACCATCCCCTTACTAGCCAAAATACTAGAAAAATGTGCTCAACAACAACTGAATCAACATATTACTGAATTTAAGCTACTAAACGACTACCAATCAGGGTTAATATCACATCATAGCACAAAACAGCAATCCTACACATAGTAGATGATGCTCTGCTTGCTCTAGATCGCATTGAAACCTGTCTGCTGGTCCTTCTTGACCTATCGTCTGCATTTGTCACCGTAAATCATCCCAAATTATTAGACAGTCTCGAGAATAGGATGGGCTTATCGGAAGCAGTCTTGAGATGGTTCTATTCCTTCCTAGAGAACACATTTCAGAGATTCCTAGTGAAGAGTAAGCTATCCTTTCCATTTCCAATTCAGATTGGGGTTCCACAAGTATTAACTCTATCCTGTTCACTATTCCACCTGAACATTGAACCACAGAAGTATTACAACAGGCTAGCATTTCCTTCCACGTGTATACAGATGACACCCAGCTGTATATGATGCTTTCATCACCAGAAGAGATCAACATAATGAAGTAAGCACTACAGAGAAACGTTGACTGGCTAGGTGACAATCTTCTTATGCTCAATGCAAAAAATACCACATTCCTCCTGATCTCCCCTCCTAAAACGCATACAGGATTAAGGAATGGACGAAGATGATCACTGCGCTAAATGGTTACCCAATTTTAGTGGACTAAACCAAATATCTTTGAATTCCTCTGGATAAAGAACTAAACATGCAAATCCACATTAACACAAAGGAAAAAAACGCACGTTTCCATCTGAGTTACCTAAAAAAATTAAAACCGTTCATCGAATCAGATGATCTCAAAATGGCAGTCCAGGCACTGGTCATATCAAGAATTGAGTTTGGATGCTCAACCCTTTCAGGGCTTCCTAAGATCTCAACAGCTCCCCCAAAAGCATGTCTCAATACAGCAGCCAGACTCATAACGGGATCAGAAGAATTTGACCACTTACCTCCACATTTGAAAGCGCTCTATTGGCTACTGTAAGAGGCACACATTGATCTGGAGATTGCATGTATCACACACAAGGCAATACACCACAAAACTCCATGTTACCTGGCCCAGAAAATCACATTGTCGGGAGGCAGT
Source organism: Lissotriton helveticus (assembly GCF_964261635.1). NCBI lineage: Eukaryota > Metazoa > Chordata > Amphibia > Caudata > Salamandridae > Lissotriton > Lissotriton helveticus. Next base: position 1,965,289,482 of record NC_136068.1, on the reverse strand, counting down.
AGACCCTCCAGGGGATGAATTTTTTTTTTTACTGAAACCAGCATACTTCATTAAGAAGAGATCATATGATAGAGCGTTCACAGCAGCTGCACCAAGGATTTGGAATTCGCACTCACCGAATATTAGAAGAATCATGTATGGTCCACAATTCAAAAAGGAGACTAAGTCATTTTTGATGGGTCATTTTCTCCCATAACAAACATCAGGCTACACAACATTTCTCCCATAACAAAGATCAGGCTCTCTTGAGCCCCTGCACTCCTGTAGTGTTGGTGTTCGAGGCCCTTCTCTACCCGAAAGTTATACCTGGGCCGCTATAATGAAGCTGCACTCCACGCACTCAACCCAGGTCGCAACAACAACTGCAAGCTAGCTTCACCAGCCCACACCCACGAACCATTCAGCTGTCACCACTGCTGGCACCCCTGCAGCACCACCAGGACCACAGACCGAGCAAAACCCACCCACAAGAACACAACCGCACCGAAGACTCTTCAATGAATCCTCCTCAATGTACGATCCTTCCACAAACACACCACCAAAATCGGGGACCTTCTCGACAGCACCACCCCGGACATCGCATTCTTCACCAAAACCAGGACCAACACCACCTCAGGACTGAACATCGTCATTGCCATTCCCCGAGGGAACAAGATCCCCCGGAGGGACTGCCGCTGACTCCCTGGAGGAGGAATCGCCATCGTCCACATGTCCACCCTCTGACTGAGCACACTCCCTAATGAGCCCACAGACCGGACGGAACGCCTACAGTTCAAGATGCAGGCCAGCCCCATCACCACCCTCTGAGGAACCCTCATCTAATGACGCCCCTGGAACCCATGGACCATTTACCAACTCCATCACGATCACAGATATCATCTTGCCACAAGCCATTGCATCCACCATCTACACCTTGTTGTGAGACCTCAACTTCCACCTCGACAACCAACTAGACCCAACACCACATCCCTCCTAAACAACCTCCACAACATTGAACTCCTCCAGATCCTTACAGAACCAACATACTCAGAAGGGCACATCCTTGACCCCTTCTTCACAACAGGAAACTCCATCACTTTCAGCCACACCATTGAACTCCCATGAACAGACCTTTAAGGCATCCACTTCTCCTTCAGAACAACCACCATCCACAGTTCCCAGCACCTGCTCCCACGAAGAAACTGGACCAAAATCACCAACGACCAGCTCACCGCCTCACTCAAACTCCACGCCAACCATCGCGGAAGACGACCCCAACACCATAGCCCGAACTATGCACAGATGGATCTCCGACAGCTGCAAAACCATAGCCCCCTTCAAGAAGAAAAACAACACACGCACCAAGAAAGCCAGCTCGTTCACTGAACTCCGAGGGTCCAGATGCACATTCCACTGCCTCGAAAAGACCTGGAGGAAATCCAAATCCACAGAAGCCCACAACAACCTCAGAGCTGCCAACCAGGCCCACCACCACCACCTCATCAGAAATTCCAGAAAAACAGTGATCAAAGACAAGATCCCCAAACATGCGCACATCAGCAAAGAGCTCTTCAGAATCATCAAGGATTTCTCCCAACCCACCAGCGAGTCTACAAACATCCCTCCCTCTCAAGACCTCTGCGACAAACTCAGCTCCTTCTTCCACCACAAAATCAGGGACATTTACAAGAACTTCAACGAAGACAGCCAACACACTGAACCCTGACCAACCACCTGACACCCTGGAGCCAACCATTCACAGCTGGACAGCCCTCAGCATCAAAGACACACTGAGGACAATGAAGTCAATCCACTCCGGGGCCCCCATGGATCCCTGCCCACCACATCTTCAACTGAGCTGCCGACATAATTGCACCTATGCTCCATCGCGAATGCCTCCTTCTCCGAAGAATGAAAGCACGCTGAGATCAAGCCCCTCCTGAAGAATCCCTCAGCAGACCCCACCAACTTCAAAAAATACAGACCCATCACCCTGCTCCCAAAGAAAGTCGCCACAGACAACATCTGCTTCCTCCTGGACAGAGGCGAGATAGTAGCCCTCATACTCCTCGACCTCTCAGAGGTCTTCGATATAGTCTCTCACAGCACTCTAACACGCAGACTTCAGGACGCAAGGATGCGGGGTAAGGCCCTCAAATGGATCCACTCCTTCCTCTCCGGCAGAACACAGTGGGTCAGACTCCCTCCTTTCCTCTCGTACCCTACACCAACCACCTGTGGAGTCCCCCAGGGATCCTCCCTCAGCCCTACACTGTTCATCATCTACATGGCTCCACTCACCCCATCATCAGAACAAACAGACTCAACATTGTCTCATATGCAGACAACACCTAACTCATTCTCTCCCTATCGAACAAACCCAAAGCAGCCAAGTACAACTTTCAAGAAGGCATGGAAGCAGTCTCTAATTGACTGAAAAGCAGCTGCCAACAACTCAACACTGACAAAACAGAAGTACTCATCATGGGCCCACACCCCGATGTCTGGAATGACACCTGGTGGCACCCTGCCCTCAGAAACCCATCCACCCCCACGGACCACGCATGCAACCTCAGAATCATCCTGGACTCCAAACTCAAAATGGACCAACATATAAACTCGTCACATCCTCCTGCTTCCACATCCTCCTACGCAAGACATTCAAATGGATCCCACTCGAGCACAGAAACCCCATCACTCACGCCCTTGTCAACAGAAGACTTGACTACGGCAATGCACTCTACGCCAGAATAAACAAAAACCTCGTCCGCAAGCTACAAAACATCCAGAACACTGCTGCAAGACTGGTCCTCACCTGCCAAGACAATGCCACATCTCCCAGCACCTGCACACACTTCACTAGGTCCCCATTGAGGGTAGAATCACCTTCAAGATTCTCACACACACACAGCCCTCCACAACATTGGACCTGAATACCTGAACAACCGACTCAAATTCCATGTACCCCAAAGGTCACTATGATCAGCCCAACTCTCCTACGCCATGGTCCCCCATACCAAGAAGTACAGATTGGGAGGCCGCTCCTTCTCCTTCCTCGTGGCCACAGCCTTGAACACCCTACCACTCCACCTCAGACAGACAAAATCGCTCCCCATCTTCACGAAAAACCTCAAAACATGGCTCTTCGACGGACCTCCTCCTTGATGGACTAGAACCTGCATCTCCCCTTCTTCCCAACACCTTGAGACCCTCACGGGTTAGTAGTCATACTCTACAAATCTGTTTACACATTCGTTAAAGAATTGAATATCTGCTTTTGTTTAAGGGGGTGGTTCTGTAAAGCGCTCTGACACCCAATTTTAGAGTCTTGTTCACGCTATAGAAAACACCTAATAACTAAATAGAACACAACACTCCCTGATCTCTCAGGAATTGTGGAAACAAGACACACCTTTTCGCTTGCTTACTCATACTCATCCACAATATGATCAAAACAGAAACACTTAGATAGTTTAAAATATTTATTTTAACTAACGTGCTCTTAAATGCAGTATACGTACCACAATAAGCAGACAGATACACATTACAAATATCATTAGCATTACAGTAAGGCCATATATCATGAAGGGACACATCATTTTATAAAGATTTTAGAGAAAGGACTACAGTGATTAAACTCATACCCTCCTCTTGGCAAGTAGAACTATTATATAATAGAAGATTCCTGTGCTTTGTCAGCAGACCCCATACCCCAGGACAGATGTGACAGTATGTTTTGTCTGACCAGAACATAATAACAAGTGGCATTTTTTAGCAACCTTGTTCACAGTATTCAGACTGAACTCCAGAAACAGACAGGGAATTGGCACAGCAAACTGTTCTCATGTGAAACGCAGAAATGGAGTTGTGAAAAATAAAAGCATATGGTGTCATGTGCAAAAGCAGCATCATGGTGACTGGGCTCAAGCTAACTTAACAATGGCTCTAATCCCCTATCAACCATGTGATACCCTCCCCTTGGCCAGATTGTAGTGCCTAGATAACAGATGTCAATCATAAGCAGAGTCAAAGTTCAACGTGTGCCAACACAAATTTTGTATTCCATGGTTGGGGTATAGTTACAAACCAACAAAAAAAAATGTTAAATTGATATAGTCTATTCTTCAAAGGCATTAAGATAATTTCTGGACGCAAGGCATTCCAAAAGGATGTCATTGGAAAAAAATAGAGATGCCATCCAATTCATATTTCAAAGTAAATGAATCGCACTAGAGGTCCTTGCCACCTCTATTACGAAGGTCCCTCATGCTGAAGTGAGATCCACTTCTTGTTAAAACAAAAGCGCTTTGAGCCTGCTCAATTTATTGAAGTCTGTCTTAAAAGTGAGAATGGAAGGCCAGAGAGTATTATCAACAACCCCATGCGGGGGTGTAATAGAACAATGCTACAACAAGTAACAAGTGCGGCAACTGTAACTATATACAGAATGCCCACCCGTAAGCTGCAGCAGTTGTGGATATTCAAAATAAGATAACTACCATTTGAAAGCAACGTGAGTGTGGAAATTATTGATGGGATGGGTGATCCTTTTAAAAAACAAGCCAAATTAGGCACTGACACATTACACGCCTCACTTGTTTGCACAACAATGCATGTCCCATAGTAGAATCACAGTCCTCCCTTTTCAGGAAAACCCTAGGCCTACCAGGGGCTGCAGCATGTATTGTGCCACCCCTGGTTTTCCTTCCAAACTGACACCACAGGTTTGTTCACACAGCCTGGGTAAGGTGGTGTAATCACCCCTTACTTAGATATATTATACCTATATCTGTATATAGACACATATACACCTATAAGTCTCTCCTATGGCAGGCCTTAACAATCCTGGAGGCAGAGTGCTTGGTTTTATGTGAGAGGGTGCCCTAGCATGAGCTGAGCCCCTCTGCAGCTTTCGGAAGCATCCCCTTATAGCTGTTCTATGATATAGCCATACCATATACTCTTAAGTGCATTATAATCCTCGCGGTTAATGCAAACTTTGGTTTGGCTTCATCAAAACATGTTGTGTAAGGTGTCAAACACGTTGGAATACTACCCCCCACCAGTTCTTGTGGCGGGGGTAGCATTCCACCCTTCTAGAGGTAGAAGACATGTAGTTACTGGTTTATCCGGTTAAAGTTAAACAGAGCCTCAGCATCACAAAATGGACGCTGCTGCCACAGACACGAGTCTGCCCTCCTGCTGTTGGACGAACCTCCGGCAGGGGAGGCCTGGACAATAGGTTTCCTGTCCAGGGAGGTGCTGGCACCTCCCCAGACAGGCTTTAGTGTATTGGGGCAGGGAGGGCTGCATTCAGTGAATGCTTTCCAGACACTGCCTGGGGCACACTAGGTGCTCCGTGCATTTCCCAGTACAAACCGGTTTCTGGGTCACTCTGCTCCATCTCTGGTGCAAAACTGGACAAAGGAAAGGGGTGTAACCACCCCCTTCCCAGGTCCACCCATAGGAGGGACCTTAAAGGTAGCCCAGCCCCTAAACTTAGTATAAGTATAGGATCCCAGTCCCTAGTACTTTAGATTACCCTGGACAAAACTCTGAAACATATATCCTGAACCTTCGACATTCCATTTCGACTGGAAGACGGAAGATATCTCCCTTGTGGTCAAGGAGTGACCACTCTGTTCAAGCAGGAACCAACAGCAACTTTGCTGTTATGCATTTTTGAGGCTCCTGCCGGATCCCAAAGAATCTGCAACACAGGACACAGACTTCCAGACATCTCTCCTCCATCTCTCTGACCCCGACCTTCTCTCACAGCAAAACTGAGACCCATGGAGGACATGAGAGACGTGGGACTGGAACTCCTGGACATCCTGCATTTTGCAAGCTGCACTTACTTCACAAGGTATCTTGAAGTTGTGCATTGGGGTGCTTGACGACCCAGCCCCAAGCACCATTTGCACTGAAGCTCAGAGGCCCCCACTCCACGAGTGTCCCGTGGGCCCTTCTTTTGCATTTCAGCTCAATGCGTCTTTGCAGTTCCTTGCCCGTTGGCCAGTGAGCCCCCCAAAGATCTTTCTTTGAATCTAACTTGCTTTCCTGGTTGCTCCATGCTTGCTCCAACTTCCCTGCAAGGAAGAAGTTCCTCAGACCTTGCTGGTCTGCACCAAAGCCCATCTTGACTTCCTGCATGGGTTGCGTTTGCCAAGGGTTGTTGGGTCCAATCTGGATCCCGACACCGTAGTCACCTAGATCCTTCTTGGGAAAGCTCGAATCCAGCTCCTGGTCATTGTCGACGCCTCCTGGTCCTCGTGGCTGAAGAGACAAACTTCACATCTTCACCTGAAATCACCGACATCTTGTGGCATCTTCCTGTCGCCGCCCTGGTCACTGGCAAGTGACCCAGACTCTGTCCCTTCTGATTTCAGGTTCTACAGATCTTCTATTCACCCTTGGATCCACCCAGACACTTTTCCTCTGGTCGCCTGCAGCACTTCTTTGCAGATCTCCATTGAAAACGACGACGAAACCCGACGCGAAAAGACACCTATGCACCCGGCTTCCTTGGGTGAGGTAACACGAGTACTCCGGTGCTCGCATGGGTCTTGACTCTCGAAGTGTCCTAGTTTAAAAGGGTTCCTGGAAGTGTCCTTAAATTGTATCTTTGTAACTTTTATGAACTCCATGAAAAGTCAATGGGAACCCGCACCTGTGTTTAGACACTGCACGCGTCTCCCGTGGGCCTCCTACTTCCTAACCTTTGGTTGTTTAGAGTAGCCCCAGCGATTCCACAGGCCCCAGGCCTGCTTTCTAATTCTCACTTGGTTCTTATACCACTATTTTAGTATATCGTTTGTGAGGCCCCTAGGGCAAAACGTATACTGTGCAACTTATCGTATGCTAATTAAGTAACTTGTATTGTACTTTTACCTCTGACCTCATAAAGAGTGCAGAGGGGTTGTGTTTAGAATAAATGCATATATATTTGATATATAACTTGTGTGGTGTACTTTCATTTGGTACTCAAGGGATTGTAATTGGTAAAACAACTCGCTTAATTTGCTCTCTGAAGTCTTGGCCTGAAGACTGCTCGTCACTGCTTCCCCTAAGACAGATTTCTATGAGGTTGACTTTACAAGCACCATCAATAAGGGTTGATTAGACTGGTACAAGGTGCCCACTAGAACTAGTGGACATCATATGCCAGGCTAACTTCTCACATTGTTTATCCGTCAAATTAAAGAGCAAAAATAAAGCACACTGTTCCAGCACTGGGATAAACCTGATGGGGTGATTCAGGTGCTATATAAATTAATAAATATATCAAATATATCAAAGCTATTGTGTTTAAATAATCCCATGGCACCTTTTAATTTTCAAAAATTGCAAACTCCAGCCAAATTGCTTGAAAGAACGCAATTGATTTTGACCATGATATAAAACAGACATATCCGTTTTTACAATGTAAATAAGAGATGATACATTATTATTTAAAGTATAAATACGTGAATAAAGTCTAAATGCTGTTGTCAACCAGATCTAGTACTTTACGCAAATTATCTTGGTCAAGCTGTCGCAATCTGAACGCCACCTCTGCTTATGAAAGCTTCCACAGTTCATTGTAAGCTAAATAAGTTACACCTTTAGGACATGTGGTCCTTGGACCTAAAAGGAAATCTGCCAGATCAATATCATCAGTTAAACCGTGACAAATGTTGTTTTGCTGCTGGCAAGGATGATTGCCCTAACCACTGCTGACACAATTTGCCCACTGAATAAGTAGTAACAGAATGTGAGTGTGCAAAACGTGGATCAGGTCTACTAAGAGTAAAACCATTGGACAAATTTGAAAAACGCAACTGGCATGCATTTGTAATAACGGGCCATATTACCCAGCCAAAGGTGTTAATATTAGACGAATTAAGTGTACCATTATTAATTACTTCTTGCAACTCATCCAAATAATAATTTGTAAATTGTTGCCAATTATCATAAAATGCCAATGACGGGATAGATGGAGAGTTTAAATTCTGAGCAGTGGCTAAGCCAAAGCATGTCGTCTGTAGAATAGTCTGATTCAGAAATATTTATTGTGATTGGATCAAACAAGCACGATGTAATGATTCAGTACCTTGTACCTGCCAATATTTGGTACCCCATATTGACTTCAAGTCAACTATGTCCTTGGAATAATCATAACGTTTTCTACACAAGTTCGTTATGAATGTCGAAGAATATATCAATTTAGTATGGGTCAACATAAATAAAATTGTGTGTTTGGGCATACACTTCATAGAAATATTATTTTGGGGCAGATAGATTATAACCAGTAAAATAAACAAACGAATCTCTTTGTGTCAGAGCTACCCTGGAATGGAACGGGACACTGCTCCCACTGAGTATAATTAAACTGATTCCTGATTGCATTAGACTTATGTAAAAAATAATGACAATGTTGAAAACAGAATAAATCACCAAAATATGCGGAATTTAAATATAAATCTTCTGTCTCAAATGCAGTGTAATACTCTAAATCAGAAAACAATGAATGCATTGCCTTTACATCCCAGGCGTCAGAATGCATTCTAGGTGTGATGACATCAACCAAGGAGTCATAAGAAACATTATCCCAAACAATCCTATCAACTACAGGAAAAGCTGAAATGTTCATGTGGGTTTGGTCTCTTCTTAACACATGAGAAGATTGTAATGGGGCGAGAGCACCATCTACCTGGTGGACTGCGGAGCATTCAGGCAAATAGTGACCATTAATCAGAAGGAATAAGACTGTCACAAATCCAATCGACATGAAGAGAAACACCATAATAAGCACCATCCAAACGTAGATCCATGGAGGTCCATGGTGGGATAAGATAATGCTTCATGAACAAAGAATTAAAAATGTAAAGTTGGTTGGGTGGTTCCTCTATCTTAAGTGCACATTGTACCCCATATAAATGAGTCATTCAACTCCTGCCAGTAACCAAGACTCTAGCTGTCAAAGATTGCTTTAAATCACGGTTAATTCGCTCCACTACAGAATTGCCCTAAGGCCGGTATGGAGTCAAAAATTGCAATAGTTCCCCCAAAGACCTCATTGCATCCTTGTAAGCCTTAGAGCTGAACTCTGGACCTTGATCAGAATGTAAGGTACCACACACAAATGTTACGATAAAGACACGAAAACCCCTGATGACATTTTGAGTGCCAGCACTGTGTTGTGGCCAAACCCAGAGGAATCTTGTGCATGAGTCAACTGCAACCAAAATATGTTTATATGCAGAAACTGATGTCAAAAGATTGCAATGATAACCATATATACAACCAAATGGTTGATTTGAAATATAAAGCTGCGTATGTTGTGGCTGAGCAACTGTGGATGGCTTAATTTGCTGGCATATATCACAAGAAAGAACATAATTATGAGTATGTCTGTACAAACCATGCCACCAGTAACACTGCTGCAAGAGGGACACTGTGGCTGAAACACCAGCATGTGCCGAGGCCATGCCCTCATGTGAAATGAAATGAAATGAAATGATTATGCTCTTGTATAGCGCACGACTACCCGTAGGCATCTCGGCGCTTGCTTAGGGAACCCGTCCTGGTATTCCCCTGTGAGATACCCCGGCAGGGTGTCCACAAGGTGAAAGCCAGGCATCCCGCCGCGAGGGGCCGTAGTGGAGATTAAGCAAGCTATTGCCCAGAGTCGCAGAGTGTGAACCCGTGAGTCGAGTAGGCACCGGAACGAGAATTAGAGAGCCCGTGGAATTTTTGAGCCCGAGACCCGCCGAGGCGGGCAATCGAACCCTGGTCCACGGCTGATCTCAGCTTCCAGGTCTGCCGCCTCTAACCACTGAGCCACGCTTCTCCACCAAACCCACTCATGTGCTGCTATGATCAAAGGAAGTCTGCGGTCCTCGTTGGGAATCAGCTTATCCCCAATGGACGGTATTGTTGCAAAGGGAACTTGTTCCCGGAGACATATGACAAGAATATTTAGATGGGAAACCATTTGGGTAAGCTGTCCCAACTTCAGTGGCAGCTGTTGCAGCAAGAATGCCAATATCAATTTTAGATATGGACCTTGTAACTGCTGCTACTGAACAAGTGGCTACGGCATATTTGGCTGCCTAATCAGCCAAAGAATTACCAATAGCATGTGCTCTCACATTCTGATGACCAAGAGTGTGAATAACAAGTGTGAGTGGCAAGCTTTCCTTAAGAGCTGTCACTCGAATCTCAATAATAGTTTTGAGACCATAAGAAAAGATTGTCATTATAGGATTGTACACAATAGAAAGAGTCACATACTACTAGAGTGGGGATGTAGGATCAGCGAATTCAAGAGCTAAATCCAAAGCCTGTAATTCAGCCAACTCTGCCTTGCAGTCTTCCAGAGACTGTGTGTGAATCAAGGATGACTGGAATTCACCATCAACCTGTAAAACCAAAGGGGATGATGGACTGAGGGTTGAACATTGCAAGCACTCACCCCCAGTCAACTGATCTGAGTTTAATCCATCATCATTCTTTAGCTCACACCGCCACCCCAGTTCAGACATGGCCATATGCAAATCAGTCTGACCCTGTGCCTCATGTGAACAGTCCAGCCCGAACTGCCAAGCCACGTCTTCCCTGCACCGGAAACAAGCTTCCTGGGACCGATTTCTGGCTAATCAGCCATCATCAGCCAGGCTAGCTTGAATCCAGTGGCAAAGTAAGCAAGGGACCCTTGTCTGGGCATACCCTGCCAACTTATGGCGAACAAAGCAATACCAAAGGGGATGATGGACGGAGTGTTGAACATTGCAAGCCCTCACCGCCAGTTAATTGATCTGGGTTTAATCCATCATCATTCTTTAGCTCTCTCTGCCACCCCAGTTCAGACATGGCCATATGCAAATCAATCGGACTGTGCCTCATGGGAACAGTCCATCCTGGACATTGCAAGCACTCACCCCCAGTCAACAATGTCACATGCAGCTGACTAAGCATACTAAGAACCAACGGCAGGTTACGCTCAACCATCTGTGTAAATTATACAGGTATATTGTTCAGAAGAAGAAAGTGCAGCGCAGGATGAACTTGTTCATACTGTAAAAATCCCTGCATCTGCAAAGAAGGGTCATAGATGAAGGTGACATCTGTTGATGTCAAAGAGCTGGCCCACTGAATCGAACGTGGGTGCCAAAATTTAGAATTCGGTACACTCGCTCTGGTTACCGTCTCCATTGGTGGAATTGGTGAAACCATCAGAATGTATTTGCACTGTGCTAGAAAGCGTTCCTTCTGGATCGCCATCTGCACAGCCGTAGGATTTTTTCAATTGGTGCAAAACGCATTTCAGCTGATGTGTACAAATGAGATTTGTATGTGATGGGGATGGTGTCCTCCTCATTAAACATCAGGTTAGGGAAATCCAATGTTCCAGGCACAATCCGTATAACCAAGTTAGTCGAGTTATCACGGGTTAACAGAAAGTAGGTCGCTAGCAGATCAGACTGCGTGGACCGAGCAATTGATGTATGTTCTGGAAGCCAGCTGGCAGATGAATAATTGAGTTGTATCAATGTGCAAAGCGGCTTGATACGTTGACCAGAATCAGGAATGTAAGTTCTCCCAAAATAAAAATAAAAACATAGATTGTAACTTTTTAGGAGTAGAAGGTGGTTGCAATTGGGCACATTTCTTTAGAAAGTGGGGGTCCAACACCCTACTTTCAATATTGAGTTCATAACCCAAAAAGAGAACCGCCAAAAAGGCAATGTGTGACTTTGCAAAATTACATTTGTAACCACTGTCAGCTAATTACACTATAATGCAGTCAACACACACCAGATGCACCAGATCATCCGTCGTCAAATAAATGTCATCGAGGTATGAGATTGCATCAGGAACTTTACCGTGTAAAAGAGACACAACACGCCTGTAGAATGCGCCAAGGCTAGTCTTATAGCCCATTGGCAACCTTGTGAATTTTTTCTGATTGCCATTGGTGGTAAATGCGGTTCCAACTAGAGCCAAATTGTGACTCTAAAAACCATTTGAAATATCCAAAGTAGTTTTGTACTTTTTTCGGACTATGTTGTTTATCAATGCAGAGCTGTGAGTGTTCTGTACTGCAAACATACGAATATCACTGTTCAAATTTCTTTATTCTAAAACTATCCGATATGAACCGTATGGTTTCGATATCAGGAAAGGAGGATTATTCATTAACGACACGCATGATTCAATTACACCTTGATATTCCAACTGCGTTAAAATATCACTAATGGCGTTTTTCACTTCACGTTTGATTGGGTATTGAGCCTGTGGTTGTGGCAGTAAAGGAATTTCATGAGCAGGTAAAACATTATCCCAGCCTACCTGATTCCGATAGATGACTCGAGCAAGGGCCAAAGCACATTCCTCCGCATTAAGCATGTTTAGCCTATTCTGGGATGTACATCGAGAAACTCGGTAGTATTACATCCTCTCCTCTCAAAGAAACCAAAACAAACTGAGAAGGCCAGTCTGCCTCTGCCAACAAAATGTCATAGGAGGAGGTTAGTTTATCCCTAAATATACCCCTAATTTTAAGTTCTATATCCCCTTTCATTTGCAGGACTAGTTCTTAAAGCCAATCAAGGAGTGCCACTAATGTATCAGCTGTTTCCAACTGAAATAAATGTGTCCGTTGCTTTCGCCTCCAGATAAGGACACAGTGCCTCCCGGACTATAGTAACCTCTGCCGCACTGTCTAGGAGTGTCACACCCCATCCCCAGTCCAGGAGACAGGTTCTCACCGTCTGAGGTATATTTAGCTGTTACTGCGGCAACTTTTTTCTTCTGAAATGGGCCACGATAAGGTGTTTGTCTCTCAGGTTTGGCTTTAACGCCAGACTGGTGTGGCCGATCAGGTCGCTGTTGCGTGGACTCACGTGGCTTTTGATCCTGGCGGTTCTCTCCGCTGAACCTTTTATCCGACAATTCCTGTAAGGAGCGAGGAGAACGGGAGTCAGGAACCTGAAACCTTTCTGGAGAGTTAAGTTTAGAATGGTCACCTACATCATATGTACGTTCTGAAGTCACAGGCGTCAGAGAACCAGCACGCAACCTCCGCTTTGGCTGTTGTTGTTGAGCTGATTATTTTTATTCCAAATCTTTTTAAGAAAGAATAGATGCCCTCCTTCTCAAGAGGTGCTTTATTTGTGTTTGCAGTTGTGCAAAAGGTCAGAGCCCCAAATTATTGTGCCCCAATTACTTATAGACTTTAGCTATAATCTTTGGCAACTCAAGCTGCTTATCTACATCTGCCACTAATTTAAGGCAGTTTCTAATTTGTAGACTCACAGTATCTCCCTTAGTATTAGCAAAGATCATATCAGAGACGATAGGGAAAACGCCGATCAATCTCATCGCCATCTCTAGGGCTACCTCAGCCCCACGCACATCCTGCACCTTCCTAATGAACGACGGCAGGACTGCCATAGAGGGTGTGCCATAGCAAAGGGAATACAATGCCGCGAACACCGTACCCCACGTGGTACAATCCACAACATTGGGAACTAGACCTTTCATTAAACTCTTCATCAGGATCCTGTGTTTTTCTACAGGGTATGTATTTGGAAGAACAGCTTCAAGTTGCTCAAATTTTTCAGCCACCCAAAATGGCAAGTCTTCCCTACTCTGAGGATGTTTGCCCTTCACTGAATTATTCATGATGGAGCTTGATACCATGCTGCCATGTGCAGGTTGCTGTGAAGGGGTACCACCTGGAGCCGCATGTATGGTGTGAGACACATATTGTATCACACACCGATGGATAAGGGTTCCTGAAGCATATAATTCACGTAGCTCTGCGTGTATAATACCACAAAAATTAGGGTGTGGTGTAGATCCAACCAAAATCCGTCGACCGATAAGGGGCCTAAATGGACTGACGTAACAGGGTGAGGTAGGGCGCCATTAAATCAGATGGTGTGCTGCCAAGCCGACAATGGAGCTTCAATGGACCTATATGGTCTATATTCCCGGGGAACCTGGGCGTGAGTATATTCAATGAAGAAACCATAATTTCCATCAACCGCAGGATGTCACCCAGGAATAAAACACTTCAAAGCGATACGCAGCATTTGCTTCTACGACAAAGGTAATGGAAGCTGCTGCTTCCAGGACTCCATTTTTATTCAAATGCGCAGTAAGAGCAGGCCGATTGTGATCTGCAATTGCTATAGCTATTATTCAAACAGTAAAAATTAAATGGTAGCGCAATGTCTGGATTAATAAAAGAAGAACAAAAACCTTTTAAAATTCAAGCTTGAAAAACCTACTATCGCAAATACAGGAGGTTAACCTCACGCACTCCGGTTACATCTCTGGTTACTATGGAAAGTTTATTGTGGACAAGCACAAACGCTACTCAGACGCTCTTGCTGATAAGTAGTAAATCAAACGTTGGTGGCGCTATGTTGCAGGGATTATGCACATCCTTAACTATGCTTGGTAATATGGGAACTTGGTGCATGGGGCTGTGCTTTCCTACCACCTTAGTACCCAAAAGCCTAGGACCGACAAACTGTAGTGTCTCACTTGCTCTACTACACACAACAAGAGTAACAAATGATTGGATACCCCAGAACACAACACTCCCTGATCTCTCAGGAAACGTGGAAACAAGACCCATCTTTTTGCTCACTTACTCGTACTCATCCACAATTAGATCAAATCATAAACGCAAAGATAGTTTAAAATAATTATTTGAGCTAACGTGCTCTTAAATGCAGTATACATGCTGCAACAAGCAGAAAGATACATATTACCATCTGGTAAGCATTGCAGTAAGGCCATTTATCATGAAGAGAGATGTCATTTTATGAGAACATTAGAGAAAGGACTACAGTGCCTATACTCCCACCCTCCCCTTGGCAAGAAGAACTATTTTTATATATTAGAAGATCTCTGGGCTTTGTCAACAGACCCCATGCCACAGGACATAGATCATATTTCTACATCACAAGCGCGTGTTGCTCTTCTCCATGGAAAGATCCCTCTCCTAGTGTATGCTAATTAAGCGTGTATTCCCCTAATATCGAAGCATGAGTTCCCGCCTATAGCAGCTGCACCAGTATGTTTTGTCTAGGTGCTAGGGTCTGACCAGAACAGAATAACAAGTGGCATTGTTTAATGACCTTTTTCACAGTGTTCAGACTAAACTCCAGGAACGAACACAGCAAAGTGTTCTCATGTGAAAGGTATAAATTGAGTTGTGAAAAATAACAGTATGTATTTTCATGTGCAAAAGCAGCATCATGGCAACCGGGCTCATGCTAACTTAACAATGGCTCTAATGCACCTACCATCAATGTGACAGCACAATGTCTGTGCTCTTACCACTTTCTCTGTCTCTGTTTACAGGGCAGTTTAGGACTCAGAGGCTAGGGCTTCAAAATGGAGGTGCCTGTCTTGGACTTCCTCCACAAAGTTAGGGGCCTGTGCAGGTGTGATGGAGGTTGAAGGCTGCTGCCTGAGGGCCAATCAGTAAAGCACAGGCTGATGTGCAGGAGGCAGAGACGTGCTGCTAGAGATAGATTCTCCTTGGATACAGACAGGCTCACTGCACACTGGAAAGTTCCTGTTTAACCATTTTGGTGAGGCCCAAATCTGAAGGCACTTGAAATCCTGCTTTTCACACACTTACATACATCACTTGTCTAGCCAAAAACGAGTGCAACAAAAACTTTCGAAACACAATTTAAACCACTAAGTAGATTAGGCAGTCTCTGGACCACACGGGTTGGGCATTGGGGTACATTTCCTTTTTTCATTTGTAAAACAGGAGGTGGGTGGAGGTGGGTGTGGATGATGGACTTCTGGTGGCCTTAGCACAGTATATGTTAGGGGTGCTACTGGTCGTCTTACTTCATATAGTGGGATTTAGGTTCAGTTCATGTGTTGAATAAACTGCCAGATCAAATTAATGATAATATGAAACTTAGGAATAAGTTAAGTAGGTGATTTCCTGTTTTAAGTCATTGTAAATACTGTTTGGGAATTTGCAATTAACAATGCTTGTTTGCTTTTAGCCTTGTGTTAAGTCCTAGGGGTTAAAAATTTAGATTGTGCGCTCATTTTTTCGAGAGAGGCTCGCGCTGGCTCTCGAGATTAGATTCCACATGAGAAGAGAGCTCGCGCTGCTCGCGTGACAGCGTTTGTTTATAAATAGACTGAAGCCCAACGGCTCGGCGCTTCGTCTCGTGTTGCTGCCCTGGCGAGCACTTCTGCTCCTGTCCTGACGGTTTGTCTCAAGCCGTTAATTAATCCTAGACTCCTGTAAGTTCCCCCATTCTGCCTGATTAATTGATCCAATCTCGAGCCATCACCCTAGCTGGCAGCCTTTGTGTGATTCGTGGTTTCGCTGAAGCCGAGAACCCGAGTACTTCTCGCCGCGCAAGGAGGAAGATCAAGTTTCGTTTTTCTCCGCTGAATTCAGTACGAGGCTGCAGTCTGCTCGGTGAAGCGAGTGCCAAGTACAGTAAGGCAAAATAACTCTTGTAAGGAGAAGCCATAGACCTTAATGATTCTAGAGTCTCACGAGAAGGTAATAGAATCTGTGTACAGCGTTTGGACGAAGACTTTCTATTATTTAAGCGGACAGAAGAAACAGGCCTTGGCAAAGGCAAGGAGAATGTTCTTAAACTGACAGAGGTTTATTAGCGTTAGGGACTTCTCAATTGGGAAGAGTTTTTTCACCTGTGAAGGGAAAAACAAGCCTAAGCTAAGACAAGGAATTACAGTAAAGACATTTAAGAAACTGTTCAGTAATTTCTTTAAGTTGTTAAATAGGATACAGCTACAGACTCTGTTTAGTAGGGTTATTCTTTTAGAGAACTTCTTGAGTCAAAAGCCCTTGCAGTAGTTTAAGGGAGTAGGTTGTTGTTTTTACTATCTCCTAACTGCAGATTCCAAACCAGTTGAAGCGTTGCTGAAGTCTTCAGGTACTAGTTTGCATGATTTAAACCAGTTGGGTTAACTAAAACCAATTAACAAACTAACCCATAATTTAGGAGAAGCTTTTGCTAATGTGAAATTTTTCCTCTTGTTTTCAAAAAGGTATAGAGAAAAGACTGAGCAAATTCTGATATCAAATAGAGTGTGAACAAGGGCCATCTAACTCAATGGTCAGTTACTGAAGTTTAAAACATAATTCAGTGTTAAGAAGTTTGGTTTGAGTTGTCTTTTAAAACAAATGTTATTTAATAACAGAATTGCGTGAAAACCTGTGAGGCGCAACCAAGAGAAGTCTACGGCCTGGAACACTTTTGAGAAACAACAACAGAAGACAGTGTTTATTTATTTGTTAGTTTCTCTGTCCACTTCCCCTTTCCCTGGGGGAAAAGTTGATACACTCAGAGTTGTATTCCTGATTGTGTTGATTGATCCTTGAGGGAGTTGAGAGTTTGCAGCTTCAAGAGGAAACGTCAGAAGTGACTCACAGGACTTTTCAACAGTAGACTAAGCCATACCGTAATCGTTTCCTCTTGAGTTTGTAAACTCACCCTCATGGATATTTCAGAGTTGTCACAGTTAGTGCAGAAAATGACTGTGGAGATGGAGAATTTACGTTTAGAAAACCTAACGCTTCGTCAGGAGTTGGATGAAACTAGAGCGGGGTTCTCTGTCTGGAGAGATCCTATTAAGGAGAAAAAGCCAGTCTTAGCGCCTACTAGGTTTGGGACTGAGGTTCGACAGTCACATACTTCAGATGACCGGACTGAAGGTCAACCAGTTCAAGTCAGTGTAGTCACCCCGACATCTGTCCCTCTGGCAAATCCAGAAAGATTTTCCGGAGATAATAGTAGATTTGCAACTTTTCTTAGCCAATGTCAATTGCATTTCATGTGTAAACCTCAGATTTTTTCTTCAGACACAGCTAAGGTAGCTTTTATTTCTTATTTGGGAGGGGTGGCTGCAAATTGGGCTATGCCTTTGATAGATAATGATGATCCCTTGCTTCATAACCTGCAAGATTTTAAAATAGCCATGTCTAGTTTATTTGCTAAGCACACCTTTGTTCAGTCTTCAGATAATGAGTTATTGAGTCTTCGGCAAGGGAGCAAGGATCTCATTTCTTACATCACTACCTTCAATAGACTTTTAACTGAAACTCATTGGCCTGAAGAGAAAAGAATCTTTGTTTTATAGAGGTCTGAGGGACGATTTGAAAGATTCTCTTGCACACATTGTTGATCAACCTGGGAATTTTAAGGAATTTCAAGACCTTGTGGTTAAGCTTGATCACCGTTTAGGTGAACGTAAAAACGAGAAAACTAGAACCGATTTTAGAAGTTCACAAGTTAGAGTTGAGAAAAAAGAGTCTGAAGTTAAGAATACCTTAGTTGAACCTGTTTTTTCGGGAGGGTTTAAAGGACCTTTGACCCCTGAGGAGAAAGAGCGAAGACGTAAGGGTAACTTGTGTTTGTACTGTGGCAAGCCTGGTCATTTTGCTAAGGATTGTACAGTTAAACCTGCTAAAAATAAGGCCCTAGTGATAGAAACTTTTTCATCTAATCCGTCGGAAAACTATAATTCTCGAGGAAAGATGAGATTGTTTCTTCGAGTAAATCTTTTTCTAAGATCTCTCAATTTGTCACAAATGTAACTACGCATATTCCCAAGCATTTTACAATTCGGATGGTTTTTATTTTAACTACTCTTCAAAGACATAGCATTCCTGTACTTTTGGATTCAGGGGCCACTGGGAATTTTTTTGATATTGAGTTTGCCCATAAATTAAATTTGAAATTTGTTGCCAAGGAGGAACCGGAGACTGTAAGAGCTGTTGATGGTTCGGTTCTGTCTTCTGGGATGATTCAATATAATACAGAACCATTAACTTTAGTGGCAGACAATGGGCATACTGAAAAGGTGGTTTTTGATCTTATAGATGCACCTACCTTTGGAGTAATTTTGGGTATCCCTTGGTTAGAATTACATAATCCAAGGATTGATGGGGTTAAAAGAACTGTTACCTTAGAGTCTTCATTTTGTAAGTTGCATTGTTATCAAGAAACCAGAGACCCGGTGATGCATCTTTTTTGTGCTACTTTGAATTCTGAAATTAATCCGCTTCCAGTTGAGTATAGGGATTTTTCTAGGGTTTTTGATCCTGTTGAAGCAACAAAATTACCACCACATAGAATATTTGATTGTAGGATTGACTTAGTACCTGGTGCTATTTTACCTTGCAGTAGGATTTACGCCTTGACTGAACCAGAAAATGATTATCTAAGGAAGTATCTGGATTAACTTTTGGAACTAGGTTTTATCCGTCATTCCACTTCTCCAGTCTCGTCTCCTCTCTTCTTCGTCGCGAAGAAGACAGGTGATTTGAGGGCTTGTATTGATTATAGGGCTGTTAATAAAGCAACAATTAAAAATAGATATCCTTTACCTTTGATTCCTGTGCTTCTTAATCAAATTAAGGGTTCCAGTATTTATACCAAACTGGATCTTAGAGGAGCCTATCATTTGATTAGAGTCAAGGAGGGCGATGAGTGGAAGACCGCTTTTCGTACGAAATTTGGTCTTTTTGAATATACTGTTATGCCATTTGGTCTTTGCAATGCTCCAGCAGCCTTTCAATATTTTATCAATGAGGTCTTGCATGATTTGCTGGATATCTGTTGCATAGTTTATATTGATGACATCTTAATTTATTCTAAGAATACTGAAGAGCATGTACTGCATGTTCAATCTGTTTTACAGAGGCTGAGAGATCACTCATTATTTGCTAAATTGGAAAAATGTGTTTTTAATGCCTCCAAGGTGGAATTTCTTGGCTATTGCTTGTCTCCTGAGGGGATTCATATGGATCCTAAGAAAGTGGAAGCAATTTTAACCTGGCCAATTCCTACTTCTATTAAAGATATACAAAGAATTCTTGGATTTGCCAATTTTTACAGGCGATTCATTTCCAAATTTTCTGAAATTGTCACTCCCATTACTCAGCTATTAAAAAAGGGGAAAGCTTTCTCTTGGTCTGAGGAAGCGGATCAAGCTTTTTCTTTGTTAAAGAAGGCTTTTACTTCTGCTCCAATCTTGATTCATCCTGATCCTGATAAGCCATTTTTTGTGGAAGCTGATGCTTCTCAAACAGCTGTTGGTGGTGTGTTGCTTCAAAAGGATGCAAATACTGGTCATTTACATCCCATCGCTTTCTTTTCTAGGAAGTTATTATTAGCTGAGCAGAATTATACAGTTGCAGAACGAGAGTTGTTGGCTATTAAAGATGTATTTCAGGAATGGAGACATCATCTTTTGGGGGCTAAACATACTATCACCGTATATTCTGACCACAAAAATTTACAATTTTATTCCTCTGTTAAGGCCTTCACTCCTAGACAGATGAGATGGTTACAGTTTTTTAGTGAATTTGACTTCTTAATTATGTATCGACCTGGTAATAAGCAATTGTTATCAGATACACTTTCTCGATTAGTTTGTGAAAAAAATATTAATTCTGTGAAAGAACCGCCAAGTATTTTGCCCATGGAAAAAATTGCTGCAGAGGTACATTCTGAAAATTTCTTAGATTCTGTTAAGGATGTTTTGAAAACTTTTGATTCTCATGAATGTATATCAAAGGAAGGGAACTCTATCAGAGAAGGTCTTTTCTATCACAACAATAGATTATTTATTCCCACAAAAGACTTACAAATTAAAGTTATGCAATGGAATCATGATTTGGCAATTGCTGCTCATCCAGGTATTAATAAAACCTTGGATTTATGTCAGCGTCATTTTTGGTGGGAAAAGATGATTCCAGCAATTCAGCAGTTTGTGAAAGCTTGTCCAGTTTGTTCGCGACAAAAAGCTTTACATGCAGCTCCTATGGGTTTACTTCGTCCAATGACTATACCTCCTCAACCTTGGCACACGATCAGTTTAGATTTTATTATGGATCTTCCTAAATCTAATGGTTATACTACGGTTCTTGTAGTGGTTGATTTGTTATCTAAAATGGGACATTTTATTCCTTTACATAAGATTCCATCTGCTGCTGAATTTAGTAATGTGTTTTTATTTAATATTGTAAAACTTCATGGTCTTCCCTCAAAGATTATTTCAGATAGAGGTCCTCAATTTATATCAAAATTTTGGTCACAGCTTAGTAAACAGCTAGGAATTGAGTTAGCTCTGTCCTCTTCTTTTCATCCACAGACTGATGGACAAACTGAAAAGGTTAATCAACATGTAGAACAGGGTTTAAGATGTTTGTTAACAACTTCCTCTAGGCCTTGGGATGAAGTTTTGCCCTGGGTGGAATTTTCTTATAATAATACCACTCATTCGGCTTTGGGTTGTTCTCCTTTTTATTTTCTTACTGGTCAACATCCAAGATCTCTCCCTATTCTCTTACCTGAGGAACAGCAATTCATGCCAGCAGTTAATGACAGGTTGGCTTCATTAATGGATATTCAGGAAAAGGCAAGAAAACTGTGGATTAAAAGTAAGGAAACTATGAAGAGAACAGCCGATTCTCATCGTAGACCTTCTCCTTTGTACAAGGAGGGTCAATTGGTTTGGCTTTCTACTAGAAACATTCAGTTAGAGGGTCCTAGGAAGTTGAAACCCAGGTATCTAGGGCCTTTTCAAATTGAGAACATTTTGAATCCTGTATCTGTGAAATTAGTTTTGCCGGAGGAATATGCTATTCATCCAGTATTTCATGTTTCTCTTTTAAAACCTTTTGAACCTTCTACTCGACCTGATAATCCACCTCCACCAGTGGTGATTGGTGATCATGTTGAATATAAGGTTAAATCTATTTTAGATTCTAAAAGGATTCGAGGTTCTCTGTTTTATTTGGTTGATTGGAAGGGTTATGATCCTTCTGAGCGATCTTGGGAACCTGAAAAGAATGTTCATGCCCCTAGACTTGTTAGGTCTTTTCATGCTTTACATCCTGACAAACCTCGACCTGTAAGACAACCTTTGGGGGGAGGAACTGTTAGGGGTGCTACTGGTCGTCTTACTTCATATAGTGGGATTTAGGTTCAGTTCATGTGTTGAATAAACTGCCAGATCAAATTAATGATAATATGAAACTTAGGAATAAGTTAAGTAGGTGATTTCCTGTTTTAAGTCATTGTAAATACTGTTTGGGAATTTGCAATTAACAATGCTTGTTTTTTTTTAGCCTTGTGTTAAGTCTTAGGGGTTAACAATTTAGATTGTGCACTCATTTTTTCTAGAGAGGCTCGCGCTGGCTCTCGAGATTAGATTCCACATGAGGAGAGAGCTCGCGCTGCTCGCGTGACAGCGTGTGTTTATAAATAGACTGAAGCCCAACGGCTCGGCGCTTCGTCTCGTGTTGCTGCCCTGGCGAGCGCTTCAGCTCCTGTCCTGACGGTTTGTCTCAAGCCGTTAATTAATCCTAGACTCCTGTAAGTTCCCCCATTCTGCCTGATTAATTGATCCCATCTCGAGCCATCACCCTAGCTGGCAGCCTTTGTGTGATTCGTGGCTTCGCTGAAGCCGAGAACCCGAGTCCTTCTCGCCGCGCAAGGAGGAAGATCAAGTTTTGTTTTTCTCCGCTGAAGGCAGTTCGAGGCTGCAGTCTGCTCGGTGAAGCGAGTGCCAAGTACAGTAAGGCAAAATAACTCTTGTAAGGAGAAGCCATAGACCTTAATGATTCTAGAGTCTCACGAGAAGGTAATAGAATCTGTGTACAGCGTTTGGAAGAAGACTTTCTATTATTTAAGCGGACAGAAGAAACAGGCCTTGGCAAAGGCAAGGAGAATGTTCTTAAACTGACTGAGAGGTTTATTAGCGTTAGAGACTTCTCAATTGGGAAGAGTTTTTTCACCTGTGAAGGGAAAAAACAAGCCTAAGCTAAGACAAGGAATTACAGTAAAGACATTTAAGAAACTGTTCAGTAATTTCTTTAAGTTGTTAAATAGGATACAGCTACAGACTCTGTTTAGTAGGGTTATTCTTTTAGAGATAACTTCTTGAGTCAAAAGCCCTTGCAGTAGTTTAAGGGAGTAGGTTGTTGTTTTTACTATCTCCTAACTGCAGATTCCAAACCAGTTGAAGGATCCACATTTGTGATCCACATTTTGTAAAGCGCACAATCACCCGTAAGGGTCTCTAGGCGCTGGGGGCCATCGGGAAGATTAAGCAAGCTATTGCCCAGAGTCACATGGTGCTGGGCTAACCTGCCGCCGGAGCCGGGGATCGATCCGTGAGCCCCAGATTCCAGCGTCAGTCGCCCTGGCCGCGGCGCCACACCTCTCCCGTTGAAGCGTTGCTGAAGTCTTCAGGTACTAGTTTGCATGATTTAAACCAGTTGGGTTAACTAAAACCAATTAACAAACTAACCCATAATTTAGGAGAAGCTTTTGCTAATGTGAAATTTTTCCTCTTGTTTTCAAAAAGGTATAGAGAAAAGACTGAGCAAATTCTGATATCAAATAGAGTGTGAACAAGGGCCATCTAACTCAATGGTCAGTTACTGAAGTTTAAAACATAATTCAGTGTTAAGAAGTTTGGTTTGAGTTGTCTTTTAAAACAAATGTTATTTAATAACAGAATTGCGTGAAAACCTGTGAGGCGCAACCAAGAGAAGTCTACGGCCTGGAACACTTTTGAGAAACAACAGAAGACAGTGTTTATTTATTTGTTGTTAGTTTCTCTGTCCACTTCCCCTTTCCCTGGGGGAAAAGCTGATACACTCAGAGTTGTATTCCTGATTGTGTTGATTGATCCTTGAGGGAGTTGGGAGTTTGCAGCTTTAAGAGGAAACGTCAGAAGTGACTCACAGGACTTTTCAACAGTATAGGGTCATGCTGCTGGAATAAGGCTCAAGGTACTGCTACACACGTCTGTGTTGATTTAGAAGTGCTCTCAGCAATCCTCATGCCTCATTAACTGTGCTGAGCACGCACTGCAAGCACAAGAAAAACAGGTAGGCATCATTTTGAACCTCTTGCCATGCACTGAGTCACTGCTCAATGTTTATTTAACTTCGAGTTTCATTAACTTGCACTGAATGCCAAGAAGTCATGAATATCTTTAAAGCGGTTCTTTCAGATGCCGGTACTTTCTCAGTCTAGTATATTTTTTTATTTACGTAGTCACTTCATTAAATCTTTAGCTGGATGTAATGCTATGGTCAATATAACACCAGAAAATTTAGCACAAAAGGCTTCCAAATATCAGGTTGGAGCAGAAAGAAACAGCTTCACTTAGTTTTATATTCCTTATCCAGGAATCTACCTTGAACGTTTTCCCAATAGTCAATATTTATCAATAGTTCGAGCACCACCATATACTGCCCGCTGCACACATTACTTGCCACCAAAACATGAAGTAATCTGCATAATATCTTCAATAATATGGCAAAAGTTTTAATTCTTACAACTATAGACATATCAGTGACCTCCAGCAAAGATGCCTACTGCCGTGAACTCTCACAAACAATTCTATCTGCATCATCAGAGCTTCATCATAGCTTAGGATTCCCTATCATAAGACAATTACACACATCTCCTGCCTTATGTATATAAATACTAAACATTTACAACAACTGGAATTGATATAGCAGAAGAAAGCGATAATACATTTTACATATTTCTACACAATTTGGACTAATAAAACATAGCTTGCAATAAAATATTTTCAAAACAGAAATAACACAGAAAGGAGATTATCCACTTGGTCCAAGTACCTTGCATACATTTCTAAAACTCTTCTATTTTACATCATACTTTGTCACTACAGAACCCTTCCCCTTCATTCCCTTCCATGAATAAGAACAATTACTTTCTCCATTTTTGAAAAACTTCACTCTCTTCACTATCACCCAATCACCTAATTTCACTTTTAAAGTCCTGACACCCTTCCTATTGTTGTTATTCTCTCAAGCTACACCCCCGCCTGATGTTCCTCATGTAAGTAGCTCGTTCTTTCCCGTTTAGGGCTATAAAAGGGGAAATGCTAGTGATGGAGTGAGGTGTCACACTCTGAGTCCAGACCATCTTCTACAATTGCCTTCTCTGTGAAAAACATCACTGATGATATCATCCAGTGACTGTGTGTCTCTGTTAAGTTTAAATATGTTTTATATATATGCCAAGGTGTATTGAAGAATGAGTGGGTGTATATGTGTCTGGACTGTGAGGTGGTGCATCAGATTTTCACGTGAATGATGTAATCAGTGATGTCATTCGGGATGTCATCAGTGATGTCACTGACCATGTCATGAATGATTTAATATGTAATGTCATGAGCAGTAAATTGCGGGGGCGCAAGTATTAGTCAACTGAACTAACTATAACGGTGACATTTCTCTGCTTTTGTACGAATGAAATGTCCAGCGAACTATAAAGTCCCAGAAACCTATGTTTTTTCAGAGAATTTCAAAGGTTATTTAAATGATAATTTCTAACTACAACGTCTGTAAAACCTATGGTTTTTTAAGTAAATTTCAAAGGTTTTTTAAATGCTAAATTCTAACTATAACGTCTGTAAAACATAAGTTTTTTTCAGTGCACTTCAAAGGTTTTTTAAATATTAAACTATTTGTCATCAGTACTGAAAATAACCTGTAAAATTGTAGTGTAATGTTATATATTTAACAAATTAGTGTTACTCATCAAATATTATAACATAATGTAACATTCTCGCAAAGGCACAGCAGAGTACTTGCGCTCTCGAGGTCTGTGGTCTGACTTGCAGCGGTCGAGCTGTGGGCCCGACGGCCCACAGACGCAGAGCTGCGAGCCGAC
The DNA here is from genome assembly GCF_964261635.1 of Lissotriton helveticus. Taxonomy (NCBI): domain Eukaryota; kingdom Metazoa; phylum Chordata; class Amphibia; order Caudata; family Salamandridae; genus Lissotriton; species Lissotriton helveticus. Next base: position 1,965,263,764 of record NC_136068.1, on the reverse strand, counting down.
AGACGGGGTTCTGAAGACATAGCCGCAAGCTGGTGATGTGGGGAGAGGAACGGTGAAAGGGGTGTCTCGCACAGACAGAGCTGCAGTATATTTTCAGTGTTGCCTCACAGAGGTAGAACTACGGACCCAATGGCTTGTAGAGGGAGAGATGCGAGCTGAATGACTGAATATCAAAATGGCTGCCAATACTACCTAGTATTAACAGTTTTCAGCCAATGAGTCACAAGCTTGTGCACGTAAAGACCCAGCCAATCAGATGTCAGAATTCTCAAATATCGATATCTGTAAAATTTGATATTTCTCAAAAACTAATGAACGGATTTACACCATTTAAACAAAAGTGTGCTTTCTGGAACAAGTCTTTTCTCCCTGACAAATTTGGCATAATTCCATTCAGCAGTTTGACCTGTAGCCTTGCCTAAAATTTCCCATGGAAATTGCATGGCGAAAACACTTTTTGGGACCCCTCTTTTTCCCCCCCCCTTGACCAATCACACCCAAACTTTCAAGATAGGAGCTGATCAAAAAATTAGGAACTTTTTGGAAAATATTGTAAAGATTCATATACTAGACTGAGAAAGTACCGGCATCTGAAAGAACCGCTCTAAAGATATTCATGACTTCTTGGCATTCAGTGCAAGTTAATGAAACTCGAAGTTAAATAAACATTGAGCATTGACTCAGTGCATGGCAAGAGGTACAAAGCAAAGCCTACCTGTTTTTCTTTTGCTTGCAGCGATCGCTCATTACAGTTAATGAGGCACGAGGATTGCTGAGAGTACTTCTAAACCAAGACGAGCGTGTGAAGAAGTACCTTGAGCCTTATTCCGGCAGCATGACCCTATACTGTGCTAAGGCCACCAAAAATATTGGAATGTTCTAGAAAATGATCCTGACATAGGAACTATAATTGGAGCCAGACTGAACATAACATATCGCAAAGTTGCATCCTTAAAAGACAAACTTGTGAATAGACAATTTGTATCCCAAAAACCTTGCTGTCAGAAAAAGAAAAAGGATTTGTTCACTGTAACAAATGCAAAGCTTGCATAATTGGCAAATCGATGACCAGCATCAAGAATTTCAAAAGGAAAAACATTCATGATAAACAAAAGAATCACGTGTGAGACATCCTACGTAGTTTACATGATTGAATGTACCTGCCGACTACACTTCATTTGTAGCAAAAAATATGCAAGTCACTATTGAAATAGGCACTGAACCTAGAGAGAATGGACGTGCAACAAATAAAGTTTGTTCAAATTAAAATATAGTTTGAGAAGTTAAAGACTCACAACACTACTGATTATTACAACATTGAAAAAGTGTCAGAGTGCAAATATGAACATATGGACCAAAGTACATTGCAAATTCATTATATGTGATTCATTTAAAAATACAAGTCCCAGAATGCATCACAACTGGGATTATAAACTAACACTATAAAGGGTGAAATCGACAAAGGACTCACGTATCCTTGACAAACACCATCTCTTGGTCAAAATGTTTGGTGGTGGTAATGGTGGGGGAAACTATGCTGAATTAAAAGTTTTTTTCAATCTACACAATTTCTGGAGTGCAGTGCCCTTTTGTTTGAAGATATAGATATATATAATATATATATATATATATATATATATATATATATATATCAGTTTTTAACGTCTTTATTTAGAAGTTTTTCTTCATAAAAGACAAGCATATAAAAAATATACAAAACACACAACAAATATGTACAAATTTATAAAAACAGTTAAAATTTTCATAAATCTTGGTTAAAAAGTCAATTAAATAGCATGGAAAGACGATTTTATCAGAGTTAATACAGATATAAAAAGACAATTCAGAAATGCTACCCAAGAGGCAACAAGTTTGATATTCAACTATTGGCTCCTCGTAAACACCTTGCTCTGATAATCCAGGCTTACCCAAGATATTTTGCCACCCCTATAGACAGCCATTCAGCTGTATTATATCTTAGGATTGACATTGCTTCACTGCTCACCCGAGTGTTTAATCTTTTACATATTGGTTTTAGCCATGTATGTCGTGGTTCACGGTAAGATGGGCAGGCAAACAGGAAGTGCCCTATGGATTCCTTTCGCACATGACACCAGGGACAGAGCAAGGACTGATGATTTTGCCACTTATTAGTGAATTCTCTTAGTGGCAGCGTCCCGCGCGAAACTGATGGTACAGTTTCCTATCAGAACTTTTAAGGATGGTATCCCAATAAGTCTCTGTATGTGGAACCACTTTATAAATCAGAAACATACTTGTCAGGTTAGATTTCTCAGAAAGCGCAACCTGTTCTTCTTTAACTACGGACCAGAAGAGTAGTTTAAAATCATTTTTTGACGGGAAGATATGATTTCCCGGCTCTGTCCATAGCATATGGAGTCCCATTCTAAATAGGGTGTTCTTAATAGATTTAAACCAGGGAATATCCCCTGCCCCTTGTAGTGCTCTCACATCCTGTATCTCTTTGGCAAACATAATTAATTCCGGAGTAGACCAGATACGTCTCCATAACGCAACCATCCTATATTGGGCATGATGTTTAATAGAATGGAAGCCCATATCTAGCATAAGTGGAAGTGATGGTGTCGATGGAGGGAGACTCACTAGACTACGAAAAAATTTGTTCTGGATTTTATCCAAAGCTGCCAGATCTACGTTCCCCCATAGGTCAGCCCCATAAAGTATGGCGGTACTAATTTTGGCGCTATAGATTTTAAGCGCCGGTAAGACTCTTTTGGTCAAGGAACAACGTTGTTCTTTCACAAGACACCCCGCTAATCGTGCAAATTTTAAACTGAGTGCCTCAATTTGTTCTTTTCAGCGTAGCCTATAATCAATGACAACTTCTAAGTAAGTCATTACCTCTACTTGTTCTAAGCTCGACCCATTCATCGTTACATGTCCCCTCAGGGGTTTGTTCTTTGTCAGGATCATAAACTTAGTCTTAGAAACATTAATTTCGAGGTCATTTTGGCTACAAAAGACCACAAACTTATTTATAGCTAACTGGAGGCCCGTCTGCGTTTTTGCCAGGATTAGGGTGTCATCAGCAAAGATTAAAAGGGGAAATTTGGTCCCACCCAGGATTGGCGCATCTGTTGGAGTTGCTGAGAGGAATTGAACAACCTGATTAATAAAAAGTAAGAATAGGGTAGGGGCCAGAACACAGCCCTGTCTCACTCCACGGGTCACAGGGAAGGAGTCAGTCACCTGTCCCTGGCAACCCCACCTTACTCTGGCAAAGTTTTCCTCGTGCAGCCTAATTGTAAATTCAAGAAGGGCAGATGGTATACCCATTCTCTTTAATGCAGCCCACATCTTTCCTCTGGGGACCAAATCAAACGCAGATTTGAGATCCACAAACGCTGAGTATATTGTGCCTCCTCTTAAAAACAGTCTTCCAATAAATCATAACGAATCTAAGTACTTGGTCGACTGTGCTTATATTGGCCCTGAAGCCAGCCTGCAGTGGAGACAGGATGTTTTCTTCTGTCATCCAAGTCTGGATTCTGCCCAGCAGCATTCTGGCAATTACCTTCTGCAGGGCATCGATAAGACTGATTGGGCGATAGTTTCCCGCAACCGTCTTATCTCCTTTTTTATACACAGGTAGGATCTCCGCCCCTTTCCAAGAATCAGGAATACTGACATCTCTAGCTATGGCATTAGCTAAATTAGTTATGTAGGGGACCCAATTTTCTTGGTCAAACTTGAAAAGGTCCGCTGGGACACAATCCATACCGGGAGCTTTCCCATTCTGAACAAGTTTTAGAGCGTTTACTGCCTCCAGTTCCGTAAAGACTATCTGGTCATGTGAGGGAACTACGGTTGGAGCACAGATAGTCTCTCCTGGGCTGTGCTATATATATAAATATAAATATAAATATATATATATATATATATATATATATATATATATATATATATATATATATTACCTACTGGCGGTCGCCAGTAGGTATATATAGTTAGGATTTTTTCTCTATGGGTTTTTTGAAAATTCTATGTCTAATAACTTTGGCGTTTGTGGACGGAATCGGCTGAAATTTTCAGGAAAATGGCACATTTTGTTTCTGAGCAGCCCTTGAAAATTTGGGGGGGGTTCGTCCAGTGGGGGCCGAGAAAAAAGGGGGGTCCCAAAACGTGTTTTTAACATTGAGTTTTCCATAGGGCGGTTGGCCTCACTTTTAGCCCGAACGGCTGAATGGATTTGCACGAAACTTGGCAAAATTGTAGGGACTGGTAGCCCGATGTGCCTTTTGTAGGTCTCAATATATGTGCTCCAGTGGATTTTGAGAAATTAACGTTTAAAAAAAGATATATATCTGTAACAGCGGACCGGTTAGCGCTCTGGTTCGCGGACTTTTCGCGCAACGGAGCTTTGTGAAGCGAAGCTGATTGGTTCTCCGGCGTCTGTCAACATTCCAAACAGTCCGTAGCGGCCGCCATCTTGTCTCTCGGTAGGATCGAGAGACAAGAGGAGGTCAAAACAAAGGGGGAAATAACTATAAGGGGGCATAGTAGATCCTCGCTGACCCCCTAGGTTTGATGTGGAGGTTTTAAAAGGGCCCCGCGGGGCAAAAAAAAAACAAAATAATAATAATCGAACGGCTGAATGGATTTGCACGAAACTTGGCAAAATATTAGGGACTGGTAGCCCGATGTGCCTTTGCTAGGTCTCAATATATGTGCTCCAGTGGATTTTGAGAAATTAACGTTGAAAAAAAGATATATATCTGTAACAGCGCTCCGCTTCGCGTACTTTTCGCGTTACGGAGCTTTGCGAAGCTGATTGGTTCTCCGGCGTCTGTCAACATTCCAAACAGTCCGTAGCGGCCGCCATCTTGTCCCTCGGTAGGATTGAGAGACAAGAGGAGGCCAAAGCGAAGGGGGAAATGACCATAAGGGGGCATAGTAGATCCTTCCTGACCTCTTAGGTTTGATGTACCATTTTGCCAAGTTTGGTGTAATTCCGTTCAGCCATTCAGGCTGTAGACGTATGTAAATGTCCTATGGAAAATTGCATGGGGAAAACACATTTGAAAGTGTTGAAATTTAGAACCAATTAAAATGTTACTTTGGTTTTGTATTTGTGTGTGATGAAAGTTAATTGGTTATGTATATATGTCAAATGAGAGGAAACCACAGCCATTTTGTGATACTACTGTCTGAGGTACATTTGTGAGGAATTTTTGGTGGTGAATTTCTGGTGTTTGATTTACACAGTACTAACACTTCTGCTACTTTTAAAAAGGTGAGTTGTTAATTTGTAAGGGGAACTATGTTGTACACTTGAAGATAATTTGAAAAATGTTTTCTGTTATTTATTTGCAGTCCTTCTGTTATACTAAATACTTGATGAAGTTAGTTTTATATTATGTATTACTAAAAACGATAAATGAAAGTGATTATTTTTTTCTGCAATTTACAGCAAGCAATTTCAAAATAAAATGGCTCACAATGAAGAGACCGTGGCAATTTCTTTTGAATTGTCCACTACATTGATTGAAATTGAGAGCACCAATAATGAAATATTGTCACAAGGAGGACATGACTTGTATGATTCCATTAGATTGATTGAAATGGACAGCACCAAGAATGAAATATTGTCACAAGGAGATGACTTGAATGATTCCACTACATTGATTGAAATTGAGAGCACCAATAATGAAATATTGTCACAAGGAGGAGATGGCTTGTATGATTCCATTAGATTGATTGAAATGGACAGCACCAATAATGAAATATTGTCACAAGGAGGAGATGACTTGAATGATTCCACTACATTGATTGAAATTGAGAGCACCAATAATGAAATATTGTCACGAGGAGATGACTTGAATGATTCCACTACATTGATTGAAATGGACAGCACCAATAATGAAATATTGTCAGAAGGAGGAGATGACTTGAATGATTTTTTTGATCAATCTCTTGATGGCGAATTTATCGAGTGTTTGGAGACCATAGAGTTACAAGAATCATCATTGCAGACTTTTAATGAGGAGATTCCAGATGAGATGATTGAAGAGGAAATTACTGATGAGGACATGTTACTAGTTGTTTCAAATTTAGAAAATTCTGAAGAATAAATTTATATTTAGAAATCAAAAATTGTTTGAGACATTATTTATTTTTATTTTTAATTTATGAGGTTGTAGCGAAGTGATTGTAGTATAAAATGAGACTTATAGTATAGAGTGCAACATTTTTATGTTACATGGTAAGTTTACTCATATTTACTTCCCTTCTGCCACTATATTATCTCCAATGTATATTTGACATCTCTTCTTCATCTCCGGCCTCCTTTCTCTCACTGTGTGTCTCCGATGCATCTTATCGCTGCTATTTTGTGTAATTACAGAAGAGAGTAAAATAAAATAGTTCGGAACGTGAAAAGGGGGCAAAGTAGAGTACTCCTCACCCCCTAGGCCTTTTTAGGCGGTCCCAAAAGGATCAGTTTCTGCTTTCCTGAGAGATTATGGTATGAGTTCCATATACCACAATAACTTGCATTACAACATGCAAGATATCTATCTCCTATTACCAACTTTTGGAGATATTCGCGCTAAGCGCGAATATCTCCAAAAAGTAACACCTGCCCTGAGCAGTTCTTAGCCATGTTATCCAATGGGAGGTGGATAACATGGCTAAGAGTATTAGCTCGGTAATGCATGAATATCGCTGAGTTTTTAGCGATATTCATGCATTGCGGCCGTTTATTATCGCATTTGCGATAAACCTTGATAATAGTAAGGTTTATCTTCGATAATTTCTGACGATGCTTAGTGGTAAAAAATTGGTTGGTAAGCATCGTTAGCGATAAATATCGCTTAACTTTGGTAATATGCCCCAACGTCTGTTAACGTTCGATTCGAAGGAAATGAGGAAGTGTTGAAAAACATTGTCTGCGCCATCTTGCCTTTTTGAAATGCCACACTTTTGTCGTGCACGGCAGCCATTTTAGATGTCTTGACCAGACCCACTCTCTGCACGCTGTCGATTCGTAGCATGGCTCCTCACCCTCGTAAGCATCTCCCCCAGGCACTGGTCACCACCGCTCTCTGTCTTATGCATGGGCAATAAACCTTCCCCCATCTGCGCTGCTCTTCCCTGAGAATCACACTCTGTGCCCGCCCGACACCTCCCTTTCGCCCTATTCACTACCGCACCCTCTGACACTCCTCTTCCTCTGTGTCCGAATGTCCAGGCCGGTCCTAGGCTATCAGCTAGCCCTGCAGATGTAGTTTATGGCCCCAGCTGTAAAGAATCACCCCTCTTCAAAGGAGTTATAGTAGATCAAGGCCCACACCCGATGTGATCCGTCACAGCACACGCGTTCCTACTATCTGAAAACCATCCTGTATTGTGATTGGGGAGGGGACCGAGCCTGAAGCGGAAGATTCCAGGAATGACTCTTTGTACATCAAAGTTTTTACAATTATGTGTCACATTAAAAATATATAGCACTCCAACAAAGTAGTAGGAATATAAAACTTTAATAACATATAAATATATACAACAAAACAAAAACAGTAAAAACATTTAAACAACGAAGAGACCGTGGCAATTTCTTTTTAATTATCCAATAGATTTATTGAAATTGACAGCACCAATAATGAAATATTCTTGTCAGTAGCGGTCTGTTGTGCGAATAGTTCCAAGGCAGCAGAACGCGCTGAAATCTAGATGGCACGAAAGTGATGTCTAGTAAGTTGCCGCCCAGCAAAAAACGGCGTGGGGCGCCGCGGGGGTGAGTGAGTCCAGTAGGCACCACAGCTATTCTTACCGGCATTGCAGAATTACTGCTGGGGACAATGCCTGTGCTGTAGCAGGGTCACAGCAGAAACAAAAAGGATTCTGTTGAAGATGTTGTTGGTTTCAATTTGAAAACAGTTCTGGTGTCAACTGCTATGCTAATGTAGTGGTTAATGTTTTGTTTTCTCTAGAAAATGTAAAAGAGGGGGAGGCAGTCCAAAGTTCCGTTAAAAGGGCAAAGGAAAGGATCGGTGGTTTGAACTATCAGTCAAAAGGGGAGGGGGTGCAATAATTTTTCCTACCGGGTCACACTGTGCTTTCACCGGAAGTGAGGTCTGCAGGATTGTAGTAATTCAAAGTGAGGCTGGCGCCAGCATGGGAGCGCCGACGTCCCGCGGATACAGTTTCGTCACTCCACGGGCGATCATGGCAGTCATTCCCCATCGGGGGTCGGAGACTCCCGCGGCTCCTCTAGAATCTTCAAGGTCGTGGAGGACTACGGTGGTGGAGTCAACCAGTGACCGGGCCATTTCTTTATGTTGGGCCCGCTCTTGCCAGGTCGACAGCCATTTTGAGAGTTCGGCAGCTACCGGCGATCGCGGGGTCACATGAGCGGACGGGCTCCACCCTGCCGGGCGAGACGTTGCAGCATGGCCACAGTGGAAGAACCGTTATCTAGGTCGTTCCGAAACTGTGCAGCACTGTAGTTGTTAGGATGCCACCGCCTGGAGCGCTGAGGGTGCAGCTGGGAAGCCTCCACCTGGGGAGGCGGGAGAGGCCTGTTCGCACCGTCTCTCCCTCCCAGTGCACCCCACGGCGTCTCGCTTGAGATTTGTTATGGCCGGACCAGGCGATGAGGACGAGGGGGGGGTCGGAGGCATGTGCAAGACATCCCCCTCCAGTGTTGTCGCAGCCATTATAAAAGAAAGAAGTGTCCCGTCCGTCTTCGGGCCGGGCTTCCGGTGGATGTCGGCCGGACGCCCCTGGCTCTGGCCCCATGAACGGGTTTCTTGGTTTATCGGCTGCAGCCGGATCCCGTCGGCCTCGGCCCCCCGACCGTTGGTGGTCGGACCGGAAGAGCATGTGGCGGGACTACCTGCAACTCTCAAGGGCCAGCGCGGCCGGACTGGGAGAGAGAGGGGAGGGTCGAGGAGACATTCCCCCCCCCTGCAACTGTTCAGCGTTGTAAAGGCAATCCCCTGGCCGGGTCCCGCTGGTCTCGGCCTCTCCTCCGGCTACACCCTACGTTAGGATCTCCTGGCCGAGGCGTGGCAGCAGGACCTGCCTTATATGGGCTGCTCCCGGCTGGGCGTAGCCGGAACCCTGCCCCACCTTGGAAGTTTCCAGAGTGGGGGTGGATGTTCTACTGACTTGCATTTTCCCTAGTCTATCGATTTTTTTGGCGTGGCAGGCGGTGGGACAGCGAGGGGTGATTTGGTTTCTCTTACTGTTTTTCTGGTCTCTCACCACTGGCATATTTTAACGTTTTCTTGTTTCTAGGACATTAATAGGTTTTATCATTACGTTATGTTATCGTTTCTTTGTTCGTTGTTTAATAAAAGTTCATGTTCATCAGTGGCCTACTGATTTTCGTTTTCCTATTTTTTTCTTTCCAGGTTGTTTCATGGTAAAGTTTCTGTTAACAGGATACAGTGATCACTTCGTTATTATTGCATATGTCCTTTTCACTAGGGGTGCTCTCTGGTCGGGCCAGATGACGTATCTCTAGTAAATGGTCCGGGTGAAAAAGGTGCATCAATCAGTGGGGAGTAGATAGGCATGACAGATTACAACGGGGGAGAACGGTCCGCATTACGTACCCTTTCACTACTTGCAAAGATTTTCCTACGTTTATTTGCAAACAGGGAATACCTCCAAAAAGAACTAATTCCCAAACAGTCAATGTTCGGACAATCAATCAATCAATGAGGAATGAAATAGGTACGACGTGTTAAAGGCTTGCGTTACCTACCCTTCACTATCTGCAAAGGGAGATAGAATATTCCTATTCTTCCTCGTTTGCAGGTAGAGAAGATCGTTAAGAGAATTAACTTCGAACAATTCAATGCTCGATTGAAACAATCAACAAGGGGTACTGTGAACACAAATGAACGCCGCTTATATACATACGCATTGCTATTTTCAACAGGTTGTTCCTAATGTTTCTATTTTAGCGAGGTCAAAAGAGATCCCATTAGTGGCCTACTGATTTTGCTCGATTCCTTTTGTTTTTTTACACCATTTTTCGCTATCTGCAAAGACTAAACAGAGTATTGCGACTCTGTGCTTGTTTGTAAATAGAGAATGAACCAAAGAGAACAATCAATCAAATGGAGAGAGAAGCAGGCACGACGGATTACAAAGGGGGAAAGGGCTGCGTTAACTACCCTTCACTATCTGCAAAGAGAGTACTCCTAATAGAAATGAGGGGTGGGGGGCAGCAATCAAAGCAGATCAGTGTGCATAAACACGAAAAAAAAAATTCTTACCACGTACTTGACATTCGACAGCTTATGATATTTGCTATTAAAAAACCATTGAAATTCACTGAAAAAACCATAGGTTATAGACCATATATAGTTAGGAATTAGCATTTAAAAAACCTTATTTTACTCACACAAAACCATTGAAATTCCATATATAGTTAGTTGCACTAACTATATATTGCGCACCCGCAATCCACTGCTGATGATGTCACATATTACATCATTCATGACATGGTCAGTGACATCACTGATGACATCACTGATGACATCTCAAATGACATCACTGATGACATCTCATTTGACATCAATGACCACATCACTGATGATATCATTCATGTGACAATACAATGCATCTCCTCACATTTTAATATAACCTCTGTTTCACCCAGTGTTAAAAACAGAGTATAATTTTTGAAACCATTGACACACCAATACTAGTTACTACATACGTACTCACTGATTCCTACGTCTACACACACATTCACTCATTCACCCATACAATCATTCATACATACAATCACTCATGTTTACAACACAATCATATGCACTCATACACCTATACAGACACTCACACTCTGCCACTCATCCATGGAGTTACTCACACACCTAGTCAGTCCTGTAAAGAATCAATCACACTTCCATTTTCTACTCTATACAGTTAAACATAGAGCACCTTACGTTTTCAACCATATACTAACACATACTTACTCTCTTATACAATCATTGATACAAGTACACATTGATCTGTACAGAGTCACACACCTCCCATCCAGCCACACACACACTCAGTCTCCCATGCAAATACTTGGGCAATCAATCAATAACCCATATAGTTACTCATATAGCTACTGATCAACACATGCAGCAGTTTACAGAACAACAGACATAATGATGCACAAATTAAGACAGTTTAGTCACTAACCCATGCACTCAGTGAGACACATTTAATCACTCACTCATACATTCAGTCATGCACCTACTAAATCCTTCGTCCAGACACTTATACATCCACTCATTCTTCAATATGTAAGACATATTTTAACTTTACAGAAACATAGTCACTGGATGTTGTCATCAGTGATGTCACTGACCATGTCATGAATGATGTAATATGTGACATCATCAGCAGTGGATTGCGGGTGCGCAATATATAGTTAGTGCAACTAACTATATATGGAATTTCAATGGTTTTGTGTGAGTAAAATAAGGTTTTTTTAAATGCTAATTCCTAACTATATATGGTCTATAACCTATGGTTTTTTCAGTGAATATATATATATATATATATATATATATATATATATATATATATTACCTACAGGCGGGCGCCAGTAGGTAGTTGTAGTTAGGACCTAGTTTCCATAGGAAATCCACAACATTCTATTTGGAATAGCTTTGCCGCTGGTGGACGAATCTTCGTGAATTTCTCCAAGAATATGGCCTGCTTGGTTCCGCTCCTTCCCTGAAAGATTGGGGGTGATTCATCAAGTGGGGGCTGAGAAAAAAGGGGGAGTCCCAAAACATGTTTTCCCCATGCAATTTTCCATAGGACCTTTAGCCAGGGCTACAGCACGAACGGCTGAACAGAATTACACCAAATTTGGCAGAGAGGTAGAGTTTGGTTCGCAGATTGTGCTTTTTATTAAATGGTGTAAATCTGTTCAGTAGTTTCTGAGAAAATTGCAAGTAAAATCACAGCGATATCTAGAGTCGGAGTTCAGTACGCGTACTGAAATCTGTTCAATCACGAGCGCGAGCTGCATGCTGATTGGCTGTGAACTGTCTGTCAACACTCGAAATCAGGAAGTGTTGGCAGCCATCTTGTGCCTCGCTAGAACCGAGTCACAAGAAAACAGTAAAACAAAGTTGAGAAATAAGGGAAGGGGGTAGGGTAGAGACATTCTGACCCCCTAGGCTTGCTCAGGGGGTCGTACATGGATGTTTAGGCTCTATTTTTTATTTTATTTTATTCAAAGAAAAATTGTGGCATACACGCATGTAAATACCTACAATTACTAGCAGGAGCTGCATGCTGATTGGCTGTCAATACTCCAAACCAGGAAGTGTTGGCAGCCATATTGTTTGTCGGGAGAGCAGAGTCACAAGAAATTAGTAAAACAAAGTTGAGAAATAAGGAAAGGGGGCAGGGTAGAAACATTCTGAGCCTATAGTCTTGGTCAGGGGGTGGTACATTGATCTTTAGGCTCAATTTTAATTTTTTTTAAATAAAAAATGGCGCGGTACTCGTGCAGTACTTGTACACGGTGGAAAAAGTGAAAAAAACATGTAGAAGTCCGTTTTACTCATTAGGTCCCGGGGGGCAAATTACGGGGGCAATTTTTCTGCATGATGGGGGCTTTTACGGTGCTCCGAGCACTGGGGAACGGCGCTCCTCTGGTCTTATTTTGAAGTATGCGGGGGGGTTACGTTTCTTCCCACCGCAGTCTCAGGGAGCGGCACCCCTCGGGTCTTTTTAGAAAAAAAAATGTTTTGAGCTCTTCCTCCCTCTCTTCCTGTACACGTTGTGGGGAACGCCACCATCTGGGGCAGTAATATGTAAAATTACCTTCCAGCTCCGGGTACCTGCATTGTCTGGAGTTTTTTATTAATGTTGGGAGGGTGAGCTTGATAATACGTCCTTGTTATTTCCCATAGAAGCCTATGTTCTGCTGTTAACATGGGCTTCTATGGGAAATAACAAGGCCGTATTATGAAGCTCATTATCGACGTTTTATCGGCTGTTTCCTGCCAATACAACGGCGATAATTTTAACACAGGTCCTTGATAAGATGCACCTAAATTTACTGGTAAAAAAAAAGAGCAATGGTCCATATTATCAACAAAAGGCGATACATTATTGTCGCTTTTATCGGCAGGAAACTGCCGATAAAGCGGCGATAATGGGCTTGATAAGATATCCCTGTGAATTGCAATAGAAGCCCAGGTTAACACTAGAACCTGGGCTGCTATGGGAATTTACAAGGGCCTATCATCAAGCCCATTATCACCGCTTTATCGAGGACCAGTGTTAAAATTATCGACGTTTTAAGGGCAGGAAACTGCCGATAAAGCGGCGATAATGGCCTTGATAATATGCCCTTGTGAATTTCCATAGCAGCCCGGGGTAACAGCAGAACCTGGGCTGTTATGGGAATTTACAAGGGCCTATTATCAAGCCCATTATTGCCGCTTTATCTGCAGTTTTCTGTCGATAAAAGCGGTGATAATGTATCGCCTTATGTTGTTGATAATGTGCTGCTTCGTTCCATGCCCTCCATGGCATTTTGCGATGCAGGGCGCGTTATGAAATTCGGGGCATATTATCAAGGACCGGTGTTAAAATGATCACCGTTTTATCGTATTCGTAGCGTATGCTGAGAATGATTAGCAGTAGAAACTATGGTGCGATCACTCTCTCACTGTCAAATGAGAGCACAGGGCGAGCTATGAGAATAGTTAGAAGTGCTCACTTATTGAAGATCCGATTCAGCTGTGTGTCTTATTGTGCGATGTTAGAAAATGCTTACATGATTACGGTATCTGAGCGTGGGGTTTGATTAAAAAAAAGTTGTGTTAATTCTTCTGCATGGGAAGCTGGATGTTTCCATCTGTCTGTCGATTTCGACCTTGAAAGCAGAGTCAACCAAATGAGTCGTATAAGAGCGCTATTGTCTCAAAAAGAGGTCACTCTTACATCTGCTAGAGAAACATTTGTCCTTCATGTAGCAAACACCCGCACAGGAGTGTATGCTTTGTTAAATACAGACGTGCCGTGGAATTTTAAGGAGTTAATTTAGACTATCTTTAATGCGTCCTTGAGTAGGGGGTTAGCTTACTTTTTTTAAGTTATAAGAATTGGTCTTGTGACTTCTGTAGAAAGTATATTTGGTGTCTTGTCGGTGTTTTTTCAATGCATTTTTTGCAGCATCTTTGGTGAATTGTGCTTAATGGTCACATTAGTTGCCAGTGTGCTTGTATTAATTAGTTTACTTAAAAATGGATGCACATCTTGCAGCAGACGACAATATTTCTCGGTTGTTGCTGGTCCGCAACCGAATGCTTAGTTACTATGGCACGCTGCCTCTTGCAACGTTGAGTGCAGCTTATGCATTATCGTTTCGATTCTCCTTTTTCACATGCGTTCAGCCTGTCTTCCATTGCCTGAGCTGTGATTTCGACTGGGCCCTGGATTTGTGTCTCTGCAGTACGGTGTCTCCCAACGCGGATTACGACCAGTTGATGAGTCCTTTAGTGGTTCATGACGTGCTCTGTTCTGGCGGCGGGATCATGGCCTTAGCAGTGATACATGGAATAATGGGATGTTGGAATGTTTTTGCAGCGGCGCATGAATTGTTGGCACGCAGTTACATTGAAGATGACCCGAGTTTTCCTCCGATGATGATAGAGGCTCCGGTTGTTGAGGAACATGTATGTTCATTCTCACTATTGAATTGGATGGCTGAAATGTTTTCAGATGAGAACACTGACTTCCTGTTGGAGGCTGTTGCTACATACTGTGCTTACATGCTGTTGGATTAAGATTGTTTGATTTTTCTGCGTATTCTTTATTTTTTAGCTACTGCTTTCTATCAAAGAGCGAATAACTTTTTGGGGGGAATGTGAACTTGACTCTAGTTTTTAGTCTTGGTGTGTGCGTTTTTAAGTAGCCGACATTCTAAGTGGCCCACGTTTATATCACGTGCTTTGATGAAGAAAGAGTGCCTTGGGACTGAGGCTTGCACTCACACCCTGTTAAGTTAGCATGCATTTATTAGAAGCTTACACGCTATTTTTGCTTGCCTGCTCTGCTTTGCACATGACACATACTTGTGATATTGTTTAGAAAAGGCTGAGTATTTTGTTTTATATGAGAATAATTTGGTATGCTAGATTTGTAAAGTGCCTCGCTAGTTTTGTGTGTATAGTGAGAGCATGGAACATCAAAGTTATCTTGAATACTGTGTCTGTTATTCAGAATGATCCTCGGAAGTTCGAGCCATAATACATATGCAGTTGTGTCCACCTTTGATACATGCGCTTTTCATAATGCATTGTGGAGGCAAAGTTACACACAGTTGGAGAACATTCGTAACTTGACAGTTTGTGGAACACTGAATGTGATCTATTACTGCTGAATACCAGAGGTATGGGTGAGACCATATAATCCTATGAGACTTTCTGTAGTTATAAACTAATCTGCTAGGTAGGGATGGTGAAATGTAGGTATATTTTACATTTGTTTACCTTTAGTATTATAGGATGCTTTTTCCGTTTGTATCTTATAGAATAGTAACAATGCTGACAACCTTGTTTGTGATATTATGTTTGGTTGTATTATCTAAGGTACTGTGCATGAGATTTTGGCATTAGAAATAAACATTTCAAAGTTGCACATTTCTTTATTTACATCTTGTATTGGACTGGTGTAAGACTATAATGAAAGAGTGCTATTGTTATCCACGTAACTTCATGTAATCTAAGTGGCATGTTGTGGGTTGACTGGTCATTGGTGTTTTTGCTCTAGGGCAGTGGTTCCCAAACTTTTGACTCCTGAGGACTCCCCATAGTCACCACTGGAAGCCGGGGACCCCCAAGCAATTTGTAGGATTTAAATTTCAAACATTAAAACCGTAATTCAGAAACAATTAACACATATGTGCACACAAAACAAATACTCAAATTACTAATGATTTTAGTGGCATATTTACAAGCCCCTATCACCATGGGAACATCACTTTCTGAGAGTTTTCTGTGGCGATAGGGGCTTTGCCTTATTTACAAGGCAACGTTAAGCCACTTAACGTGGCTTAACGGTCCCTTGTAAATAAGACTCCCTTTGACACAATGCTTAGCTTGAAAGCGGTGGGCAGTGCGTGTTGTGGTGGGCGTTTCCTCTACGACACACATTGATTTTGACGCTGCCGCCTATTTACAAGAGCAGCGTAAATGGGAAGCAGCGCCAAAATTAAGGCCAGGGAAAACCTGGTCTTAACTTGGCGAAACAATGAGAAATGCTTTATTGCTCCTCGTTTTTGTAAAACGCCTTGGATTGTTTAGGTTCAGGAAGGCGACCCTTCCTGTACATAAACAATCTTAAAAAAAATACATTTTGTAACTTCATGTGTGATGCATTAAGCATTACACATAGAAGTGACAAAATTAGATTTTAATATTGTTTATGTGCAGGAAGGGGGACCTTCCTGCACATAAACAATCTTCCCCTATTAAATGTAGCGCCAGTGCAGGGAAAACGCAGGGCTGCACCATATTCTTGTAAATATGGTGCAGCCTTGCGTTTCTGAAGTAGTACAGTGTGTTGTTAAGCCAAGGAGGCTGGTCTGGAGAAGCACAAACTCAGGATTCAGAATATAACACAGTGGTTAGCATTGACTTTAACAATAAAAATGTATTTCCACCCAAAGAAACGTTTTTAGAAGCATCAGGATACTGAAAGACTGAAAAAATGCATGTCACTATCTTGTACCTTGCAGTTTGCAAGCAGTTGTTTGATGAGTTTTTTGGTGACTGTGCTAGATTACGATTGTCACTTATGAACTGCAGTGTAACAAAATAATCTGTGTGACAAAAGCTGTAACCCACTGACCGATGCATATCAAATACTGTTTTTTAAAATGCATGGTACACTTCTTTGCAGTAGGCATATTAACCCTCTGTGTTACATTAGTTCAGTCACAGCTGTCACTGGACAAAACTCTCATGTCCCTCCAGGAGGAAAATCAATCACTGTTGTTATCTTAAAATTTGTATTGTTCTTTGAAAACTGCTAATGAAACAAGATACTTTGCAGTGCTTTTAAAACTGCTGCCTGTGGACCCCCTGGGAATGTGTCAGGGACTCATGGGGGTCCGCGAACCACAGTTTGGGAAACACTGCTCTAAGGCGAAGAACCAATGAGTCACTGATTGCTAGTCTGGTAGGTTGTTTGTGTAGTAAGGTGGGTTTTGGAACACCGTAATACACTGAGGTCCTAAGTCTTTATGCACAGTTCTGTGTATGAGCTGAATTCCTGGAAAAGTGGTTACAACAAAAAGGCTTGATAAAGGGCTTGCACTTTGAATATGAATATAAAATAGAAGAATAGTTGATGATCACAGTTAAGGAATGCAGCAATTAGATGTGTATGTGTGGATGATGTGTAGATTGAGTGGAAGAGGAAAAACTTGAAAAATTAGAGAGGTTTTAGAGATGCAAACTTTCCATTTCTTTGTAAAGGAAGTGGGTGTTTAGTTTTCCAGTGCAAATATATATTCAGTAAAAAAAAACATAGGTTTCAGGCACGTTATAGTTAGGTATAAGCATTTAAAAAACCTTAGAAATTCACTGAAAAAAACTGAAGTTTCACACATGTTATACTTAGCTGGACATTTCACTCATACAAAACCATTGAAATTCCCCCGTTATAGTTAGTTCAGCTAACTATAACTCGCGTGCCCGCAATGCACTGCTGATGAAGCCACATATTACATCACTCATGACATGGTCAGTGTCATCACTCATGACATCACTGATGACATCTCAAATGATATCACTGATGACATCACTGATTACATCATCCTTGTGAAAGAGTGGCAGACCTCCTCTCACCCTAATATAACCTTTGATACATATATTCAAAAATAGAAACTACAATTTTGAATAGAATGGAGAGATACCAATACCAGTTACAACAACCTATTCAGTAATTCCACCATCTACATACACATCCACTCATTGACCAACAGTTCTATATAGCCACTCATACATGTACTCACTCATTATATGTAGTCATACACCTATACATCCTGTTACACACCGATACTCATCCATACAGTTACTCACACATATACTCACACATGCAAATCAACTATCAAACATTTACTTGCATATAAAGCTATACACACACCATTACACTTACTTTAAAGAAACATACACATACTTACTCTCTTAAACAGTCAATTATAGAAACACATACTTATTTATACAGGAACTCTTCCATTCTGTCACACTCTGACATATAATACATCAATACTCACATATAGTAGATTAAAACATATATAGTTACTCATAAAGATACTATTGACAGTCATTCACTCACTAACACACCCATGCACACTCATCCACCCATACAGTCCTGCACACATGCTGTCTTCAAAACACCTACAAACAGTGAGTCACTCAATCATGCATCTATACGCTAAGTAATACTCCCCACCGAACCATACAGAGACTCATACTGATAGTTAAAAAGCCAACTAATAACTCTTACAGACACTCATGTAGCTACTCACCAACCCATCCAGCCACTTATAGAGAAAGTTAGACACTGATACAGATATTTACATATTCAAACATTAGTTGCTAATACATGTATTCACTAAGATACACTTAATAAGTCAGTTATGCAATTATTTTTACAAAAAAATCCAATTAGACATTTATTTACCCATTTTATTCTTCCAACAACCTTTAGATATACATATATAAAAAATATTTATTTTTCATTAAGACACACATTCACTGGATGATGTCATCAGTGAATTTCTAAGGTTTTTAAATGCTAATTCCTAACTAGAACGTGTGTGAAACCTATGTTTTTTTCAGTGAATATATCTATATATATATATATATTCACTGAAAAAACCATAGGTTATAGACCATATATAGTTAGGAATTAGCATTTAAAAAACCTTATTTTACTCACACAAAACCATTGAAATTCCATATATAGTTAGTTGCACTAACTATATATCGCGCACCCGCAATCCACTGCTGATCATGTCACATATTACATCATTCATGACATGGTCAGTGACATCACTGATGACATCACTGATGACATCTCAAATGACATCACTGATGAGATCACTGATGACATCATCCAGTGACTGTGTGTTTCTGTAAAGTTTAAATATGTTTTACATATTGAAGAATGAGTAGATGTATAAGTGTCTGGACGAAGGATTTAGTAGGTGCATGACTGAATGTATGAGTGAGTGATTAAATGTGTCTCACTGAGTGCATGGGTTAGTGACTAAACTGTCTTAATTTGTGCATCATTATGTCTGTTGTTCTGTAAACTGCAGCATGTGTTGATCAGTAGCTATATGATTAACTATATGGGTTATTGATTGATTGTCCAAGTATTTGTATGGGAGACTGAGTGTGTGTGTGGCTGGCTGGGAGGTGTGTGACTCTGTGCAGATCAATGTGTACTTGTATCAATGATTGTATAAGAAAGTAAGTATGTGTTAGTATATGTTTGAAAATGTAAGGTGCTCTATGTTTAACTGTATAGACAAGAAAATGGAAGTGTGATTGATTCTTTACAGGACTGACTAGGTGTGTGAGTAACTCCATGGATGACTGGCAGAGTGTGAGTGTCTGTATAGGTGTATGAGTGCATATGATAGTGTTGTAAAGATGAGTGATTGTATGTATGAATGATTGTATGGGTGAATGAGTGAATGTGTGTGTAGACATAGGAATCAGTGAGTACGTATGTAGTAACTAGTATTGGTGTGTCAATGGTTTCAAAAATTATACTCTGTATTTAACACTGGGTGAAACAGAGGTTATATTAAAATGTGAGGAGATGCATTGTATTGTCACATGAATGATATCAGTGATGTGGTCATTGATGTCATTTGAGATGTCATCAGTGATGTCATCAGTGATGTCACTGACCATGTCATGAATGATGTAATATGTGACATCATCAGCAGTGGATTGCGGGTGCGCGATATATAGTTAGTGCAACTAACTATATATGGAATTTCAATGGTTTTGTGTGAGTAAAATAAGGTTTTTTAAATGATAATTCCTAACTATATATGGTCTATAACCTATGGTTTTTTCAGTGAATTTTCAAGGTTTTGTAAATGCTAATTCCTAACTATATATGGTCTATAACCTATGGTTTTTTCAGTGAATTTCAATGGTTTTTTAATAGCAAATATAAGCTGTCGAATGTCAAGTACGTGGTAAGTGAAAACATTTTCGTGTTTATGCACACTGATCTGCTTTGAATGGTGCCCCCCCCCTCATTTCTATTAGGAGTACTCTCTCTTTGCACATAGTGAAGAGTAGTTAACGCAGGCCTTTGCCCCCGTTGTAATAAGTCGTGCCTGCTTCTCTCTCCATTTGATTGATTGTTATCCAAGTATTTACTGTTTTAGAATTGGTTCTCTTTGGTTCATTCTCTATTTACAAACAAACAGTCGCAATACTCTGTTTAGTCTTTGCAGATAACGAAAAATCGTGTAAAAAAAAAAAAGAAAAGGAATCGAGCAAAATCAGTAGGCCACTAATGGGATCTCTTTTTGACCTCGCTAAAATAGAAACATTAGGAACAACCCCTCATGACAAATACAAAACTAGTGAGATGAACTGAACTCCACACAATGATGGCTGCAAAACAGCTCGGCTCCGCCACCCACCCCGCCCAAAATAACGATAAAGAGCGGCTGCCATGATTGGTTGCGGAATGGCCACGACGGAGCTACGAAATGGTGCTGCTCTCATGCTAACCCCAGCTTCAGTCTGAAACTTCCAGAAACACTGTAGACTACCAATTCGATCAGTTCCGGTAGCGCCCCAATGTAACCCGGTAGAGAAGAACTAGCCCTCCCCTCTTTGACTGATGGTTCTTGTTGCCTGTCCCTTCTGTTGTCATTTAACAGAACTATTTAGCCTGCTGAAAGGGGTTGTGTTCCGACCGCTGGTTGGTGGAGACATTTTGACTATATTCTGGACCTGCGTTGTCGCGTAATGCGTCATATGACGCGCCGCGTTAGCGCATCCGGAAGTCATCCGGGGCGCGCAGCGCGTAACGTAAGCATAACAAGTCATGTGACTTGTTAATAAAACTTTTCATTGGTTCATTTTACTTTTCTTATTCTAATGATGAAAGGCTTGGTCATATGACCTAAAAATTACGCTTTTTATTACTTCCGAACATAATTTTTTCTTAAATATATGTTATAATGTTCCAGGCTAATGTACTTTCCCGGAAAATTTACAACTGTCCTGCAAGTAAAATATATTCTTTTTTCGAGAAAAAGAGCGTTTCTTCGTCCCATGACGGAGCCGTTGAGCAAAAGAGGGTCGACCTGCTGTCTTAGTCACCGATACGCCTGAATATGAGATTCTTATCGATCACTTTATGTTGCAGGAGTAGAAAACACAACAGCCCTTGACCATTTATCTTTACTGCGTTCCTTCGAATTATACCTTTTACCCTTCATGTAATTGGTCTGCTTTATTTCACTTGCCTTTTAATGATTCTAAAACAGTGACTATTATTAAAAACTTTACCAATGTATATACTACTACCATGTTTTCTTTTAAAAACCTTTATTGTGAAAATTTCATTACACAAATACGAGCCTATAACCACGTGGGCCGGCCACGGAGCAAACTGTAATCGTATATGATGAGTAGACATTTACACTGTAGAGGAACGTAACGGGCGGGCCATTAGGTTGCAAGAACTAAGGTGTCTAACAGTTACGGAATCGGTGGACGTACATTTTATAATTAAAATACGACAGGGCCAGTTACAATAAAATTATCTAGATATACATTTGCGGGCAAGTACCATGGGTGACGTTAATTCAAACTTTCAATAGTACAGTAATCAATAACACATCAGAACTTAATATCAATAGGGATGTCGAAATATTCAATCAATTCTCGTCCCCGCCTGCCATGTGCTTCAAAACTGCATACGTATCTCGTGATTTCAAGGTTCTGCAACCAGTACACAACAAGGAGTTACGACTCCCATTTATTCCGGCGCCATTTTGGGCGAGGACGGGCAGGTCCAGGATATAGTCAAAATGTCTCTACCAACCATCGACTATGATGATGTTCATATGCTGTATTTATTAGAGTAACACTCATCTGTCCACATGAAATTAATTTGCCACAATCTAAACATGTCATTTTAATCTTTCCAAAGTTCTTCTAAATATTTGGGACCGTTTCCCTTGCCTCTGATGCTGTCAGTGCCACTTCTTTGATGAATGTACTAGCAGGTCAGGGGTTCTCCTCCAAATCTCTTTTATGCAGCACTATCATTAATTGGTGCCACCTCTCCATATGACGATGCATGGTATAGTTACCATAACTATATTTTTTTTCAGTTCCTCTGGCGAGTTCATCGTGGCAGATGATGCGTGTAACGTACCGGGCATTTACCTTTTTTTGCATGTACAGGAAAGGAAAAAAAAATCGAGCGTCCGAGTTCTAAGGTGTCCCAGGGCCATTTTAGTGGACCAGGCCCAAATCCAAAGAACAGGCCGCCATTTTGAGAGTCCTGTTGCAGCCGCCTGTCGCTGTAGCATCAAGAGCAGCCGAAACTCAGCTGAATGGCAACTGAAACGGTTAAAGGGGCGCCCCACTACAGCAGACGAGCCTCCACCTAGGAAGGCCCGTTCATGCCGCCTCCCCCCCCCCCCTTTGGGCACCCCACGCCGTTATTCGGAGCAGTATTGTAGGATGGCCACACCAGTGCGGCAACTTGCTAGACATCACCTCGGTGGTAACCGAATCTCAGCCCCTTGTGGTGTCTCCTCTTCAGAAAATATTCTTGCGCTACCTTTGCCCCATTCACACATCGGTCCGCTACTGACGCCATCTCACAGGCTAATGGGGCGCCCCACGCCGAGCTTCAGCATTGTAGGATGGCCACACCAGTACAGCAACTTGCTAGACATCACCTCGGTGCCATCCGGATCTTGGCATCTCAGCGCCTTGTGGTGTCAGTCAGAAAATATTGTTGCGCTGCCTTTGGCCCCATTCGCACATCGGTCCACTACTGACACCATCTCACAGGCCAACAGGGCGCCCCACGCCAACTTTTACCATTGTAGGATGGCCACATCAGTGCCACAACTTGCTAGACACCACCTCGGTGCCATCCGGATCTTGGCATCTCAGCGCCTTGTGGTGTCTTCAATTCAGAATATATTGTTGCGCTGCCTTTGGCCCCATTCGCACATCGGTCTGCTACTGACGCCATCTCACAGGCCAACGGGGCGCCCCACGCCGACTATCAGCATTGTAGGATGGCCACACCAGTACAGCAACTTGCTAGACATCACCTCGGTGCCATCCGGATCTCGGCGCCCCACTGCAGATGAAGTGCCTCAACTATGAAACCACCACGGTGACATCCGGATCTTGGCGCCTTGTGCTGGTTCCGGCCTATTCACACATCGGTCCGCTACTGACGCCATCTGACAGGCTAATGGGGCGCCCCACGCCGAGTTTCAGCATTGTAGGATGACCACACCAGTACAGCAACTTGCTAGACATCACCTCGGTGCCATCCGGATCTTGGCATCTCAACGCCTAGTGGTATCTTCCATACAGAAAATATTGTTGCGCTGCCTTTGGCTCCATTCGCACATCGGTCCGCTACTGACGCCATCTCACAGGCCAACGGGGCACCCCACGCCGACTTTCAACATTGTAGGATGGCCACACCAGTGCGGCAACTTACTAGACACCACCTCGGTGCCATCCGGATCTTGGCGCGTTGTGCTGCCTTCGGCCTATTCGCACATCGGTCCGCTACTGACGCAAACTCACAGGCCAACGGGGCGACCCACGCCGACTTTCAGCATTGTAGGATGGCCACACCAGTGCTGCAACTTGCTGGACACCACCTCGGTGCCATCCGGATCTTGGCGCGTTGTGTTGCCTTCGGCCTATTCGCACATCGGTCCGCTACTGACGCCGCCTCACGTGCCAACGTATTTTCTCCGCATTTTATACCCTATGCCGCATAACAGGTCATGTGACTTGTTTATAAAACTTTTCATTGGTTCATTTTACTTTTGGTTTCCTAATGATGGAAGGCTTGATCATATGACCTAAAAACAACACTTTTCATTGGATGAAAACTTTTTTTTTTTCCCAAACGATGAAAGCCCCACCTTGTTTCTGGATGTTTCAGACTGAAGCTGGCGTCCGCATGAGAGCACCACCATCTCGTAGCTCCGTCGTGGTCATTCCGCGAGCAATCATGGCAGCCGCTCCCCACCAGAAGCCTACAGAAGTCGGGGGCCCCCAAAACTTTTGATGAATCCTCAAGGCGGAGGGGACGCTTTCGAAAATGGGGTCCAAGACCTAGCAGACAAGCGTCCGATTTCCAAGGTGTCCCAGGGCCATTTCAGTGGACCAGGCCCAAAAAGGAAACAGCCTGCCGCCATTTTGAGAGTCCTGTGACAGCCGCCTATCGCTGCACCGCAAGAGTGGGCGCAACTCAGCTGAATTGCGGCTTTTGACACAGTGGACCAAAAGCGGACGGAATGGCAACTGAAACGGTAAAGGGGCGCCCCACTACAACAGATGAGACTCCACCTGGAGAGGCCCGTTCACGCCGCCTCCCCCGGGGCGCCCCACGCCGTTATTCGGAGCAGCATTGTAGGATACCAAAACCAGTGCGGCAACTTACTGGACAACACCTTGGTGCCATCGTTCTGCTGCCTTGGAACTATTCGCACAACAGTTTGCTACTGATGACCCACCCCCCGCGACGCCCCACGCCAGAAATCTGGACGTTGTGCTGCGTTGGGACTATTCGCACAGCCGACCGCTACTTCGTTGTTTTTCCCTAAAAATGTTTATATGTTATTACTGTTTTTGTTTTCTTGTATATATTTATAAGTTATTAAAGTTTTATAATCTTACTACTTTGTTGGAGTGCTATATATTTTTAATGTGACACATAATTGTAAAAACTTTGATGTACAAAGAGTCATCCCTGGAATCTTCCGCTTCAGGCTCGGTCCCCTCCCCAATCACAATACAGGATGGTTTTCAGGTAATAGGAACGCGTCTGCTGTGACGGATCTCATCGAGTGTGGGCCTTGATCTACTATAACTCCTTTGAAGAGGGGTGATTCTTTACAGCTGGGGCCATAAACTACATCTGCAGGGCTAGCTGATACCCTAGGACCGGCCTGGACAATCGGACACAGAGGAAAAGGAGTGTCAGAGGGTGCGGTAGTGAATAGGGCGAAAGGGAGGTGTCGGGCGGGCACAGGGTGTGATTCTCAGGGAAGAGCAGCGCAGATGGGGGGTGGTTTATTACCCATGCATAAGACAGAGAGCGGGGGTGACCACTGCCTGGGGGAGATGCTTGCGAGGGTGGGGAGCCATGCTAAGGATCGACAGCGTGCACAGAGTGGGTCTGGTCAAGGCATCTAAAATGACTGCCGTGCACGACAAAAGTGTGGCATTTGAAAAAAGGCAAGATGGCGCAGACAATGTTTTTCAACACTTCCTGATTTCCTTCGAATCGAACGTTAACAGACGTTGGGGCATATTACCAAAGTTAAGCGATATTTATCCCTAACGATGCTTAGCAACGATTTTTTTACCGCTAAGCATCGTCAGAAATTATCTCAGATAAACCTTGCTATTATCAAGGTTTATCGCAAATACGATAAACGACCGCAATGCATTAATATCGCTGAAAACTCAGCGATATTCATGCATTACCGAGCTAATGCTCTTAGCCATGTTATCCACCTCCCATTGGAGAACATGCCTAAGAACTGCTCAGGGCAGGTGCTAGCTTTTGGAGATATTCGCGCTTATCGCGAATATTTCCAAAAGTTGATAATAGGAGATAGCGATGTTAGCTACTGTTTCCAGTCGCTAACATCTTGGCATGCCCACTTTGCATGTCATTAGTGATAAATATCACTCACATGCAAAGTGGGGCCCAAGATGGTCGCTATCTCCTACTAGCCGTCGCTAACTGGTGTTAGCAACAGCTAGGTAATACAGATATAATTTTATCTCCGCGAAGCGGAGCGCTGTTACAGATATATATCTTGTTTTTGAACGTTAATTTCTCAAAATCCACTGAAGCACATATATTGAGACCTAGCAAAGGCACATCGGGCTACCAGTCCCTAATATTTTACCAAGTTTCGTGCAAATCCATTCAGCCGTTTTATTATTAATTTTTTTTGCCCCGCGGGGCCCTTTTAAAACCTCCACATCAAACCTAAGAGGTCAAGGAGGATCTACTATGCCCCCTTATGGTCATTTGCCCCTTCGCTTTGGCCTCCTTGTCTCTCGATCCTACCGAGAGACAAGATGGCGGCCGCTACGGACTGTTTGCAATGTTTACAGACGCCGGAGAACCAATCAGCTTCGCAAACCTCCGTTACGCGAAGCGGAGCGCTGTTACAGATATATCTTTTTTTGAACGTTAATTTCTCAAAATCCACTGGAGCACATATATTGAGACCTAGCAAAGGCACATCGGGCTACCAGTCCCTAATATTTTGCCAAGTTTCGTGCAAATCCATTCAGCCGTTCGATTATTGACATTTAGATACGTCTACAGCCTGAATGGCTGAACAGAATTACACCAAACTTGGCAAAATGGTACATCAAACCTAAGAGGTCAGGGAGGATCCACTATGCCCCCTTATGGTCATTTGCCCCTTCGCTTTGGCCTCCTCTTGTCTCTCTATCCTACCGAGAGACAAGATGGCGGCCGCTACGGACTGTTTGGAATGTTTACAGACGCCGGAGAACCAATCAGCTTCGCTTCACAAAGCTCCGTTGCGCGAAAAGTACGCGAACTGGAGCACTGCCCGGTCCGCTGTTACAGATATATATCTTTTTTTAAACGTTAATTTCTCAAAATCCACTGGAGTACATATATTGAGACCTACAAAAGGCACATCGGGCTACCAGTCCCTACAATTTTGCCAAGTTTCGTGCAAATCCATTCAGCCGTTCGGGCTTAAAGTGAGGCCAACCGCCCTATGGAAAACTCAATGTTAAAAACACGTTTTGGGACCCCCCTTTTTTCTCAGCCCCCCCTGGACGAACCCCCCCAAATTTTCAAGGGCTGCTCAGAAACAAAATGTGCCATTTTCCTGAAAATTTCAGCCAATTCCGTCCACAAACGCCAAAGTTATTAGACATAGAATTTTCAAAAATCCCATAGAGAAAAAATCCTAACTATATTCACTGAAAAAACCATAGGTTATAGACCATATATAGTTAGGAATTAGCATTTACAAAACCTTGAAAATTCACTGAAAAAACCATAGGTTATAGACCATATATAGTTAGGAATTAGCATTTAGAAAACCTTATTTTACTCACACAAACCATTGAAATTCCATATATAGTTAGTTGCACTAACTATATATCGCGCACCCGCAATCCACTGCTGATGATGTCACATATTACATCATTCATGACATGGTCAGTGACATCACTGATGACATCACTGATGACATCTCAAATGACATCACTGATGATATCTCATTTGACATCAATGGTCACATCAATGATGATATCATTAATGTGACAATACAATGCATCTCCTCACACTTTAATATAACCTCTGTTACACCCAGTGTTAAATACAGAGTATAATTTTTGAAACCATTGACACACCAATACTAGTTACTACATACGCACTCACTGATTCCTACGTCTACACACACATTCACTCATTCACCCATACAATCATTCATACATACAATCACTCATCTTTACAACACTATCATATGCACTCATACACCTATACAGACACTCACACTCTGCCACTCATCCATGGAGTTACTCACACACCTAGTCAGTCCTGTAAAGAATCAATCACACTTCCATTTTCTAATCTACACAGTTAAACATAGAGTACCTTACATTTTCAAACATATACTAACACATACTTACTCTCTTATAGAATCACTGATACAAGTACACATTGATCTGCACAGATTCACACACCTCCCAGCCAGCCATACACACACTCAGTCTCCCATACAAATACTTGTGCAACCAATCAATAACCCATATAGCTACTTATATAGCTACTGATCAACACATGCAGCAGCTTGCACAACAACAGACATACTGATGCACACTTTCAGACAGTTTAGTCACTAACCCGTGCATTTAGTAAGACGCATTTAATCACTCACTCATACAGTCAATCACGCACCTACTAAAACCTTCATTCAGACACTTATACATCCACTCATTCTTCAATATGTAAAACATATTTAAACTTTACAGAAACACATAATCACTGGATGTTGTCATCAGTGATGTCATCAGTGATGTCACTGACCATGTCATGAATGATGTAATATGTGACATCATCAGCAGTGGATTGCCGGTGCGCGATATATAGTTAGTGCAACTAACTATATATGGAATTTCAATGGTTTTGTGTGAGTAAAATAAGGTTTTCTAAATGCTAATTCCTAACTATATATGGTCTATAACCTATGGTTTTTTCAGTGAATTTTCAAGGTTTTGTAAATGCGAATTCCTAACTACATATGGTCTATAACCTATGGTTTTTTCAGTGAATTTCATTGGTTTTTTAACAGCTAATATCTGTAGCTGTAAAATGTATTCTTCTTTAAATCCAAAAATATATTTTATGTTTATTAATATTTTTTTTTTTAAATATTTTTTTTTTCTTCGTTCCCGCTTCGCGAATCGGGAAACTTCCCGTTAGCTGACCTTGATGCCGCGAAATAGACCGCGAGCCGGTAAACGTTTCTTTACCGCAACTGCCGTGTTAGAAAACAACATCGTGACGCCTCCCGTCCTTATGACGTTTCGCGTTGTCGCGTGATACGTCATATGACGTGCTACGTTAGCGAACTGGTACGCGAAGCGAGGCGCAAAGCGCAGGTTTCTGGAAGCAAACCGGGAGGCCCTGCAAAGCGCGTAACGTAAACACAGCAGGTCATGTGACTTGGTAATAACACTTTTCATTGGTTCATTTCACTTTTGGTTTCCTAATGATGTAAGACTAGGTCATATAATCTAAAATGAACACTTTTCATTGGTTGAGAACTATTGTTTTTCCCAAATGATGAAAATCCCTCCTTCTTTCCTCACTCTGACTTTCCTCATTGTGAGAGAAAGACCCTTTGTTACCAGTGAGCAAGGGCTTCTTTAGTAGCTTCAGCTGGTGCTTCCCCACCACCTCCACCACATCCAAGGAAGAGTGGACCACCTGCTGAAGTTATAATTCAGCAAGAAGAGGAAGAACA
This sequence comes from Lissotriton helveticus, assembly GCF_964261635.1. Lineage (NCBI taxonomy): Eukaryota > Metazoa > Chordata > Amphibia > Caudata > Salamandridae > Lissotriton > Lissotriton helveticus. Next base: position 1,965,234,444 of record NC_136068.1, on the reverse strand, counting down.
GGAACAGGAGGAAGAGCACGAAGAGAGGCAGTTTTTGCCTGAGCAGCCCAGGACGTCTCACCAGAAAGAAAACTTCATTTGGCAATTCTTTAAAATTCCCAAAGGTCAGAAAAAAGTAAATGCAAGATACGTAACTTGCCTTATATGTCAAGATAGACTGTCCAGAGGGACCGACAAAAAATACAGTTTCGGAAACTACACAATGCATCGCCATATGACTAGGTGGCATCCTAACAACTACAGTGCTGCACAGTTTTGTAACGACCTAGATAATCTCCCTATTATGGCCAGAAGATCTGTTGTACCAGAAGTATCGGGACCAGAGGGCAGGGAGATGGTGCCAAATATACAAACGAGATTTCGTGAAGTAAAACAAGTCTGCGTACATTGCAGTGGATTCATTTGCTACGGAGAAAGTAGCATCACTCTGATCAACAGAGCTTTTGACAATCATGCTCATGTTTGTCCGAAACGCCCCAAACAATAAATTCTTTTTTTTTTTTCTTGCTCCTGTTGAGCCCTTTACAATGAATCGTTTTCGTTGCCCCCTCCAAAAAAAAAACAAAAAAAATATAAAACTGTTCAGAAAAATTCAAAAAAAGTAAAAAAATGTTCAGAAAAATAATAAAAAAAATATAAAACAACAAAAACAATAAAAAAAAAGTTCTTTTCAGATCTACCTCCCCGGTATTAAAAAATTGGTACAATATTTGGAACTGTGCCAACCTCTATTTCTCTTAGTTCGCTTCCCAGTTCGCTCGCCCGTACGCGAACCGGAAGCGAACCAAAAAAACAGTAAGTATAAGGGAAGGAAACAGACAGATATGTTAAAAGAAAGACAGCTATAGGGGAGTAAACTAGAGATACTATTACCCGTAATCCACTGCTGATGATGTCACATATTACATCATTCATGACATGCTCAGTATGTATGGAAAGGGGCAGATTTATATTAACTAGCACATCCCCAGAGATGCACCAGTTAACGTGCACCGCTGCTCTGCCACCCACGGTCTGCCGCATTTACAATCAGATAGGACAAAGCTGCATCAAAACCCTGCGCCTGCTTGAAGCAGGCATAGATCTTGACGCAGGTAGGCTGAAAGCTAAAGCAACAACTAAGTGTCGTGTGCAGAAGTTGCAAAAAAGGAAAAATGGCATTTAAACCAGTAATGAGCCCATGCTAACTTAACACAGTGTAAAGATATCCAGGATCTACATCAGTTTAGGGTTCACGAACCTGGCAGGTACAAGGCACTGAGGCTTTGCACCGTGCATATCTCATCCCAAATCATATGTTGTTTGTGAATGAAACAATTTCCCAGACCAAATGCTTTGGATTGGCTACTTCTAAAAAATTAAACACCCCTACTATCCCGGAGTTAGAGGAATATGATGGTTGGAGTAATTTTACTCGGTTGTCCATTAAAGATTTACAGGCCCTACTCCGTAATTCTTCCTTTAACATTTCCAGTATAAATCCAAAAGGTTGGCTGCTTTGGCAACGTGCCTTATCCACGGTTTAATAACGCTGCCTTTTGCTTTATATAAGTTTTCAAATTGTATGAAATATATACCAATAGGTCGTTATGCACCTTTAGGTAGTGGTTTTCTTCATGAGGTCTGGTCGCTTCCATACACATACAGATGTTTCAAAGATGATCAAGAAGTTTATCTGAATGGAGAGGAATGCACTGAGATGCCAGATCATTCACTAATGTGTAGGCACATACAGTTACACGGTTCATGCAACAAACACCGACCAAATATGGCTTGCGTGTTGCAAGGCACGCCAGTTCCTGCTATCATCCCCACGTTCAAGTTGTTGGAAAATGGTAGCTATTTGATGCTCAATAATGAAGATTGTTCTGGGTTAATTAAAAGTATTCCTTTTATCGTAACAGTAAGTGAACGGGTTATTTGCTGCAGAAATGTTCTATTTCCTCCCACACATGAACATAGGGAGTTTTCAATCTGGCCACAAATACCAACCTTGGGAGCAGATTTCAACGGCATGGCAAGAATAAGAGCTCTTTTGTCTCAGAGAGAGGTGGCCTTGAGTTCGGCCCGTGAAACTTTCGTGCTTCACATAGCGAACACCCGTACAGAGGTGCAGACCCTTTTAAAAACAGATTTGCCTTTCCATTTCAGCAAGATGGTTCGGACTATCTTTAACGCGTCCTCCACAAAGGGCCTGGCGCACTTTTTTAAAGTTGTTACCAGTGGTCTCGTGACTTCATTTGAGAAAATCTTTGGAGTCATCCCTGCTTTCTTTCATTCTATTTTTTCCACTGTGCTTGGTGGATTCCCATTTTTACTTGCATTACCAGCGGACGCTCTTGTGCTTTTTTACATTTTTAAATATGGATGTCCCTCCTGTGCAAGCTCCCGCCCTGCAGCTGCTGACGCTGTTCCGCAATCGCATGCTTGAATATTATGGCACAATGCCGTTGGCGATATTAAGCACGGCATATGGATTATCTTTTCGATTCTCCTACTTCACCTGTGTCCAGCCTGTATTTCACTGCCTGACCTGTGATTTCGATTGGGCCATTGACTTGTGTCTCTGCGGACCGGTTTCTCCTGACGTCGACTTTAATCAGCTGATGACTACTATCATTACTCACGAGTTGGTTTGTCCTGGCGAAAGGATTATGGCTGTGGCATTGATGCATGGACTAATTGGTCCCTGGAATTTACTGGCGGCAACACAGTCTTTCTTGGAACAGAGCTTTCTTGAAAACCCACCGAGCTGTCCTCTGATGGTGATAGAGGATCCGGTGCTGGGAGAGCACGTATGTTCTTTTCCGCTTTTAAATTGGATGGCTGAACTCTTTTCGGATGAAGACGGTGACTTCCTATTGGAGGCTGTTGCAGCTTATTTTGCATACACAGTTATGTCATAGACCTTTTTCATGTTTGAGTACTAGCATTTCATTGACAATTCATTGACTTATTTGTCAAGTTTTTATTATTTAGCTTGCCTATTGGCTTAAGCCTCGATAAAGTAGTTGGCTGTTTTATTTTTCTTTAGCATTACATTTTCCTAGTTTTTAATGTTTTACCTTGCGGACCGTCCACATATAAAGTTGCAATCTGCTCTCATGAGATGCCACTTCTATTATCTTATTCAGTTCGTTTCCGGATCATGGGGAGGTGTCATCTAGATCCTGGATATCTTTACACCGTGTTAAGTTAGCATGGGCTCATTACCGGTTTAAACGCCATTTTTCCTTTTTTGCAACTTCTGCACACGACACTTAGTTGTTGCTTTAGCTTTCAACCTAGTAGTTCATCGTGGTTTACATGAGAATAATATGTTATTGCTCTACTATCTGCTTTGCTTGTTAAACTATATCGTACAGCGACTGCTGAAGTTTCAAGAACAACACGATACAGAATTGTTATGAGGTCTGATCTCCACGACATGAGGCGGGTTTTATATTGCTTTGCCGAACACACGTACACAACACTTGATGCGGTTCACATGAAGAGAGAGCTGGTGTATGCTGATGTGATTCCTTCAAATCTAAGACACTAAAGTATGGGCACGCCCTAAACCAACACAAAGAGACCTTCTTAGCAAATAATATAATATGTGTATTAGGGAGGGTCAGATATAAGCGGCCGTGGAGGGAGTTACGGTGGGGCAGGGAGGCGGGGAGGGGGAGGGGCAGGGTGGAGCGGCTGCTTATAAGTGTTGCTAACTCTTATTCATTTACAGCATGTTAACATACTGTCACCATTCGCTTTTTATGTACTAGTAACTATGCTGGTAATTTTGCTACTGATAATATGTGTACTTGTATTATCTAAGATACTACGCCTGAGAAGACGGCATTAGTAAATAAACATTTCAAATACACATGTGTTCTTCTTAACTCGATGTTCTGGTTTCTAAGAAATATATAACGACCGACTCTTCATGAGTTCCACGTATCCTGAGGTACTATAAGTTCATATTCTGGATTGTCTAAACATTGAGAGTTTGTTATATCCAATGTGACACTGTACCTAGCTTGCTAAGGGGTTTTTGATTACTAAGGTGAGTTTTGGGGCACCCTAATTCGCCGAGGTTCCAATCCTCTGTCCACAGTTCTGTGTGAGAACAGAAACCCTGCGACAGGGGCACCCCTGAGCCTTGCTGGAGCTTCATCACACTTGCGATACAACTCCAGCAATGCGCCACCTTTACGGCACAGATACGTCACGCATCTGTGCTGTTTTTGCCCCATGATGCGCCGCATTGTAAATGCAGCACACCATAGGTGACGGAATAGCGGCACAGAATGACTAACACATCCCTGGTGATGCGCCAGTCATCATAAATCTATCCCTATGCTTCTTATCTTGTTAGAGATGAACCGCCATATGTATCATTAAAGTTTTTTGCATTTCCTAAATAGCGAACTTTAAGGAATAAATAGCGATTCTTTACCATTCCTAGTTTGCGATGAGCTATTTGCTAATTACAAATTACCCATTCATTTCCATGCAGCAGGAGGCCCATAGGAATGAAGGTGCAATTTGCGATTAGCAATTACCTCATCGCAAATTATGAATTTTTCCGAGGGTGCAGGGGTGTCTCAAGAACACCCTGCTGCACCCCTGAAAAAGAAATTTGGGGGCATATGGCGCACATAAATTTTGAAAACATTCCTTTACCTCAAAAACAATTTTCAACTCATAATTTGAAAACACTGCACATGGGGAAATTACTTAAAATGTCCTTAAGACACATAAAAGCGTTTTTTGATTGCCTTTGCAGCATGTTTCAGTCACCTTTAACATGCCTATGTAACGCAAACATTCAAAATCTAAATTTGCCATGCACAGGTGGGAGCATATTTACAAGCAATTTGCTCCACAGACAAACTTCTTACATTGAAATGGGAAAAATAACATCAGAGACTCTCAATTACCTTATAAAGAAGCAGACACCATTATGTCCTTGTCATCAATATTAAAACCATTGCTTTTTCTCAAAAACGATTTACAAGTCATAATTTGAAAACACTCCACAGCTCCTATGCACATAAAAACCCTGTCAGTACTAATACTTCACATTTTCTCCAATTACAATTTCTCAAAGAAACAAAATCTATTTGTAAAACACTTGAGACAAAGCAACATTTGAAAAACACAACTTTCTTCATAATTTTCTCCTTAAAGCACACTATTTTCTATCTAAATTAAAGAAATCTTTTCTCACCTTAGCAAATACTTTGAGTTTCAAAACAGTCTCAGAAACACACCAATTTGTCTTCAGCAGAGCAAAAGGTATGCACTCCAGAGTCTGCAGCTATCAAAAGCACAGAAATGCTGTAATTCTTCACACATCTCTCATGTCACCCAATCAAAACTCTTCCCTCACTTTTTTTCAAATCAAAACCCTTCCCCCCTCTGCCCCCTCTCTGCTTTTTCTGCATAGCAACCACCTCTTGCAAGACCTCAGGTGTTTCCAAGTTCACACAAACATGTTGAAATTGAACTCTGAACTCTCAGTGCACCTGCATATCCAGTGCAATCTTTCATTTAATGATTTTTTCTTCGCCACTCATAATACATCTTTCAACGAACTCATCCATGCACCCTAACTTTCTGTTTTCAGCAATCAAAATCCACCAATCACTCTTACTGCTTCATTAACACAGAAACTCCTCAGTTTTTTTCATTTTACACTCATTTTTTCAACTGCCATTTCATTGCCACACTTCATCTGACTGCAGGAGAACCTTCTCTCGCCATGTTTTCTGTCTGGATTGTTGGACATAGTTTCATCTATTGGGCTCAGAGGTACGCTGAAAACAGGAATTTACCTAACCTCAATTTACAAGATGTGGAAATTAAGTGGTTTGGCCACAGAGGATTAAAATGTCACCAATTGATACCATTGGTGAAAACCTTTATGCATTTGCCAAAACCTGACCTGTTAATTGTGCACTGTGGAGGTAATGATTTGGGCACTTTGACTGGGGTAGGTCTGGAAATGCTTTTAAAGGACACCTTTGAGCAATTGATGGCACTTTTTCCTCAGACTGCCTTGGTATATTCAAATATATGCCAAAGACAAAAATGGAGGTCTTCGAACCAATTTTGTCCACAAATTGAGAAATCGAGGAAGCATGTAAACAAATCTGTTTCAGCTCACATGAGAGACCATGGAATGGGCTCCCTGTACAACAATAACTTGCGTTACTACATGCAAGATATCTACAGAGGAGATGGAGTTCACTTCTCAGATGAGGGCAACAGAATTTTCACTCTGAATTTAAGACTGTGCATTGGTACCTACTTATAAGTACCTAAATGTACCATAAACCCAAAAGCTCTTCTCAGAGCTACCCTACATCTGATCACTCACAATTATTATTTTACCTTAACTTTTTTCACTAATTTTCAAGGAAGTACGCTCCCCAGAACGCTTCCCGGTTCGCGAACCGGGCGCACTCCACGCAAAAAAACTAAAAAAACGATATATTTTTTTTTTGCCCTGCGAGACCCTTTTAAAGCCTCCACATCAAACCTAGGGGGTCAGGGAGGATCTACTATGCCCCCTTATGGTCATTTGCCCCTTCGCTTTGGCCTCCTCTTGTCTCTCGATCCTACCGAGAGACAAGATGGCGGCCGCTACGGACTGTTTGGAATGTTTACAGACGCAGAAGAACCAATCAGCTTCGCAAAGCTCCGTAACGCGAAAAGTACGCGAAGCGGAGCGCTGTTACAGATATATATCTTTTTTTGAACGTTAATTTCTCAAAATCCACTGGAGCACATATATTGAGACCTAGCAAAGGCACATCGGGCTACCAGTCCCTACAATTTTGCCAAGTTTCGTGCAAATCCATTCAGCCGTTCGATTATTATTATTTTTTTTTTTGCCCCGCGGGGCCCTTTTAAAACCTCCACATCAAACCTAGGGGGTCAGCGAGAATCTACTATGCCCCCTTATGGTCATTTGCCCCTTCGCTTTGGCCTCCTCTTGTCTCTCGATCCTACTGAGAGACAAGATGGCGGCCGCTATGGACTGTTTGGAATGTTTACAGATGCCGGAGAACCAATCAGCTTCGCTTCACAAAGCTCCGTTGCGCGAAAAGTACACGAACTGGAGCGCTGCCCGGTCCGCTGTTACAGATATATATCTTTTTTTGAACGTTAATTTCTCAAAATCCACTGAAGCACATATATTGAGACCTACAAAAGGCACATCGGGCTACCAGTCCCTACAATTTTGCCAAGTTTCGTGCAAATCCATTCAGCCCTTCGGGCTAAAAGTGAGGCCAACCGCCCTATGGAAAACTCAATGTTAAAAACACGTTTTGGGACCCCCCTTTTTTCTCGGCCCCCCCTTGACGACCCCCCCCAAATTTTCAAGGGCTGCTCAGAAACAAAATGTGCCATTTTCCTGAAAATTTCAGCCAATTCCGTCCACAAACGCCAAAGTTATTAGACATAGAATTTTCAAAAATCCCATAGGGAAAAAATCCTAACTATATATACCTACTGGCGACCGCCAGTAGGTAATATATATATATATATATATATATATATATATATATATATATATATATATATATATATATATATACCTACTGGCGGTCGCCAGTAGGTATATATAGTTAGGATTTGCATGGATTTGCACGAAACTTGGCAAAATTGTAGGGACTGGTAGCCCGATGTGCCTTTTGTAGGTCTCAATATATGTGCTCCAGTGGATTTTGAGAAATTAACGTTTAAAAAAAGATATACATCTGTAACAGCGGACCGGGCAGCGCACTGGTTCGCGAACTTTTCGCGCAACGGAGCTTTGTGAAGCGAAGCTGATTGGTTCTCCGGCGTCTGTCAACATTCCAAACAGTCCGTAGCGGCCGCCATCTTGTCTCTCGGTAGGATCGAGAGACAAGAGGAGGTCAAAACAAAGGGGGAAATAACTATAAGGGGGCATAGTAGATCCTCGCTGACCCCCTAGTTTTGATGTGGAGGTTTTAAAAGGGCCCCGCGGGGCAAAAAAAAACCAAAATAATAATAATCGAACGGCTGAATGGATTTGCACGAAACTTGGCAAAATATTAGGGACTGGTAGCCCGATGTGCCTTTGCTAGGTCTCAATATATGTGCTCCAGTGGATTTTGAGAAATTAACGTTCAAAAAAAGATATATATCTGTAACAGCGCTCCGCTTCGCGTACTTTTCGCGTTACGGAGCTTTGCGAAGCTGATTGGTTCTCCGGCGTCTGTCAACATTCCAAACAGTCCGTAGCGGCCGCCATCTTGTCCCTCGGTAGGATTGAGAGACAAGAGGAGGCCAAAGCGAAGGGGGAAATGACCATAAGGGGGCATAGTAGATCCTTCCTGACCTCTTAGGTTTGATGTACCATTTTGCCAAGTTTGGTGTAATTCCGTTCAGCCATTCAGGCTGTAGACGTATGTAAATGTCCTATGGAAAATTGCATGGGGAAAACACATTTGAAAGTGTTGAAATTTAGAACCAATTAAAATGTTACTTTGGTTTTGTATTTGTGTGTGATGAAAGTTAATTGGTTATGTATATATGTCAAATGAGAGGAAACCACAGCCATTTTGTGATACTACTGTCTGAGGTACATTTGTGAGGAATTTTTGGTGGTGAATTTCTGGTGTTTGATTTACACAGTACTAACACTTCTGCTACTTTTAAAAAGGTGAGTTGTTAATTTGTAAGGGGAACTATGTTGTACACTTGAAGATAATTTGAAAAATGTTTTCTGTTATTTATTTGCAGTCCTTCTGTTATACTAAATACTTGATAAAGTTAGTTTTATATTATGTATTACTAAAAACGATAAATGAAAGTGATTATTTTTTTCTGCAATTTACAGCAAGCAATTTCAAAATAAAATGGCTCACAATGAAGAGACCGTGGCAATTTCTTTTGAATTGTCCAACACATTGATTGAAATTGAGAGCACCAATAATGAAATATTGTCACAAGGAGGACATGACTTGTATGATTCCATTAGATTGATTGAAATGGACAGCACCAAGAATGAAATATTGTCACAAGGAGATGACTTGAATGATTCCACTACATTGATTGAAATTGAGAGCACCAATAATGAAATATTGTCACAAGGAGGAGATGGCTTGTATGATTCCATTAGATTGATTGAAATGGACAGCACCAATAATGAAATATTGTCACAAGGAGGAGATGACTTGAATGATTCCACTACATTGATTGAAATTGAGAGCACCAATAATGAAATATTGTCACGAGGAGATGACTTGAATGATTCCACTACATTGATTGAAATTGACAGCACCAATAATGAAATATTGTCACAAGGAGGAGATGACTTGAATGATTTTTTTGATCAATCTCTTGATGGCGAATTTATCGAGTGTTTGGAGACCATAGAGTTACAAGAATCATCATTGGAGACTTTTAATGAGGACATTGCTGATGAGGACATGTTACTAGTTCTTTCAAATTTAGAAAATTCTGAAGAATAAATTTATATTTAGAAATCAAAAATTGTTTGAGACATTATTCATTTTTATTTTTAATTTATGAGGTTGTAGCGAAGTGATTGTAGTATAAAATGAGACTTATAGTATAGAGTGCAACATTTTTATGTTACATGGTAAGTTTACTCATATTTACTTCGCTTCTGCCACTATATTATCTCCAATGTGTATTTGACATGTCTTCTTCATCTCCGGCCTCCTTTCTCTCACTGTGTGTCTCCGATGCATCTTATCGCTGGTATTTTGTGTAATTACAGAAGAGAGTAAAATAAAATAGTTGGGAACGTGAAAAGGGGGCAAAGTAGAGTACTCCTCACCCCCTAGGCCTTTTTAGGCGGTCCCAAAGGGATCAGTTTCTGCTTTCCTGAGAGATTATGGTATGAGTTCCATATACCACAATAACTTGCATTACAACATGCAAGATATCTATCTCCTATTACCAACTTTTGGAGATATTCGCGCTAAGCGCGAATATCTCCAAAAAGTAACACCTGCCCTGAGCAGTTCTTAGCCATGTTATCCAATGGGAGGTGGATAACATGGCTAAGAGCATTAGCTCGGTAATGCATGAATATCGCTGAGTTTTTAGCGATATTCATGCATTGCGGCCGTTTATTATCGCATTTGCGATAAACCTTGATAATAGTAAGGTTTATCTTCGATAATTTCTGACGATGCTTAGTGGTAAAAAATTGGTTGGTAAGCATCGTTAGCGATAAATATCGCTTAACTTTGGTAATATGCCCCAACGTCTGTTAACGTTCGATTCGAAGGAAATGAGGAAGTGTTGAAAAACATTGTCTGCGCCATCTTGCCTTTTTTGAAATGCCACACTTTTGTCGTGCACGGCAGCCATTTTAGGTGTCTTGACCACACCCACTCTCTGCACGCTGTCGATTCGTAGCATGGCTCCTCACCCACGCAAGCATCTTCCCTAGGCACTGGTCACCACCGCTCTCTGTCTTATGCATGGGCAATAAACCTCCCCCCATCTGCGCTGCTCTTCCCTGAGAATCACACTCTGTGCCCGCCCGACACCTCCCTTTCGCCCTATTCACTACCGCACCCTCTGACACTCCTCTTTCTCTGTGTCCGATTGTCCAGGCTATCAGCTAGCCCTGCAGATGTAGTTTATGGCCCCAGCTGTAAAGAATCACCCCTCTTCAAAGGAGTTATAGTAGATCAAGGCCCACACTCGATGAGATCCGTCACACCACACGTGTTCCTACTATCTGAAAACCATCCTGTATTGTGATTGGGGAGGGGACCGAGCCTGAAGCGGAAGATTCCAGGAATGACTCTTTGTACATAAAAGTTTTTACAATTATGTGTCACATTAAAAATATATAGCACTCCAACAAAGTAGTAGGAATATAAAACTTTAATAACATATAAATATATACAACAAAACAAAAACAGTAAAAACATTTAAACAACGAAGAGACCGTGGCAATTTCTTTTTAATTATCCAATAGATTTATTGAAATTGACAGCACCAATAATGAAATATTCTTGTCAGTAGCGGTCTGTTGTGCGAATAGTTCCAAGGCAGCAGAACGCGCTGAAATCTAGATGGCACGAAAGTGATGTCTAGTAAGTTGCCGCCCAGCAAAAAACGGCGTGGGGCGCCGCGGGGGTGAGTGAGTCCAGTAGGCACCACAGCTATTCTTACCGGCATTGCAGAATTACTGCTGGGGACAATGCCTGTGCTGTAGCAGGGTCACAGCAGAAACAAAAAGGATTCTGTTGAAGATGTTGTTGGTTTTCAATTTGAAAACAGTTCTGGTGTCAACTGCTATGCTAATGTAGTGGTTAATGTTTTGTTTTCTCTAGAAAATGTAAAAGAGGGGGAGGCAGTCCAAAGTTCCGTTAAAAGGGCAAAGGAAAGGATCGGTGGTTTGAACTATCAGTCAAAAAGGGGAGGGGGTGCAATAATTTTTCCTACCGGGTCACACTGTGCTTTCACCGGAAGTGAGGTCTGCAGGATTCTAGTAATTCAAAGTGAGGCTGGCGCCAGCATGGGAGCGCCGACGTCCCGCGGATACAGTTTCGTCACTCCACGGGCGATCATGGCAGTCATTCCCCATCGGGGGTCGGAGACTCCCGCGGCTCCTCTAGAATCTTCAAGGTCGTGGAGGACTACGGTGGTGGAGTCAACCAGTGACCGGGCCATTTCTTTATGCTGGGCCCGCTCTTGCCAGGTCGACCGCCATTTTGAGAGTTCGGCAGCTACCGGCGATCGCGGGGTCACATGAGCGGACGGGCTCCACCCTGCCGGGCGAGACGTTGCAGCATGGCCACAGTGGAAGAACCGTTTTCCGGGCGCCTGGAGCGCTGAGGGTGCAGCTGGGAAGTCTCCACCTGGGGAGGCGGGAGAGGCCTGTTCGCACCGTCTCTCCCTCCCAGTGCACCCCACGGCGTCTCGCTTGAGATTTGTTATGGCCGGACCAGGCGATGAGGACGAGGGGGGGGTCGGAGGCATGTGCAAGACATCCCCCCCCAGTGTTGTCGCAGCCATTATAAAAGAAAGAAGTGTCCCGTCCGTCTTCGGGCCGGGCTTCCGGTGGATGTCGGCCGGACGCCCCTGGCTCTGGCCCCATGAACGGGTTTCTTGGTTTATCGGCTGCAGCCGGATCCCGTCGGCCTCGGCCCCCCGACCGTTGGTGGTCGGACCGGAAGAGCATGTGGCGGGACTACCTGCAACTCTCAAGGGCCACCGCGGCCGGACTGGGAGAGAGAGGGGAGGGTCGAGGAGACATTCCCCCCCCCCCTGCAACTGTTCAGCGTTGTAAAGGCAATCCCCTGGCCGGGTCCCGCTGGCCTCGGCCTCTCCTTCGGCTACACCCTACGTTAGGATCTCCTGGCCGAGGCGTGGCAGCAGGACCTGCCTTATATGGGCTGCTCCCGGCTGGGCGTAGCCGGAACCCTGCCCCACCTTGGAAGTTTCCAGAGTGGGGGTGGATGTTCTACTGACTTGCATTTTCCCTAGTCTATCGATTTTTTTGGCGTGGCAGGCGGTGGGACAGCGAGGGGTGATTTGGTTTCTCTTACTGTATTTCTGGTCTCTCACCACTGGCATATTTTAACGTTTTCTTGTTTCTAGGACATTAATAGGTTTTATCATTACGTTATGTTATCGTTTCTTTGTTCGTTGTTTAATAAAAGTTCATGTTCATCAGTGGCCTACTGATTTTCGTTTTCCTATTTTTTTCTTTCCAGGTTGTTTCATGGTAAAGTTTCTGTTAACAGGATACAGTGATCACTTCGTTATTATTGCTTATGTCCTTTTCACTAGGGGTGCTCTCTGGTCGGGCCAGATGACGTATCTCTAGTAAATGGTCCGGGTGAAAAAGGTGCATCAATCAGTGGGGAGTAGATAGGCATGACAGATTACAACGGGGGAGAACGGTCCGCATTACGTACCCTTTCACTACTTGCAAAGATTTTCCTACGTTTATTTGCAAACAGGGAATACCTCCAAAAAGAACTAATTCCAAACAGTCAATGTTCGGACAATCAATCAATCAATGAGGAATGAAATAGGTACGACGTGTTAAAGGCTTGCGTTACCTACCCTTCACTATCTGCAAAGGGAGATAGAATATTCCTATTCTTCCTCGTTTGCAGGTAGAGAAGATCCTTAAGAGAATTAACTTCGAACAATTCAATGCTCGATTGAAACAATCAACAAGGGGTACTGTGAACACAAATGAACGCCGCTTATATACATACGCATTGCTATTTTCAACAGGTTGTTCCTAATGTTTCTATTTTAGCGAGGTCAAAAGAGATCCCATTAGTGGCCTACTGATTTTGCTCGATTCCTTTTGTTTTTTTACACGATTTTTCGCTATCTGCAAAGACTAAACAGAGTATTGCGACTCTGTGCTTGTTTGTAAATAGAGAATGAACCAAAGAGAACAATCAATCAAATGGAGAGAGAAGCAGGCACGACGGATTACAAAGGGGGCAAAGGGCTGCGTTAACTACCCTTCACTATCTGCAAAGAGAGAGTACTCCTAATAGAAATGAGGGGTGGGGGGCAGCAATCAAAGCAGATCAGTGTGCATAAACACGAAAATGTTTTTACTTACCACGTACTTGACATTCGACAGCTTATGATATTTGCTATTAAAAAAACCATTGAAATTCACTGAAAAAACCATAGGTTATAGACCATATATAGTTAGGAATTAGCATTTACAAAACCTTGAAAATTCACTGAAAAAACCATAGGTTATAGACCATATATAGTTAGGAATTAGCATTTACAAAACCTTGAAAATTCACTGAAAAAACCATAGGTTATAGACCATATATAGTTAGGAATTAGCATTTAAAAAACCTTATTTTACTCACACAAAACCATTGAAATTCCATATATAGTTAGTTGCACTAACTATATATCGCGCACCCGCAATCCACTGCTGATGATGTCACATATTACATCATTCATGACATGGTCAGTGACATCACTGATGACATCACTGATGACATCTCAAATGACATCATTGATGACATCACTGATGACATCTCATTTGACATCAATGACCACATCACTGATGATATCATTCATGTGACAATACAATGCATCTCCTCACACTTTAATATAACCTCTGTTACACCCAGTGTTAAATACAGAGTATAATTTTTGAAACCATTGACACACCAATACTAGTTACTACATACGCACTCAGTGATTCCTATGTTTACACACACATTCACTCATTTACCCATACAATCATTCATACATACAATCACTCATCTTTACAACACTATCATATGCACTCATACACCTATACAGACACTCACACTCTGCCACTCATCCATGGAGTTACTCACACACCTAGTCAGTCCTGTAAAGAATCAATCACACTTCCATTTTCTAATCTATACAGTTAAACATAGAGCACCTTACATTTTGAAACATATACTAACACATAATTACTCTCTTATACAATCATTGATACAAGTACACATTGATCTGCACAGAGTCACACACCTCCCAGCCAGCCACACACACACTCAGTCTCCCATACAAATACTTGGGCAATCAATCAATAACCCATATAGTTACTCATATAGCTACTGATCAACACATGCAGCAGTTTACAGAACAACAGACATAATGATGCACAAATTAAGACAGTTTAGTCACTAACCCATGCACTCAGTGAGACACATTTAATCACTCACTCATACATTCAGTCATGCACCTACTAAATCCTTCGTCCAGACACTTATACATCCACTCATTCTTCAATATGTAAGACATATTTTAACTTTACAGAAACATAGTCACTGGATGTTGTCATCAGTGATGTCATCAGTGATGTCATTTGAGATGTCATCAGTGATGTCATCAGTGATGTCACTGACCATGTCATGAATGATGTAATATGTGACATCATCAGCAGTGGATTGCGGGTGCGCAATATATAGTTAGTGCAACTAACTATATATGCGAATTTTAATGGTTTTGTGTGAGTAAAATAAGGTTTTTTAAATGCTAATTCCTAACTATATATGGTCTATAACCTATGGTTTTTTCAGTGAATTTTATATATATATATATATATATATATATATATATATATTCACTGAAAAAACCATAGGTTATAGACCATATATAGTTAGGAATTAGCATTTAAAAAACCTTTTTTTACTCACACAAAACCATTAAAATTCCATATATAGTTAGTAGTACTAACTATATATCGCGCACCCGCAATCCACTGCTGATCATGTCACATATTACATCATTCATGACATGGTCAGTGACATCACTGATGACATCACTGATGACATCTCAAATGACATCTCAAATGACATCACTGATGACATCACTGATGACATCTCAAATGACATCACTGATGACATCTCATTTGACATTACTGATCACATCACTGATGACATCATTCATGTGATAATACGATGAACCTCTTCAGACTCTAATATAACCTTAGATACACTCAGTGTAACCTATGGTTTTTTCAGTGAATTTTCAAGGTTTTGTAAATGCTAATTCCTAACTATATATGGTCTATAACCTATGGTTTTTTCAGTGAATTTCAATGTTTTTTTTAATAGCAAATATAAGCTGTCGAATGTCAAGTACGTGGTAAGAAAAAACATTTTCGTGTTTCTGCACACTGATCTGCTTTGAATGCTGCCCCCCCCCCTCATTTCTATTAGGAGTACTCTCTCTTTGCAGATAGTGAAGGGTAGTTAACGCAGGCCTTTGCCCCCGTTGTAATCCGTCGTGCCTGCTTCTCTCTCCATTTGATTGATTGTTATCCAAGCATTTACTGTTTTAGAATTGGTTTTCTCTGGTTCATTCTCTATTTACAAACAAGCACAGTCGCAATACTCTGTTTAGTCTTTGCAGATAGCGAAAAATCGTGTAAAAAAACAAAAGGAATCGAGCAAAATCAGTAGGCCACTAATGGGATCTCTTTTTGACCTCGCTAAAATAGAAACATTAGGAACAACCCCTCATGACAAATACGAAACTAGTGAGATGAACTGAACTCCACACCATGATGGCTGCAAGACAGCTCGGCTCCGCCACCCACCCCGCCCAAAATAACGATAAACTCTATGCAAATATTACAAATATATACAACCCACCAAGCAAAGTAACAGGGTAAAACATTTTATTAAACAACTATTTACATAACTATTTTATACTTTTTGTTGCCCGATCCGGCTAGCTCAATCGATCGAGCATGAAACTCATGCACTCTGATGGTTCAAAGTTTTGAGGAGTGCTTGTAACACTGTCTGAAGCCTATTTGCACTTGCTTCAGCTTCACTATTCTCAAAGTAAGTGGGGGCTGTTTGAGGACGTGACTGCATTTGTAAACAATGTGATGCGGTGCCACCCTGAACCGCTTGACGGAGGCCCCCGAGGGACGGTGTGATGGCGCGGACTCGGAGGGAGCGCTTGGCTCCAGCCCCCTCCCCAAGTCGTGTTCTCCTGGTGTGGCCTGAGATCGCCCCCGACATAGGTGGCCGGCTCCCGAGATCAAGCGGAACTTTTTGCCTTTTGGTAACTCTTCCATTCTTGACCTTGTCCCACAATCCGTTTCACCTAAAGACACGCTGTAGTGGGGCGCCCCTTTACCATTTCAGTTGCCATTCCGCCCGCTTTTGCTACACTGTGCCTCTTCCGCTATTCAGCTGTTTACCGCCCGCTCTTTCGACTACAGCGTCTCGCTCACATTGTAGTTGAGTTGCTCCCGCTCTTGCGGTGCAGCGATAGGCGGCTGCCACAGGACTCTCAAAATGGCGGCCGGCTCTTCTGATTTGGGCGTGGTCCACTAAAATGGCCCTGCGACACCTTGGAACTCGGACGCTTGTCTGCTAGAGCTTGGGCTCCATTCTCGAAAGCGTCCCCTCAGCCTTGAAGATTCTACAAAAGTCTTGGGGGCCCCCGACTCCCGCAGGCTTCTGGTGGGGAGCGGCTAGCATGATTGCTCGTGGAATGGCCACGACAGAGCTACGAAATGGTGGTGCTCTCATGCTAACGCCAGCTTCAGTCTGAAACATCCAGAAACACTGTAGACTACCAATTCGATCAGTTCCGGTAGCGCCCCAACGTGACCCGGTAGAGAAGAACTTGCCCTCCCCTCTTTGACTGATGGTTCTTGTTGCCTGTCCCTTCTGTTGTCATTTAACAGAACTATTTAGCCTGCTGAAAGGGGTTGTGTTCCGACCGCTGGTTGGTGGAGACATTTTGACTATATTCTGGACCTGCGTTGTCGCGTAATGCGTCATATGACGCGCCGCGTTAGCGCATCCGGAAGTGATCCGGGGCGCGGCGCGCAGCGCGTAACGTAAGCATAACAGGTCATGTGACTTGTTAATAACTTTTCATTGGTTCATTTTACTTTTCTTATTCTAATGATGAAAGGCTTGGTCATATGACCTAAAAATTACGCTTTTTATTACTTTCGAACATTATTTTTTCTTAAACA
This sequence comes from Lissotriton helveticus, assembly GCF_964261635.1. Lineage (NCBI taxonomy): Eukaryota > Metazoa > Chordata > Amphibia > Caudata > Salamandridae > Lissotriton > Lissotriton helveticus. The sequence continues at coordinate 1,965,216,959 of NC_136068.1, read as the reverse complement.
TATGTTATAATGTTCCAGGCTAATGTACTTTCCCGGAAAATTTACAACTGTCCTGCAAGTAAAATATATTCCTTTTTCGAGAAAAAGGGCGTTTCTTCGTCCCATGACGGAGCCGTTGAGCAAAAGAGGGTCGGCCTGCTGTCTTAGTCGCCGATACGCCTGAATATGAGATTCTTATCGATCACTTTATGTTGCAGGAGTAGAAAACACAACAGCCCTTGACCATTTATCTTTACTGCGTTCCTGCGTATTATACCTTTTACCCTTCATGTAATTGGACTGCTTTATTTCACTTGCCTTTTAATGATTCTAAAACAGTGACTATTATTAAAAACTTTACCAATGTAAATACTACTACCATGTTTTCTTTTAAAAACCTTTATTGTGAAATTGTCAGTATACAAATACGGGCCTATAACCACGTGGGCCGGCCACGGAGCAAACTGTAATCGTATATGATGAGTAGACATTTACACTGTAGAGGAACGTAACGGGCGGGCCATTAGGTTGCAAGAACTAAGGTGTCTAACAGTTGCGGAATCGGTGGACGTACATTTTATAATTAAAATACGACAGGGCCAGTTACAATAAAATTATCTAGATATACATTTGCGGGCAAGTACCATGGGTGACGTTAATTCGAACTTTCAATAGTACAGTAATCAATAACACATCAGAACTTAATATCAATAGGGATGTCGAAATATTCAATCTATTCTCGTCCCCGCCCGCCATGTGCTTCAAAACTGCATACGTATCTCGTGATATCAAGGTTGTGCAACCAGTACACAACAGGGAGTTACGAGTCCCATTTATTCCGGCGCCATTTTTGGCGAGGACTGGCAGGTCCAGGATATAGTCAAAATGTCTCTACCAACCATCGACTATGATGATGTTCATATGCTGTATTTATTAGAGTAACACTCATCTGTCCACATGAAATTAATTTGCCACAATCTAAACATGTCATTTTAATCTTTCCAAAGGTCTTCTAAATATTTGGGACCGTTTCCCTTGCCTCTGATGCTGTCAGTGCCACTTCTTTGATGAATGTACTGGCAGGTCGGGGGTTCTCCTCCAAATCTCTTTTATGCAGCACTATAATTAATCGGTGCCACCTCTCCATATGACGATGCATGGTATAGTTACCATAACTATATATTTTTTCGGTTCCTCTGGAGAGTACATCGTGGCAGATGAAGCGTGTAACGTACCGGGCATTTACCTTTTTTTGCATGTAGAGGAAAGGAAAAAAAATTTGAGCGTCCGAGTTCTAAGGTGTCCCAGGGCCATTTTAGTGGACCAGGCCCAAATCCAAAGAACAGGCCGCCATTTTGAGAGTCCTGTTGCAGCCGCCTGTCGCTGTAGCATCAAGAGCGGCCGAAACTCAGCTGAATGGCAACTGAAACGGTAAAGGGGCGCCCCACTACAGCAGACGAGCCTCCACCTGGGAAGGCCCGTTCACGCCGCCTCCCCCCCCCCTTTCGGGCACCCCACGCCGTTTTTCGGAGCAGGATTGTAGGATGGCCACACCAGTGCGGCAACTTGCTAGACACCACCTCGGTGCCAACCGAATCTCAGCGCCTTGTGGTGTCTTCTATTCAGAAAATATTGTTGCGCTGCCTTTGGCCCTATTCGCACATCGGTCCGCTACTGACGCCACCTCACAGGCCAATGGGGCGCCCCACGCCGACTTTCAGCATTGTAGGATGGCCACACCAGTTCGGCAACTTGCTAGACACCGCCTCGGTGCCATCCGGATCTTGGTATCTCAGCGCCTTGTGGTGTCTTCTATTCAGAAAATATTGTTGCGCTGCCTTTGGCCCTATTCGCACATCGGTCCGCTACTGACGCCACCTCACAGGCCAACGGGGTGCCCCACGCCGACTTTCAGCATTGTAGGATGGCCACACCAGTGCGGCAACTTGCTAGACACCACCTCGGTGCCATCCGGATCTTGGAGCGTTGTGCTGCCTTCGGCCTATTCGCACATCGGTCCGCTACTGACGCGAACTCCCAGGCCAACGGGGCGCCCCATGCCAACTTTCAGCATTGTAGGATGGCCACACCAGTGCGGCAACTTGCTAGACACCACCTCGGTGCCATCCGGATCTTGGCGCGTTGTGCTGCCTTCGGCCTATTCGCACATCGGTCCGCTACTGACGCCGCCTCACGTGCCAACGGATTTTCTACGCTTTTTATACCCTATGCCGCATAACAGGTCATGTGACTTGTTTATAAAACTTTTCATTGGTTCATTTTACTTTTGGTTTCCTAATGATGGAAGGCTTGATCATATGACCTAAAATAACACTTTTCATTGGATGAAAACTTTTTTTTTTCCCAAACGATGAAAGCCCCACCTTGTTTCTGGATGTTTCAGACTGAAGCTGGCGTCAGCATGAAAGCACCACCATCTCGTGGCTCCGTCGTGGTCATTCCGCGAGCAATCATGGCAGCCGCTCCCTACCGGAAGCCTGCAGGAGTCGGGGGCCCCCAAGACTTTTGTAGAATCCTCAAGGCTGAGGGGACGCTTTCGAGAATGGGTCCAAGACCTAGCAGACAAGCGTCCGATTTCCAAGATGTCCCAGGGCCATTTCAGTGGACCAGGCCCAAAAAGGAAAGAGCCTGCCGCCATTTTGAGAGTCCTGTGGCAGCCGCCTATCGCTGCACTGCAACAGTGGGCGCAACTCAGCCGAATGGCGGATTTTGACACAGTGGACCAAAAGCGGACGGAATGGCAACTGAAACGGTAAAGGGGCGCCCCACTACAGCAGACGAGACTCCACCTGGGGAGGCCCGTTCACGCCGCCTCCCCCCCCCCCGGGGCGCCCCACGCCGTTATTCGGAGGGCGGCAACTTTCTGGACATCACCTTGGTGCCATCCACATTTCAGCGCGTTCTGCTGCCTTGGAACTATTCGCACAACAGACCGCTACTGACGACCCACCCCCCGGGACGCCCCACGCCGGATACCCAAATCAGTGCGGCACCCAGGCAACATCACCTGGGTGCCGTCCAGAAATCTGGACGTTGTGCTGCCTTGGGACTATTCGCACAACCGACCGCTACTGACCATTGTTCCTTCTTTTTCCCTAAAAATGTTTAAATGTTTTTACTGTTTTTGTTTTGTTGTATATATTTATAAGTTATTAAAGTTTTATAATCCTACTACTTTGTTGGAGTGCTATATATTTTTAATGTGACACATAATTGTAAAAACTTTGATGTACAAAGAGTCATCCCTGGAATCTTCCGCTTCAGGCTCGGTCCCCTCCCCAATCACAATACAGGATGGTTTTCAGATAGTAGGAACGCGTGTGGTGTGACGGATCTCATCGGGTGTGGGCCTTGATCTACTATAACTCCTTTGAAGAGGGGTGATTCTTTACAGCTGGGGCCATAAACTACATCTGCAGGGCTAGCTGATAGCCTGGGACCGGCCTGGACAATCGGACACAGAGGAAAAGGAGTGTCAGAGGGTGCGGTAGTGAATAGGGCAAAAGGGAGGTGTCGGGCGGGCACAGGGTGTGATTCTCAGGGAAGAGCAGCGCAGATGGGGGGAGGTTTATTGCCCATGCATAAGACAGAGAGCGGGGGTGACCAGTGCCTGGGGGAGATGCTTGCGAGGGTGGGGAGCCATGCTAAGGATCGACAGCGTGCAGAGAGTGGGTCTGCTCAAGGCATCTAAAATGGCTGCCGTGCACGACAAAAGTGTGGCATTTGAAAAAAGGCAAGATGGGGCAGACAATGTTTTTCAACACTTCCTGATTTCCTTCGAATCGAACGTTAACAGACGTTATCTCTCCCACACTACCGGTCCCCCTGGGCTTAAACGCCGAGATGGTAGAGACTGCATCCCATGGAGATAGGCCGAGACGTCACTCAGCAGAAAAAAAAGAAAAAAAAAAGTCTATAAACATACAATAAGTTAAAAGTCAATCATTCTTGTTTCCTTGTAGTACGCTCCCCAGTCCGCTTCCCGTTACGCTAACCGGGCGCACCCCACCCAAAAAAACTATTTATTTTTTATTTTTTGCTCCGCGGAGCCCTTTTAAAGCCTCCACATCAAACCTATGGGGTCAGGGAGGATCTACTATGCCCCCTTATGGTCATTTGCCCCTTCGCTTTGGCCTCCTCTTGTCTCTCGATCCTACCGAGAGACAAGATGGCGGCCGCTACGGACTGTTTGGAATGTTTACAGACGCCGGAGAGCCAATCAGCTTCGCTTCACAAAGCTCCATAACGCGAAAAGTACGCGAAGCGGAGCGCTGCCCGGTGCGCTGTTACAGATATATATCTTTTTTTGAACGTTAATTTCTCAAAATCCACTGGAGCACATATATTGAGACCTAGCAAAGGCACATCGGGCTACCAGTCCCTACAATTTTGCCAAGTTTCGTGCAAATCCATTCAGCCGTTCGGGCTAAAAGTGAGGCCAACCGCCCTATGGAAATTAACATTGGAAAAACGCGTTTTGGGACCCCCCTTTTTTCTCGGCCCCCCCTTGACGAACCCCCCCCAAATTTTCAGGGGCTGCTCAGAAACAAAATGTGCCATTTTCCTGAAAATTTCAGCCAATTCCGTCCACAAACGCCAAAGTTATTAGACATAGAATTTTCAAAAATCCCATAGAGAAAAAATCCTAACTATATATACCTACTGGCGACCGCCAGTAGGTAATATATATATATATATACACACACACATATATTACCTACTGGCGGTCGCCAGTAGGTAGTTATAGTTAGTACCTAGCTACCATAGGAAATCCGCAACATTCTATTGGGAATAACTCTGGCGCCGGTTGAGGAATTTGCGTGTAATTTTCCAAAATTTTGACCAGCTCCGCTCCTTCCCTGAAAGTTTCGGGGGGGATTCGTGAAGTGGGGGCTGAGAAAAAAGGGGGGTCCCAAAACTTGTTTTCCCCATGTTAATTTCCATAGGACGTTCTGACACGTCTACAGCCCGAATCACTGAAAGGAATTACGCTAAACTTTGCAAAATTGTAGGGACTGGTACGCCGATGTGCCTTTGCTATATTTGGTGAAAATTGCTCCAGTGGTTTTTTTGAAAATTAACTTCAAAAACACATATATATATATCTATAGGCACGCTCAGAGCGCTCACCGGTACGCGTACCGGGGAGCGCACCCTCGCGCTACGCGAGTGAGCGAGCGGAAAGCTGATTGGCTGACGACATTCTAAACAGTCTGGAGAGTTCTCGGTAGAATCAAGACACAAGAGGTGAGAAAAAAAAGGGTGAAATGATTAAAATAGGGCAGGGTACACACCCCCTGACCCCCTAGGTCAGGGGGCCTAGAAGGACCCTGAAGGGCAAAAAAACTTTTTTTTTTTCTCCAATTTTCGCGGGTTAAGCGCTGTGTGTGTTCCGATGTACGCTCACCGGTACGTGCACCCAGAGCATACCATAGGGAAAAACAGTGAAAGAAAATAGTATAAAATACGAATTTGGATTGCTTAGAGGTAGGGTAGCTCTAAAAAGAGCTGTTGTGTTATGTGGGTGATTTAAGTACCTACAAGTAGGTACCGATGCAGAGTCTAAAATTCACTTCAGTACAATCACTTCGCTACTACCTCATAAATTAGAAATAAAAATGAATAATATATCAACTAATTTTTAATTTGTAAATATTAATTTATTGTTCAGAATGTTCATAATTTAATAGAACTTGTAGCATGTCCTCATCTGGAATTTCCTCTTCAATCATATGATCAGGAATGTTCTCATTATAAGTGTGCCATGATGATTGTTGGAATTCTATTGTATCCAAACATTCGATTAATTCTTCATCAAGAGATTCATCCCAAAAATTATTTGTCATCTCCTCCTTGTGATAAAATGGTGATGTCGATATGTCGATATCCGTGACATTTTGAATTTCAATAAATGTAGTTGAAATTTCAAAAGGAATTTCCTTGGTCTCCTCATTCTGATTCATTTTAATTTCAAATTTCTTGCTGTAAATTGCAGAAAAAAGTAATCACTTTCATTTATTGTTTTTAGTAATACATAATATAAAAGTAGCTTAATCAAGTATTTAGTTCTTTAAAATTAATTACGCAGTGTATAGTATCAGGCAGGAACTAGAAATATAAAGCACTGCATGTGATGAAGCCTATCTTAATCCATAATTATAACAGAAGGACTGTAAATAACTAACAGAAAACATTTTCCAAATTATTTTAAAGTGTACAACATAGTTCACCTTACAAATTAACAACTCACCTTTTTGAAAGTAGAAGAGTAAGTATTGTGTAATTCAAAGTCCAGAAATTAAGCACCCAAAATTCCTCTCAAAAGTACCTCAGACAGGAGTATCACAAAAGGGCCTTGTTTTCCTCTCATTTAAGATATATACATAACCAATCATACTTCATCACACACAAATTCAAAACGAAAGTAATATTTTGATTGGTTCTAAATTTCAATACTTTCAAATGTGTTTTCCCCATGCAATTTTCCATAGGACATTTAGACACGGCTACAGCATGAACGGCTGAATGGAATTACACCAAAGTTGGCAAAATGATAGGCACTGGTATGTAGTGGGGTCTTTTCCATATTTGTTTAAAATTGCTCCAGTGGTTTTTATGAAAAGCAACTTCAAAAACACATATATATCTATAGACGCGCTACGAGCGCTCACCGGTACGCATACCGGGGGGCGCACCCGGCGCGCTACAGGAGTGCGCGAGCGGAAAGCTGATTGGCTGTTGGGTGTCTGTCAACATTCTTAACAGCCCGGAGAGTCCGCCATCTTGTGTCTCGGTAAAATCGAGACACCTGAGGTGAAAAAAAAAGGGGGAAATGATTAAAAGGGGGCAGAAAGAACCAACAGAGGTGGAAAAAGAGGCATGAGGGGTACAGAAAGGGGTATGAGAGGTGCACAAAAAAGCAAGATGGTTACAGAAAGAGGCAGGAGGGGTGAGAAAAGAGGAAATGAACTGCAGAAAGAAGCAATATAGGTGCTGAAAGAGGCACACAGGGTGCAGAAAGAGATAATACAGATGAAGAAAGAAGGAAAAGAGGTACAGAAAGAGGCAAGAGTGATGCAGAAAGAAGGAAGAGAGGTGTAGAAACAGGCAAACGGGGTGCAGAAAGTAGCATGTGTAGTGCATAAAGAGGCAAGAGCTGCAGAAAGAGGCAATAGAGGTGCAGAAAGAGGCAAGTGATGTGCAGAAAGAAGCAACAGAAGTGCAGAAAGAGGAAAGAAGGGTAGAGAAAGAAGCAAGAGGGGTGCAGAGAGAAGTAAGACAGGTGCAGAAAGAAACAAAAGAGGTGCAGAAATAGGCAAAAGGGTACAGAAAGACGTAAGAGGGGTAAAGAAAAAGGCAAGAGAGGTACACAAGGAAGCCAGTGAGGTACAGAAAGAGGCAACAGATGTGCAGAAATAGGAAAGAGAGGTGCAGAAAGAAGCAACAGAAATGCAGAAAGAGGCACACCATTGGTACCAATTTAACATCCACATTTAGCAATAAGTGAACATTCTAGATTTGCAAAGGGCCTCCCACCACACACTGTAACACTTGTTGCTGAATTTTTGGTAACGTTTGAGCAGTTTTTGCTCAAATCTGCAGATTAGGGTGCAGGTGATGGATTATGAGGCTAATTCAGAAAATGTATAATTGTGCAGCCAAACAGTTACATAATTCCAGTGGCCCTCTCATACCTCTGACTAGGTCCCAGCGGCGGTTTTCTTTCAAGGGCGGAGGGGCACCGCCCTCCCTATTGCTGTTGACATCCGCATTGAGCGAGGGATTTAAAATGCTAAGTAACAGCAATGTTACTTAGCATTTTAAATCCCGAGCCGAGCCACGAGCCTCGACTTGCGAGTCCTCCTGCTGCCTGCCTGGCTGCACAGCTTACGATGCACTCGAGCGAGCATCACTGCAGCATCAGGCAGGCCAGGCAAGAAATGCAGGCAAAGTGTGGGCTGATTTGTAACACATGCACTTTGTTTAAGAACAAAAACAAACCAGGTGCATTAGGTGCCAGCCCAGTTATTCTTGTTTAGGCCCTTTTGGGGCCCATCCAGAAATGACGCAAGGCAGCGTCATAAATCTATAGCAGCCTCGGACGGGTACAGTATAAGCCCAAGGCTGCATTGAAGGCTAAAATGAAGCTGGGGCATGATGAGGACACCCTCACCCTTTCACCAGTCGTCACTGGATGGGGAGGGGTCATGCATAACTGACCCCACCCATCTCTCTGTGATGATGGGTGGGGTGAGGGTGTCCTCATCATGCTAAGCTTCATTTTAGCCTTCAGTGAAGCCTCGGGATGGTGTTTTTTTAAATTACAATAATCATTGCAGTGAATAATTATTGTATTAACTTTGAACATCATAAAAAAAACACTGTAAGCATTTTCTTTATGTCACTTAGTCATGAGACATTAACTCATGACCCTGTGACGTGGAGTCACCTGCTGCACAGAGTAGATCTTTCCCTTTCAGCACCTCTGAACCAGTAGCTGCTGGACAACAACAGGAGAAGCACAGCCAGCCAGCAACTAGCATTGACACCATCAACCGGCTGACTGACCAAGACAGAAGCTGCCTGATAACTGGGGTAAGTGTGAAGCATTAATCATTGTACTTTTAAATTATTTTTGCAATGTTTGCATTATTTAAATATGCTGCTTTTTAAATATTTTAACATGTTGCACAGTCTGTTTAGTAGGCCTGGTATCATGATTCATGAGTGCTTTTCAAATAAACTTGCAAGGGTTAATGTGTCTCATACAAAGCACATCATGTAATATGCAATGTAATATGCAGATGACAGATTTTTATTTTATATAGCTAGATAAGTGAATTTCTGCTTTTAATACAGAGCTTGTTTTGTTACTTACAGTTCATAAATTGTAATCCTTCCAATATAGCACAGTGAGCTATAAAAAGCATGCGACTCTTAAACCTTGTAACCCTCACTTACTTTAGTAACACAACCTGTACACTGAAATGCACACTTTATTTATTGTTAATATATGTGTACATGTGATCTAAAGTAGTTTGACACACTACATGTGGATGAGTAGCACTATAAATAGAAATTAAAACAAAATAGTGGTATTTAAATTGTCATATGTGCAAATACAACATCAAAAGCAAGGTTCTTATGACATGATAAGCTTTGAGTGAATGTAAATGTAAATGTATTGCGACTTATATAGCGCACGTATCACCCGAAGGCATCAAGGCGCTTGCTTAGGGAACCCATCCTGGTATTCCCCTGTGAGATACCCTGGCAGGGTATCCACAAGGTGAAAGCCAGGCATCCCGCCGCGAGGGGCCGTAGTGGAGATTAAGCAAGCTATTGCCCAGAGTCGCAGAGTGTGACCCCGTGAGTCGAGTAGGCACCGGAGCGAGAATTGTCAAGTCCGTGGAATTTTTTGAGCCCGAGTCCCGCCGAGGCAGGGAAACGAACCCTGGTCCACAGCCGATCTCAGCTTCCGGGTCTGCTGCCTCTAACCACTGAGCCACGCTTCTCCACTGAGCCTTTCTTTCTGCTTTATTGCATCCAATCAATAAGAATTTAAAGCAAGACTACTCACCCGTAAGGCTCTCAAGGCGCTGTGTGTGGGGTTTGGGGGGAGGGGATCTGCGATTGATTTGAAGAGCCAGGTTTTAAGGTCCTTCCTGAATTGCGGAAGTGATGGTGATGGCCTGAGGTGCAGAGGCAGGGAGTTCCAGAAGTTAGGAGAAGGATCATTCTCCAGCAGTGGTCCTGCGGATATGTGTGATGGTGGCCTGGGAAAGTTGGGAAGGAGAAGTGGTAGCTGAGGTATGTAGGTCTAGCAATGTGGATGGATTTGTAGGTGTGCATCAGGAGCTTGAAGTTAATTCTTTTGTTGATAGATAGCAAGTGAAAGGTCTCTCAGGGAATATATGATGTTATATCGCATGCCAACACAAAGCATGCCATTCCAACGTGGTTGTAACAATACAAGTGCTGTTACAGTGCGTTGCCATTACAACGCACACGTTTACCATGCATATGCCTTTACCTTGCATGCCATTACAATGCAAAGGTATGCGTGGTAAAGGCATTTACTTGGTAAGTATTTGCGTGTGTCTGTTTGTTTGTAGATATATATATTTTTAATACCCCCAGGCAACCCCAAAATTAGCCGTTGTACCAGTGCCAATAACCATAACCCTAAAATTTAAAATTATCCTGACCACCCCAATACCCATACCCCCTAAACCCTAAAATTACGGTAAAAATACCCCAAAACCCAAACAACTCTGAACCCTAAAACTAACCTTGCTACCCCAAACCCTACATCTTAAAATTACCCCTGGCACCACAACACCCAAATCCACCCTAAACCCTAAAATTACCCTGGGCACCCCAAAACTAAAACCCACCCTGAATCCTAAGATTAGTCTTGGTGCTCCAAAACATATACCCATCCTGAACCCTAAAATTAATAATGGCACCCCAAACTTGTACCCCTATACCCCAAAACCCAAACCCACCCTGAATCCTAAAATTAACCTTGGCACCCCAAAATAAGCGTGGGCGTAAAATCCGTTTCGTAGGCAAATTTGCGGATTTTTTACGATTTCACGATGCGCGAATCGCGCGAAATGACCCAATAATTCGCAAATTCGCAAGCTACAAATTATTTTGCTTAGTCACGCTTGAAAAATACAATATCGCGCGCGCGGCGTTGACTCTGAGCCTACCGAGTTGTTTTTCTCCCATTTTTGCGTGTGCTGCGCCATTTTCGATCTTGCTGCGTGATCGCGCGAGAGTTTTTCGAACGCAATTACGTCATCGCGGCTTGCCATCTTGCACGGCGAGAGTTTGACAACGCAAGTACGTCATAAATGCCCGCGACGGCGCGCAGCTGACTTCCAGCAGGAGGTTTGAACAGCTCCAGTTCCCAAACATTGCAATTCTGCACAAGAAATCCACCGCAGGAAGCATAAACCTTGTGAAAATGATGATTTTGATCAGAATAACTCCTCAGATTGACATTTGGCTGCACTTTTTGGTGCAGGAGTCCATTTTTTGGGGTGGGGTGGGAGGAAGGAAGGAAGTGCCTCAGAGTCTCCAACTTCCTGTTCCTGTCCAGCAGGCTCCTCCAGTTCTTTGTACATGTACTGGCCACTTTTCATTTGGCTGTTGAGCTGGAAGGATTACTTTTTCTTGCTGCTGGTGGATTTTTGTATTTGAGGACTTTTTGGACTTTGGAGTTTGGATCACTTTTGGACTTGAGATTTTACAAGTAAGTTGGTGTTGTTTGTTTGGGGCATTGCAGTGAGGCAACTCCAGTTCTAAAACTTTTTTCACAACTTTAACAAAATATATATTGTGGCGGTAGCTAGCCACAGTATACAGTAGTCCCATGGTTAGTCATGGGTGCATGATACAATTGTTTCTCTGATTTCTTTTAACTTAATTCTCATTTATGTCATGGAATTTTAGCTCACTGTTGTATGTTTTTTATTTTTTTATTTTGCGGTGCCTGTAAAGCCTCACTAGCCAGTAGGCCCAGGGGTAGTGAGTGGTGCATGGGCCTAGTCTTTCTGTGGGGTGTCTTAAATTTAAAAATCATTGAGGGCATGGATGGCATGGGATTGTGGTGAATTTGATGTGTTTTTCGATTTTTGGGGGTGTTGTTGGGGACAGGGCATGTGGGTGGGGGCCATTTTGAGTGCTGGTACAGGCAGGGCCTGGCCATGTGCTGGGGGGCAAGGGGCCATTTTGAAGGCAGGCAGTGTTCTCAGGCCTGCACCCATTTTGCCTAGCTTTCATCCATTATGCCCAGGGGTAGTGAGTGGTGCATTGGCCTAGTCTTTCAGTGGGGTGTCTTGAATTTAAACAACATTGAGGGCATGGATGGCATGGGATTGTGGTGATTTTTATGTGTTTTGCGATTTTTGGGGGTGTATAACTGATGTTCCTCTGTCTTCCATTGCTTTTAGGTGCACAAGAGAACCACCAGTGCCAGGAAGAAGTCCTGCAGCGGTGTGTGCAGCACAACGTCACGCAACGTCACGTGTGGCCACAGACAAGACAACTCTGCAACTCGTGCAACTGCGGCCTGCTGTTCTGACATCTGAAGAAGATGGGCCCAAAGAAAGGTGGCCGTAGTGCCTCAGCGAAGAAAGTTGCCAGTGCCACTGCCAGTAAGAAGGAGCATAAAAAGCAAGTGGCACCACCTACCAAGGAGACGGGTGTGCCCACCGACACCTTTTTTGGGAAAAAAACTACGCCTGCAGCAGCGTTGTCCGCCGATGACCAAGCTGGAAGCAGCACCTCCGCCTCACTGGGGTCAGTGCCACCACGCCAAGTTAGGTCCAAGACCATGAGTGCTGCTGCGGCAGCCACTTTGGTTGTTCAATCACCATCGACCAGTGATGTTGGCTCATCACAAGAAAGTACCATCCAATCAACGCCGGGTGTAACTCAGCTGGCGAGTGTTCAACAATCACAGCCGCAACGACAACCACAAGTGCAACTAGTACAAGCACAAGTACATGGGCAAGGAGAGGCGCAAGTACATGGGCAAGGAGAGGCGCAAGTACATGGGCAAGGAGAGGCACAAGTACATGGGCAAAGAGAGGCGCAAGTACATGCACAAGGAGAGGCGCAAGTAGAGGTGCATGGAGAGGCGCAAGTAGAGGTGCATGGAGAGGTGCCACTAGAGGTTCATGGAGCGGCACAACTGCCTATAACGCTTGTTCCTCCAGAAGTAGGGGCACATCAGGAAATTGATATTCAAGTGGAAGAATCATCCGAGGAAGACACTCCTCCTGAGGATGCTCCATCGTCTTCCAGATCCCCAGCAAGAAAAAGGTTGAGGGCTGCTACTACTACAAGTTCTTCTTCAAGCCCCCTTCATTCTGATGACCTTGATCTTGATTGGAAGCCACCAATGCAGTCTGACAATGAGGCACGCCATGAGCCGACAAAGGTAGCTAAGCCTAAAAGGAAGGTTCCCGCAAGGCTTCGACTTATGGTTGCTGACGATGAACAAGAAGTGGTGCCTTCTGCTGCGGATGAAGAGTCTGACGATGACCCAGTCATCACAGACGTCACTCCAGCCAGAGCGGGCATGCAGCAGACAAACATTTTAACCCTAGCCCGAATGGCTGCTGAGCAGGATGTGGTCAACGTGGCACTGGTACCACCACCAACGCGGTTAACTACAACACCAACAGGACCTCCAGCTTCCATATTTTCTCGTCAGAAGGGCCGGCAGGGACCTCCATCCAGCTCGACCTCCATTACCTCAAGTAGTGGTGTTATAAGTGAACATCAGAAACCAATTCAGCCACGCCCATCCTATACTTCATCTGGCATTGAAAGTCAAAGTAGCGCCTCCACCACCAGCAGACATCTCCAGTCCCCAGTTTGGTACTTCTTTACTGTTAGCAAAAAGGCCGAAAACATGGTTGTTTGTTTGATTTGTAAAGTATCAGTTAGTCGGGGTAAGCTTGGTACCAACTATGGTACCGGAGGCCAGAGAGGTCATCTCAAAAAACACCACCCTATCCAGTGGTATGCGCACCTAAGTAAGATCCAGGAAGTCCAAAGTAGAACTGATCCAAATGTATCCATTGACATTGCATCTGATGATGATGATGAGGCTGATCGTGCAGGGGGAAGTGAAGAAGCGACAGACATTTTTTCTGGTACACCCAGTACCCCTGGCAGCAGCACTGCAGTGGTAGCGCCCACACCCTCTACCCCTGCAACATGTATGAGGCACACTAAGAGTCTGGGAGAGACACCAATGCGAAAAACTAAATCAATGAGCCTAACTGGTTTGAAGTCTGCATCATCATCATCATCATCACGTAAAACGGTCCAGCGCACCATTAGCAGCATGTTTTGGTCGGATGCGCCATTTGAACGCAACCACCCACGGTGCGTCTGTATAACGCAAAGCTGGCTAAAATGCTAGCGCTGGACCTTCTCCCTTTCTCTTTCGTGGAAGGGGTGGGTTTTCGTGAATTGGTGGCAACAGTCTGCCCTAAATGGAAGGTTCCTATCCGGTCCTATTTTGCAAGGGTTGCTGTTCCAGCACTACATCAAGATGTGCTGGAGGTGATTGGTGCAGCTATTCTGAAGAGTGCTGTTCACACTAGCCACATGACAACAGACATGTGGACCAGTTGCCAAGCCCTTGATTACATGTGCATCACTGCACACTGGGTCTCTTTTGCGGGGGTCGAAAAACAGTTAAAACATAAAGATGTTGACACGGAGGAAGTTTTTCAAACTACTCGCAAACATGCAACAGTAGGCATGTTTGCCATGGAGAAATCTCCTTTTGGAGGAGTTTAACAGGAAGGTCAATGAATGGCTGCATCCAAGAAACCGCACAGTTGGTTATGTTTCCACGGATAATGGCAGTAATATAGTTAAGGCCATGGACAACGGTGGCTATTTCAGAGTGCCGTGTTTGGTGCACAGTATTAACATCGTGGTGCAAGCCTTCTTGAAAACAGAAGAGCCAGTCGTCAAAGTACTGACCATCTGCCGAAAAATCTGCACACATTTCAACCATTCTTTTAAGGCCCGGAAGCAGCTGAGGAACCTTCAATATGAACTTAAACTGCCTAGTCAAAGGACTAATCCAGGAGGTGGCAACACGTTGGAACTCAACCTTTTACATGCTTGAGCGTCTGTCTGAGCAGTGGGAGGTAATACATGAGTTTGTCTTTAAACTGGGTTCTACTCACAAAGACTTGATGCTAGAGTTGGAGGAATGGAAGCTAATTGCAAGCCTGACAGACATGCTTCGTCCTTTTGAGCTCTTCACGCGTGAAGTCAGCAGGGAGGACTGTTCTTTGAGCAAAGCTATCCCATTGTTACGCATGCTAGAGCACCAACTGAAGGAGGTGTCTTCAACGTTCCGAGATGATGGTGAAAAGCGAGAAGCATATGGTTTGGCGGAGAAGTTATTATGGCGCCTACTTGACAATGAAAGGCTTAAAAAGATACATACAGAAGAACATTACATTTGTGCCACTATTCTTGATCCACGGTACAAAAAGGCACTGCCCACCAATACTTTCATTCCTTTTTCTGAAGCAGATGTTTCAAAGTACAAACATTGGATAGCTGTGTCAGCCACTCGGTTTGAAAAAGACCGGCAGAACCTTCAAGTAGGCAGCACAAGTACAACTGAATCAGCAGGCCATCTGGCGTCAAGTTCCACTTCTCAATCCGTGGCCGAAGTGAGTCACTTTCCCTCACAGCCGTTAACGACACCAGCAACCATATTATCATCCTCACCTGCACCAGGCCGCAAACAAATATTGTCGGAAGGGGATTGGCTAACTCAGCAAGGGTTAGCTTGGTCCACTGATGAAAAGGTCGCAGATGGTACGCAAAGTGGATCAACCCTGGAGAACCTTGAGTGGGTGGTGCAGGCCTATTTGGATGACCCAACAGAGGTCTGTCATAATGAGAACCCATTGGGATATTGGTATACAAAAAGCTCAAAATGGCGACTGATCACCAACCTGGCTCTAAATTATTTGTCTTGCCTACTCGCAAGTGTGTCTTCTGAACGTGTTTTCAGTGCTGCTGGTGCCATTGTTACTTCAAAAAGGTCCCGCCTTTTGCCCAAAAATGTGGAGAGGTTAACAATAATCAAGATGAATCAGCACTTCATACCACCCGATTACAAAATACGTGAATGCACGCAGGAAGAAGAGGACACCGACTTAGGTGACGACGACGGAAGTTCTTCTCGGTCACCAGACCTACTCCCGTCTCAATTCATAGACTTGGAGGACGAGCTCTGTTTCCCTGACACCGAGGACTGAAAATTACTTCCTTTTTTTCCGTACCTATTCACTTTTATTCCTGTGTGTCTTTCTTTGTTTTGCTACTTTTATCACAACAAAACTCTAATCACCTAATCACAATAAATCCATCATCAGCACTGTCTTCATCTTATTTTCATTATTGATTTGAAGGTGCCGCAGTCTGCAATCAGATGTTCACAAGTTCACAACTCAATCATGCTCCTCTATCCTCCTCCTCCAGACTCCCCCTATCCATTTCCCTCAAGGCAGATGGATGGATTATGGAGAAAAAACAAACTTTGTCTTCGTAGACGAGTCCCCTCAAGTGGGACTGAAATAACTGACTGACAACATGCTTGCTGATTGTTGACGGACCTACTTTTGAAATTTACAGGAGAGGCTGCCCTGTGGGCCCTCACTTTCCGAAGAAGATGCGGACATAAAGTAGAACAGGTAATGAATAATGAGAAGATGGCATGCAGTGGACAGCAATGGCTGTCAGTCTCTGTTGAAACCAATTGCTGTTTGTTTTTTGTGAACAGCGCAATTTGCCATGTTTTCAATATACCAGTATTGCAGGTTTTTGGGTTTATATGGGGGTGTTCTAGATTTGCGGTGCTGGGTCGGGGGGTCTGGGAGCACTGCTAGCACAGTCTAATGTTGATTGCATTCGTTTTTCAGGAAATCATTGGTGGAAAAGGGGAGTTAGGGCCTAGCTGCACAGCGCATTTGGACTGAATTCCAGGTTGGCCCGAAATTTGCTAAGTCTCACTTTTTAAGGTTTTGCTTTTTGGCTGTTTTGGGGGTCTTCTACTTGTTTCCGCCTGGGTTGACAGGTCTGGGGGCATTGCTGGGAAGGTTTAATAACGGATAAAAGTGTTTTGGAAAAAATACATGGTGAAAAAGTTTTTCACTTTTTAGCGTTTTCGCTCACCATATGTTTTCGGAGGCCTGCTTGGGGGGGTCCTGGTGTTTGGGGGTGGGTTTTGGGGTCTTGGAGCAACGCTGGGTATGGATACTTTTGATTGCAAGAGGTTTGAAGCAAATCCATGGTGGCAAAGGGGAGTTAGGGCCTGGCTGCAGGGCGCGCACAGAGTGATTTGGGAAATTTGCCTGAAAATGTGTAAGTCCCCATTTTTGTATATTTGCTTTTTGGCTGTTTGGGGGTCTTCTGCTTGTTTCCGCCTGGGTTGACGGGTCTGGGGGCATTGCTGGGAAGGTCTAATACCGGATAAAAGTGTTTTGGAGAAAATCAAAGTTGAAAAAGTTTTTGCGTTTTTGCTCACTTGCTTGTCTTTGGGGTGCTGTTTGGGGGAGTTCCTGGTGTTTGGGGGTGGGTTTTGGGGTCTGGGAGCACTGCTGGCACAGTCTAATTTTGATTGCATTTGTTTTTCAGGAAATCCATCGTGGAAAACGGGAGTTATGGCCTAGCTGCACAGCGCACTTGGAGTGATTTTGGAATGAGGTCTAAACATTTCTAAGTGTGAGCTTTTCCAGTTTTGCTTTTTGCCTGTTTAGGGGTCTTCTACTTGTTTCCGTCTGGGTTGACGGGTCTGGGGGCACTGCTGGGAAGGTCTAATACCGGATAAAAGTGTTTTGGATAAAATACATGGTGAAAAAGTTTTTCACTTTTTAGCGTTTTCGCTCACTTTCATGTTTTCGGGGGCTTGCTTGGGGGGGTTCCTGGTGTTTGGGGGTGGGTTTGGGGTCTTGGAGCAACGCTGGGTATGGATACTTTTGATTGCAAGAGGTTTGAAGCAAATCCATGGTGGCAAAGGGGAGTTAGGGCCTAGCTGCAGAGCACGCGCGGAGTGATTTTGGAAATTTGCCTGAAAATGTCTATGTCCCCATTTTTGTATATTTGCTTTTTGCCTGTTTGGGGGTCTTCTACTTGTTTCCGCCTGGGTTGACGGGTCTGTGGGCATTGCTGGGAAGGTCTAATACCGGATAAAAGTGTTTTGGAGAAAATCAGAGTTGAAAATGTTTTTGCGTTTTTGCTCACTTGCTTGTCTTTGGGGGGGTTCCTGGTGTTTGGGGGTGGGTTTTGGGTCTGGGAGCACTGCTGGCACAGTCCAATTTTGATTGCATTTGTTTTTCAGGAAATCCATGGTGGAAACCAGGAGTTATGGCCTAGCTGCACAGCGCGTTTGGACAGAATTGAAAGAAGGCCGATTCTATGAAATTTTTCATTTTTGCTTTTTGCCTGTTTGGGGGTGTTCTGCTTTTTTGCGGGTGGGTTGGCGGGTCTGGGGGCATTGCTGGGAAGGTCTAATACCGGATAAACGTGGTTTGAAGAAAATCCATGCTGAAAAGCGTTTTGGCACTTTTTTTTAACTTAAGGCTTGTTAGGGTTAGCACTGGCAGCAGTATTGCATGTGTTTGATAGTGTTCTAGATTTTTGCAACTGGGTTCTGGGGTCTTTGAGCACTCGTGGGAATGTGTAATTTTGGTTGCAAGTGGTTTGAAGAAAATCGATGGTGGGAAAGGGGGGATTTGGCCTAGTTAAAGAAAGCGTTTGCAACTATTCTTAACTTAGGCTTGCTAGGGTTAGCAGTATTGTATTGCATGTGTTTGGGCGGGGGTTCTAGATTTTTACGACTGGGTGGGGTCTTGGAACGCTTGTTGGAATGTCTAATTTTGATTGCAAGTGGTTTGAAGAAAATCCATGGTGGAAAACGGGGGTTTTGGCCATACTTTCTGAGTGCGTTTTGGCACGATTTGAAATTAGGCCTCTGCAAGGTAGCAGCAGTATTCTGCACGTTTTTGGGAGGGTAATGTGGGGTGTTCTAGATTTTGGGGATTGTCATCTCTGAAAGTGACAGTATAATTTTTGCACTACACAGCATGCCTTATATATTTTTTTCCCCGAGGTGTCTTTAACGCTTACTGTTGTGTTTTTCCATCATCAATTACAGGCAGGCTTTTACCCTGTGCCATCGATGTACTACTCAGGCTTACAATTAGCGATCCGCAAATCCGCATCAGGCAGGCAGTGGACAGTCAGTGTGTCTGGTCACCAAGATTGATCGACGGAGCATCCGATGGAATGAAGGAGTACCTCGAATAAGAGGAATGGCTGGATGCATCAACTTCACAAATTCAACGGGACAACTACAAAAAACAGTAACAGTATCCCAAATTCTCCTTATCTTTTAAATGATATTCTTGTGAACTTGAACTTACTTCTACAAGTGTGACTCTGTGCGTTTGTTTGATCTCTGCTTCAAATTCATCCCTCCAGCTATTTGATACGTCTTTACTATGTTTAACACTAATTTAATGTTCTAAGTGTTTATTCTATGAGGGCAGAGAGGCAAGTGAAATTGCGTAATGACTGCAGCCTTGTACTGCCAACTTGTTCCTTCGTAGTTACTAGTAAGTTGCAGTAAGTAGTAGTACTACTTTTCAGTAAGCTAACCATCCATTTAGTAAACAACTTATGGCATGCAGTAGTGCACTTCCTTTATGTCCCTTTAAAGGTTTATCAATATCTTCAAATCCAAAGATTTGTTTCTCGTCATTTGTTGTTTGACTGTCCATGCTGTGTTTTTTTTCCTCTCTACCAAACTTTCCTAAAAACCCCCATTCCCATCCAATTTTCAAACCCTAACCCTCTTCCCCCGGGCTGTGTGGTATTTCATTGAGGTGTGACTGACAACAACAATAAATTCCACACACTTGCTGGGGAGGATAAGGTCAAAGCAAAGTTCATGTGCGCCATCGTGGATTGATAAGAACATCCTCCTCCTACACGACATGAACAATCAAATGCTTAATGCTTACCTTACATTGGCACTGCTTATGCTACAATTTAGGGCACTGTTCTGTACCGTACTATCTAGTGTACTGTTTCTAATGCTACGCTCAGGCCACTCAATGTTTAATTTCCTCTTTTTTCATATGGTGATACTGCAAGTGTGTACCACTATTGATACCAGCACAACAATGATATTGCATTCATCGAGGATTCAAGTCAACAACCAACCTTAATCACCATTTGCAATGCAGCCAGCCCTGGGCTACCCCGATTCTCAAACACGAATCACAGGTAAGATAAGCATTTTGGAGAGGTAGAATAATGGGCTAGGACTGGGAGGAGAGCAGAGATTGCCAGTACTACTAGTAAAGTACTAGTAGGGCTACTGAATTCACTAACTCGGTTACTGGCACTTTGGTACATTTCAGGACTAGATGTTTCATTCATGCTGGTAAGTTGGAAGAAACCAAACGTCCAGTAACCACCGCCCACCCCCACACAGAATAATATGAACGTGTATACTATGTTTTGGTATGAAAAATAATTAAGAAATATATTGAGGTAGTCAAAAAATGAAATAAATTAACCCAACTCACCCCCCTACCTTACCCCAACCAATGTCCAAAAGTCCCCTTTTCCAAACACCCAATTCCCACCCTCCCCCAACAGTCTTTAAAAAAGGGGCAAGGGACAGTCACTTCCTTCGGTGGCGTAGTTTTGCAAGCTGTTGCTTCATGTCCCACTGCTCTTTGCGGAGGTCCCGGAGCTGGCGCTGATGTTTTTCGTCCAACCGCTCCAGGTAGTCCACTCTTTTGCGTAGTCGGCGTACACGTACGATCCAGCATCTGGGGGGGGCGCTGATTTTGTGGCTGCTGTGCGGCGGCGGCGGGAGGCTGTCGGGCCACGGCTCCGTTTGGCTGGAGGCTTCTGGCTGGTGGACCCGGGGGCAGTGGAGGAGGATGTTGATGTCTCCTCATGCTCCCGAGCTCACGACCGCCAAATAGCCTCCAGCTTACGGGCCCTGGCCCGGATAGCCATCTCCTTACGGGTGAGCTTTTTGGGAGTAGCATTTATAAAGAAAGATAGAAAAATCCTGTAGCCAATAGTCTTTAACATAAAGTCAAAATAATTCAACGGAAGGTTGACACTCAGTAACACCAGCAAGTAGCAAACACAGTATAACATTTTGGCATGTATCTTTCCGCTGTCTTTGTAAGCCTGTGACACTGTGAGTTTCAGGAATTCCACTAGCAGCACTATAGGTGGACTCACTACAACATACATAGTCAGAGAGTACTAAAAAAAGACCTTTTTAACTCTTTTTCTCTTGTTTTGCAAAAGAAATTACTGGTACGTGAACTTGTGGTAGCCGCCATAATGGCAGCTCACTCAGCTTTCACCCAAGAAATACAGACACAGGCCATGATGATGCAGACTCGCAGTACTTTAAGCAGTACATGCAGGTGGGGATAAGAATGTCTTACTTTTCAATAGGGGTGGCACTGCCACTGGCCATACTTCATCCACTCAGCGTCTGCTCTACTAAATCATACACCTCTGCTATCGACGAGGAGGATAAAGAAGAAAACATCCAGGATTCTTCTTAATGTCTCAAATGTACCAACATTTCTTTTTGTCAACAACTAACTAACACCCTTTTCATTATATTTTAGAAACCGCCGTCTTCTTTCTTATGTTGAATTGCATTCAACAAAACCATTCTTTACAGTCATAAATAAATATTAAGACTCGCTCGTCGTTCGTTTCACCCTTCTTTAACTTTTCGTTCTTCACATTCCTAAACTACATCTGATATGACTTGGCTTCACAATAAAAATTTGCCAGCTGAGTTGAAGTGAAATAGAGGGGGCCATTGGTTACCCGAGAAGTACCGCCGCTAATGCTATTACAAGTCAAGGTTGACTGTCTTCTCCGTGATAGCCCAAAAAGTAGTTCTAAATTAGTAAATGTTCTTGACAGTACAGTGTACTTATACTAGTGTACTGTGTACTACTGTACAGTACATCATACACTCCTTTACGAGCCTACTCAAAAAAATTTCAATAAGTAAGGAGTATAATAACTTACCACCATCCGCCGCCGCTGAGTCTCCCCCCCCAGCTCCTCCTGTTGGCGCCGCCGCATCCAGAGTGGACCCTTCCGCACTGCTGGCCCCAGCACTGGTGGTCATCTGTGCCGCATCAGATGTTGTGACGTCTAGGAAAAACATGTCATATTTTCAGATGCCATACACAACCCCCTATTTTGTCTCGTAATGGAAGAAAATGTTACATAACACATTTTTTATTACTGGGATTGAAAAAAAGTAACGGTGTGTTAACCTTTTATATGCTTATTCCATTAAATGCTACACTTCTTCTTATGACAACTGATGAATGCTTGCTTAACGTGTGCCATTTTTCTCATTACAGAAAGAATATTCCATTGCCCTTCTGCCAGACGATTCACCAACTACTACTGAGTCATCACCAGCAGTACTTTAAGGGGCAGATTTATGTTAACTGGCGCATCCCCAGGGATGCGCCAGTTAACATGCGCCACAGTGCGCCACAGCTCCGCCACCCATGGTGCGCTGCATTTATGATGCGGCGCACCATGGGGCAAAAACGGCACAGATGCGTGACGCATCTGTGCCGTAGAGGTGACGCATTGCTGGAGTTGCGTCGCAAGCGCGACGCAGCTCCAGCAAGGCTCGGGGGTGCCCCATCTCCACAATGCTGCGTCAAGACCTACGCCTGCTTCAAGCAGGCGCAGGCTTTTGACGCAGCATTGGCCTGAAAGTGACTGAGTGAAATCTTATAGATTTCACTCAGCCACTTTTGCGAGGCGCACCTGCCCCGGAACGCCCACCCTGCGCCGGAACGCCCACAAGCAGCGCAGGGCTTTACAACGTGATGCATCTGCCTAGATGCGTCACGTTGTAAATCATTCGTAGGGATGCGCCACGTTTACGCCGCCTTGCGTGACGCAACAGCGGCGTAAACGTGGCGCAAGTGCCTCATAAATCTGCCCCTAAGTACTTTAAAGAAGGTGGGGGCTCACGCACAGTTATTCTAATAATTTCCTGTGTCTGTTAACTATTATTAAGTTTGAGTCATACTAATTTCATTCATGGGAATGTTGTTTAAACTTTAACGTCATCTTCATCCATCAGAATACTACGCTATTAAAAATAAAGAAATAATGTTTTCATTTCTTAATTGAAAATAAAACTTTAAAACTAACAAACACTGTGTGGTTTTTGTTCACGAAAGGTTTGAACTACTGCACTTGGCAGTCATGTTTCAGTGACTCAGATAGGCCGGGACTCGGAGGTAGTCTTCTTCTGTTCTTCTGGGTCGTAAAATCATTGGTCAGACATTCTAGATAGTCGGTCAGGGGAATGGGGGTTCAACTTCTGTTCGGACTGAGGTATGTCGAAAGTCAAACTGCACCTATCATCAACAATGTCCTATTTATCTTGTCCATACTTCTTTGTGTGCAGAATAGTCCCTGAAACACTAGCGGTATGGGATGTGCTCCTCTCAAATCAAAAAGACAACTGCTACCTTTTACTTGGTGTAAACAATGACATTTTGTTGTTGGAAATTGTCAAAGCACTTACATTAAGAAGACTGGAATAGACAGCAAAGGCAACCCAGAGGACTGCACTCAGTGCCTAGAGCTATTGCTGTATCAGAGTTTTGTTTCACACCGTTTGCCGAATGGGCAAGCTTAGCTACCTACACAGACCGACTCATGATTGTAAATAGTAGTAGCACAGAGAGTGATGGTAGAGGCAGGATAAGAATGTAGAAAGTAGTCTACATTAGAAGAAGATCAAAGACTATTTTGTAAAATATAGAATTATTAGGAACCAGTTTGTAATGAATAGGAGCTGTAAAAGTTAGGGAAGTATAAGTATTAATATAACAATAGAACAACTTACTGGGGCCAGCAGAAGAGCCTGCAAGGGACTGAGCCTCTCCACCTTTTGCCACCGGAGTCTCTGTCGTCGCCGCCGCCGCCTTGCCCCTGGGAGGTCCTGGTGATCATGAAATAATGAAACACAACATGGATGATTGTTTTTTGGGAAATATTTGATTTCTTTGTACTCAATCTAAAATTATGTCGGGGAAACAAATTAACATCAATTGCATCTGATCTGGTCAACTAGGAGGATAGTAGTACAGTATTGCAGGATTCGCAGACCATCTAATAGGAAAGTTATGTAATTCACTAACTACATCAACAACAAAAAGGTTCTACTACGACTGCCATCACTCAGCAGCACGAGACGTCGCGTGACAGACACAGTCCGTCATCATGATTGCAGACCACTAAGAAATGTCCTATAACAAGTAATTAATATACTCAACGTATCAATCCACCACTATCTCTTCAAAGTGGCAGCAGCAGGAGTACAAAGAAGGACTAGACTTGATTTTACTGTCTCTAGCGTTACGCAGTAATGCTCTCAAATGACTAAAAAGTTGCAAACAAGTAAGCATAGTAGCAACGCCAATAACCAGGCGAGCACCTGCAATGACAGAAGCTATTTAAACATTAATTTACCTGCAATGTAATCGAATCAGCAGCATTCGTACTCTTCAGGAAAAAAGTAGATTAGCTATATAACAGAGCAGAAGGAAAAAAAGTAGTTATTAAATAGCTACTTACCAATGCCAGGGATCTCCACACCGAGCAGGTCGAGCATGTCATGTTCCCGGTCCAAGATGTCACTCCACCGGTGCGTCACTTGCTGGTAGGTGCGCCGGACCCCAGACTCCTTATACATGCGCCGGCACACCTTCTCCCACAGCTGGCGACGCACCCGGAGGCCGTAACCGGAAGCAATCCGCCCACCTGCGGCCACGGTTTTAGGGAGGTGGACTTGCAAAAACACCATTGTGGGCTTTCAGGGGGGGGGGGGGTGTCGAACAAATCCACTGACAACGGGGTTTTGGGTAACGCAGGTTTTATTATTTTGTAAAGCCGCCTCTTCTGAACCGGCACTCGATAGTACGGGAGGGGATTTTCAGCGTCCTCCGTTGCTTCTCTTAGGGCTCCCCGCCGTCTATACTCCCGCGGTCGTCTGGGAGGTGTAGTCCGGGCTTCCGCCGTTGTCAAGCGAGGGCCGGCATACCGTAACAGAAAAGAAAAGAGAAACCAGCGTTAGTCAGGAGACCGGTGTTCTCAAGATTAGGGAAGGGAGTGAGGAGTCACACGTGCCCACTAACTACCCCGATACTTGTGATGTGTAAGGGGGGGGGTTTCGTGCACAGGATGTCAAGAGGCTAGTCAGGGGGGTTTGACCCGCTTACGTCCCGCCCATCCCGCGAAGCGTGACCGTACCTGTTCTAGCCACACTTCCCGGGAAGCGTGGCTGGGCGATGCGCCTTCACGTTGGCCTCCTGGCTTGTCGATGCAGTCTCGCTCTTCTCTCGGTCCTCCTCCGGTGTTCTCGTCTCCTCGGTCCTCGCCTTCTGTCTCCCTCGTCCTCCGCCCGTCCTTGCTCTCCTCGTCCTTCCTCGGCTCCTCCTCGCTCTCCTCGTCCTTCCTCCGCTCGTCCACTCTCGCTCCACGCTCCGCTCTCCACTCCGCTCCTTCCTCTTCTCGCCACTCTTCTCCTCCGCCGCCTCCGGGTGTAACACACACCTGTGTGACTTCAGGGCAGGGTTTTACCGGTGATTGGAGGGAGGGTCCCAGGTCCGGCACTGCCCAATTAAAGAAACAGTGGTCCTCCGTGTGCTGCAAGGGGTTGTAGACGTCGACGTCCGTGGTTTTCCAGGTGTCGGTATGCTGTTCAAAAAGAGGGGACATATGAATAGGTAAGCCTGGAGGACCCGAGTCCGGGTCCCCCTCGTCACACACCTCCCCCCTAGGATTCTCCCGTTCGGGGAGAGGGAACCGGGACAGTTAGTCCACGTTGGCATTGTCCTTCCCCTTTCTGTGGCGGACTTGAAACCTGAACGGCTGTAGGGCAAGGAACCATCTCATGACTCTGGGATTGCTCGAGATGTTCCTACTCATCCATAAAAGAGGGGCGTGGTCGGTATACAGTATAAAGAGATGCCCCTCCAGGTAATAGCGCAGTTTGTCTACGGCCCACCGTATGGCGAGACATTCTTTCTCAATAGTGGGATACCTCACCTCCCTGGGGAATAGCTTTCGGCTAATGTAGAGGATGGGCTGTTCACCCCCTGCTCCCGTGTCCTGTGACAGTACGGCCCCGATTCCGAAGTCGGAGGCATCTGTGTGCAGAATAAAGGGTTTTGTGAAGTATGGGGCTGTAAGCACTGGGCTGGTCGTAATTGCTTTTTTCAGGGTCTGGAAAGCTTTCCACATTGCCGGGGACGGTTTTAAGAAGTCAGGGTGGTTGGAATGTTTTTTTAGGGTGTCCGTCAAGGGCGCTACTACATCTGAAAACGAGGGGATGAACCTCCGGTAGTAGCCTACCAGCCCCAAGAATGCTCTCATTTCTTTCGTATTTTTAGGAAAAGGGGTATCGGCAATGGCTCTCACTTTCTCGAGCTGTGGTTCTATGGCTCCGTGTCCTAACATGTATCCTAGGTACTTGACTTTTTGGAACCCGATTCTTGATTTCTTCGCGTTGATGTGAAGTCCGGCTTTCCTTAGTTGTTGTAGGATGATCTGCAGGTGTTGGAGGTGTTCTTCCCATGATGGACTGAATATGATAATATCGTCGAGATAAGCCGAGCTATATCCCTGGTGTTCTCGTAGTACCTCATTCATTTGCCTCTGGAAGGTGGCAGGGGCTCCATGTAGACCGAAGGGGAGTACGTTAAACTCGTAGAGTCCATCTGGCGTAGCGAAGGCTGTTTTCTTCCGATCCTCTTCCCTTAACGGTACTTGCCAATACCCTTTCGTCAGATCGAGGGTACTGATATACTTTGCGTCCCTGAGCTTCTCAATAAGCTCATCAATTCGGGGTATGGGGTACGCGTCAAAGGAGGATACTGCATTCAACGCCCTGAAATCCATGCAGAATCTACTGCTTCCGTCTGGTTTGGGTACCATCACAATGGGCGACGACCACTCACTTCTGGATGGACGGATCACTCCTAGTCGTACCATTTCCTCCACTTCTTTCTTTATTGCTTCCCTCTTGGCTGCCGGGATCCGGTAAGGACGTTGTTTGACGGTGACACCCTCAGGGGTCTCTATCCGGTGTTCGGTCAATCGGGTTATACCAGCAAGGTTGGAAAAGATGGGTTCGAAGGGGCGTAGTATCTTTTGTAATCCCTCCTGCTCGCTCTGATACAGTTCGTCGTTGATTACCAGGTCTCCCAACGTGGTCTCAGGGAGGTTTCCTGTAGGGGTAGCGAGGTTGGACGACACAGGTGGGGTTCCCAACCACTTCTTTAGAAGGTTTATATAGAAAATCTGGGTTTTCCTCCCGTCCAGTTGCAACCGATAAGTGGTCTTCCCTATCGTTTCTATGACTTTGTACGGGCCTTGCCATTCGTTCTGGAATTTTCTAGCGGGTGAGGGTAGCAACACCAGGGCCCAATCGCCAATGATGAGTTGTCTCCACTTCTTACCCTTGTCATAATGTGTTTGTTGCTTTCTCTGACTGGCTTCTAGATGAGTAAAGGCTAAGTCCCGTATCTTCCCCAGTTTATTCTTCAAGTTTTGGCTATACTCCAATAGGGATCGGGCTTCTCCTGTTGTCTCTGCCACCCACCCACACCTCTTTGGTCATCTCCAATAGGCTCCGGGGCTGTCTCCCGTACAGCATCTCGAAAGATGAGCAGCCTAAACTGCTCTGCTTCTGGCCTCGGATCACGTACAGTGCCAAGGGAAGGAGTAGGTCCCAGTTGCTTCCGTTCACTGTGAGCATCTTCTTCAGCACGGATTTCAGGGTCCCGTTATGTCGCTCCACCAGTCCATCTGTCTGAGGATGGTATACAGACGTTTTTATCTGGTGGAGGCCAAGCAGGTGACATACTTCCTTCATGACTCTTGACATGAACGGGGTCCCCTGGTCAGTAAGGATTTCCTTGGGAAACCCCACCCTTGAGAACAGTTCCAGGAACTTATCCGCAATGTTCCTTGAGGTGGGGGCTTTCAGGGGGAACGCTTCCGGGAAGCGAGTGGCGTAATCCACGATTACTAGGGCATATTGGTAACCCTTCCTTGTTCGTGGCAGAGGGCCGATGAGATCCATGCCTACCCTTTCAAAGGGGGTTCCGATTACGGGGAGAGGTTGTAGTGGTACCGCCGGGGGTCTCTGGGTGTTTTTTCTTTGACATACATCGCATGTCTGACAATGGGACTTGATGTCCTGATACACTCCCGGCCAATAGAAACTTCTCAGTACGTTCTGAGTGGTCTTCTCGCTCCCTGTATGGCCTGCCAACAAGTGCGTGTGGGCATAGAACATGATTTGTTCCCGGAAACAGGTCGGCACTATCAGCTGCATAGGGTCGTCCTGTTTGGCTTGTCTGTACAGGAGGTCATCTTTTATCAGAAAACGGGGATATCGGGGCTGAGGGTTGTCCTGATCTGTGTGGGCTTGTTCCCAGGCATTGAAGAGGGTGGCGTTGTTGGTCTGAGCAAAACGAAAACTCCTATCCCCCTCCCAGGGATCAGGGGATGTCAGGGCAGAAAGAGACGTAGTGTTGGGCGTCCTTCCCTTCAGGAGTTGCCCCTCAAACAAGTCTAGGAAGTGGGGGTTGTCAGTCCCTAATATAAGTTTCTCGGGAAGGGCGTCCAACATGCCTACCTTCACCACCAGTGTACTCCTTCCCTCCACTTCAATGGGGATATAAGCGACCGGATAACCCTTGACGTCACCATGCACACATTTAATATACACTAGGGCGTCTGGCATTACCTGAAGGGGCCTCACAAAACAACCCTGTATCACGGACTGTTTACACCCCGAGTCCAGGAGGGCCCTGACCGCCGAACCGTTGACCTTGACACTCACATGATAGGCGCCTCCGAGTTCTGCAGTATACATGACGGCCTTGGGTATGTAGCAGACATCCATGGGTTCTTCCTGGTTGCGTTTTTGGGGGCAGAGGCGCGCAATGTGTCCCCACGCCCCACAGTCAAAACACTGTGGACCACGGAATGTGGGAATCTCCGGTGTCAGAGGACGGGGAGCAGGGAACCCAGGGGGGACTCGGGGCCTGCGTTCCGGTCTGAGAGGTGGTCTTGTCGTTTTTTCCGGTTCGCTTGTGTGCAAGCGGGGTTGTACCCGGACAAAGGTGGCAGCCATCTCCATGGCTTGTTTGGTGGACAGGTTGGAATGCTGTCTGAGCCACCTCTGAGTCCCGTAGTAGAGAGCCTCTAGAAACTGCTCCAAATATATTTTGTCCATGATTTCCTCTTTTGTGCTGGACATAGGGGTGAGCCACTTGTCAGCAGCTGTCTTCAGCCGAAAGAATAATGTTTTAGGATTGTCCCCTGTTTGCCCTCTTTCTTTGCGGAAGCGTACCCTGTAGGCCTCTGCGTCCAATCCCAGGTGGTCTAGGATGATTTCCTTAATCTGTCCATAGGGGGTCTGTCCGTTAGCGACCTGGTAGGCCGCCTGTGCCTCTCCGGTCAACAGGGGGACGAGGAAGAAAGGCCATTTCTCCAGTGGCCATCCACAAGCCAAAGCCACCCTCTCGAAGTTCGTCAGGAACGCGTCGGGGTCTTCGCCTGTAACGTATTTCTGCAGGGAAATACCAGAGGGGGTGGGTGGTGGTCGACTCTCTCTAACTGGGTTACTGGCGGGGTCGACCGTCGGCTGCATCCCTTCGAGACGTGCCACCATAGTACTCCTAAAGGTGTCTCTATCCTGTCGGGCGGAGGCGAGCTGTTGCTCCACAGCCCATCCCAATTGTTCCTGGCCCTTGATGAGAGCCTGAAGCATTTCCTCCATCGTTGTGTCCCGGATGACTAGTTGGTTGCCCGCATTCTCTACCACTTGTGGGCTTTCAGGGGGGGTGTCGAACAAATCCACTGACAACGGGGTTTTGGGTAACGCAGGTTTTATTATTTTGTAAAGCCGCCTCTTCTGAACCGGCACTCGATAGTACGGGAGGGGATTTTCAGCGTCCTCCGTTGCTTCTCTTCAATCAATCAATCAATCAATCAGGTCATTTGTAGAGCGCACTACTCACCCGTAGGGTCTCAAGGCGCTGGGAGGGGGGGGGTGCCGCTACTGCTCGAACAGCCAGGTCTTGAGCTTCTTCCTGAAGGAGAGGTGGTCTTGGGTCAGGCGCAGATTGGTCGGGAGTGAGTTCCAGGTCTTGGCGGCCAGGTAGGAGAAGGATCTTCCTCCTGTTGTCGCTCTTCGGATGCGGGGGACGGCGGCGAGGGCGTGGTTGGTTGATCTGAGGAGGCGCTTGGGAGTGTAGAAGTTGATCCGGTTGTTGAGGTAGCTCGGGCCTTGGTCGTGTAGGGCTTTGTGCGCGTGGGTGAGGAGCCGGAAGGTGATTCTCTTGTTGACCGGGAGCCAGTGCAGATCTCTCAGGTGTCCGGAGATGTGGCTGCGTCGGGGGATGTCGAGGATGAGTCTCGCCGAGGCGTTCTGGATCCGCTGGAGTCTCTTCTGGAGTTTGGCAGTGGTTCCGGCGTAGAGGGCGTTGCCGTAGTCCAGTCGGCTGGTGACGAGGGCTTGGGTGACCGTCTTCCTCGTCTCGGTGGGGATCCACCGGAAGATCTTACGTAGGATGTTGAAGCATGACGAGGAGACGGCGTTGACTTGCCTGGTCATGGAGAGGGAGGAGTCCAGGATGAAGCCCAGGTTGCGTGCGTGGTCCGTCGGTTTGGGTGCGGTGCCCAGGGCGGGGGGCCACCAGGAGTCGTCCCAGGCGGAGGGCGTGGAGCCCAGGATGAGTACCTCCGTCTTGTCTGAGTTCAGTTTCAGGCGGCTGGTCGTCATCCATTCGGCTACGTCTCTCATCCCTTCGTGCAGGTTGGCTCTGGCGGTGGCGGGGTCGTTGGTCAGGGAGAGGATCAGCTGGGTGTCGTCGGCGTAGGAGATGATGTTCAGGTTGTGTTGGCGTGCGATGGCCGCGAGGGGGCTCATGTAGACGTTGAAGAGGGTTGGGCTCAGCGAGGATCCTTGGGGTACGCCGCAGATGACTTTGGTGGCCTCTGACTTGTACGGTGGTAGGCGGACTCTTTGTGTTCTTCCGTCGAGGAAGGAGGTGATCCATTCCAGTGCCTTCTCCTGGATTCCGATGTTGCTGAGGCGCTGTACTAGGGTGCGGTGGCAGACAGTGTCGAAAGCCGCGGAGAGGTCCAGGAGGATGAGGGCCGCTGTTTCTCCGTTGTCCATCAGAGTTCGAAGGTCGTCGGTGGCGGCGATGAGGGCGGTCTCTGTGCTGTGGTTCGCTCGGAAGCCGGACTGTGAGGGGTCGAGGGATCCATTCGTCTCGAGGAAGGCGGCCAGCTGTTTGTTGACGGTCTTCTCGATGACTTTGGCCGGGAACGGGAGGAGCGAGATGGGACGGTAGTTCTTGAGGTCGGTGGGGTCTGCTGTGGGTTTCTTGAGGAGAGCGCTGAGTTCGGCGTGCTTCCAGCTCTCAGGGAAGGTGGCGGAGTCGAAGGAGGTGTTGATGATGTCCCGCAGGTGGGGTGCGAGGACAGCGTCGGCCTTGTTGAAGACGTGGTGAGGGCAGGGGTCAGTCGGAGATCCGGAATGGATGGAGTTCATGGTGCGGATGGTGTCTTCGGTGCTGATCGGGGTCCAGGTGCGGAGGGTGGTGGATGGTGGCGTCGTTGCGGTTGTGGCTTGCGTTGGTTGGTTGGTTGTTGAAGCTGTTGTGTATGTCCGTGATCTTGTTGTGGAAGTAGGACGCGAGGGAGTTGCAGAGGTCTTGCGACGGTGTGATGTCGTTGTTTCCGGCGTTGGGGTTGGAGAGCTCTTTCACGATGTTGAAGAGTTCCTTGCAGTTGTGTGCGTTGTTGTCCAGCCGGTCCTTGTATGCATTTTTCTTGGTGGCGCGGATCAGTTGGTGGTGTTTCCGGGTGGCGAGCTTGAGGGTGGTCATGTTGTCCGTCGTTGGTTCCCTTCTCCAGGCTTTCTCGAGGGCTCGACAGTTCTTCTTGGAGCACTTGAGTTCGTCGGTGAACCATGGTGTTTTTCTGCTGCAGGATCTGCTGGGCGGGGTCCTTAGAGGGGCGAGTTCGTCCGCGCAGTTGCTGATCCACTTCGTGAGGTTGTCGGCGGCCTGGCTGGGGTTCGCTGAGTTGGCGGGGGGGTGCTGGCTCAGGGAGGCGGTGAGCTGGTCGGCTGTGATCTTGTTCCAGCTTCTTCGAGCAACCTGTTGCTGGAGGTGGTGGATCGTCGTTCTTCTGAAGGTGAAGTGGACGCAGCTGTGGTCCGTCCAGTGGAGTCCTGTTGCGTGGCTGAAGGTGACGTCTTTGCTGGATGAGAAGACGGCGTCGAGTGTGTGTCCGGCGAGGTGGGTGGGGGTGGTCACCAGTTGCTTGAGTCCGAGGTTGTCGAGGTTGTCGAGCAGGGTGATGGTGTTGCGGTCGTTGTTGTTCTCCAGGTGGAAGTTGAGGTCCCCCAGGAGGATGTAGTCGGCGGAGGGGAGAGCGTGCGGGCTGACGAAGTCGGCGATGTCCTCGCTGAATCGTGTGCGCGGTCCCGGGGGTCGGTAGATCAGGGTGCCTCTGAGGGTGGTCTTCGGGTTGGTGTGGATCTGGAAGTGCAGGTGTTCAGCAGTGGTGAGGGTGTCGTCGGTGTTGGTCGTGATGCGGATGGTGTCTCTGTGGATGATGGAGTCACACGTGCCCACTAACTACCCCGATACTTGTGATGTGTAAGGGGGGGGTTTCGTGCACAGGATGTCAAGAGGCTAGTCAGGGGGGTTTGACCCGCTTACGTCCCGCCCATCCTGCGAAGCGTGACCGTACCTGTTCTAGCCACACTTCCCGGGAAGCGTGGCTGGGCGATGCGCCTTCACTTTGGCCTCCTGGCTTGTCGATGCAGTCTCGCTCTTCTCTCGGTCCTCCTCCGGTGTTCTCGTCTCCTCGGTCCTCGCCTTCTGTCTCCCTCGTCCTACGCCCGTCCTTGCTCTCCTCGTCCTTCCTCGGCTCGTCCACTCTCGCTCCACGCTCCGCTCTCCACTCCGCTCCTTCCTCTTCTCGCCACTCTTCTCCTCCGCCGCCTCCGGGTGTAACACACACCTGTGTGACTTCAGGGCAGGGTTTTACCGGTGATTGGAGGGAGGGTCCCAGGTCCGGCACTGCCCAATTAAAGAAACAGTGGTCCTCCGTGTGCTGCAAGGGGTTGTAGACGTCGACGTCCGTGGTTTTCCAGGTGTCGGTATGCTGTTCAAAAAGAGGGGACATATGAATAGGTAAGCCTGGAGGACCCGAGTCCGGGTCCCCCTCGTCACAACCATTAAGGCGGCCACCTCCACCGTGGAGAAGATCTCCCTGGTCTGGACTTCCTCGCCCCTCAAACTCCCGCAAGAGAGCCGGGTACGGGGTGCTGGGCGCTTCCCCTTGCCCTTGTCGCCTCCCTTAGCCATTGTCCTGGGCACAAGAAGAAGGAAAGAAGAATAGGTGTGAAAAAAAATAATAGAGAGAGCGAAAGAAATAAAGTAGGTAATAAAGTAACAAAAAGTTTAAAAAAAACACAAAATATAGATGTAGGAAATTGAAGAGAGAGAAAATAAGCAAAAAAAAGACAAAAAAAGTTCAGAAAAACATAGGATTATGAAGATGTGAGATGGATAGAAAGGTAGCATGCCAAAAACCATAGCAGTGAATGAAAAACAAGATGGCCGCGCCCGTAGAGGACCGCCTGGGTAAGTTTGCGCGATATTTTCCCCGCGAGCACGCAAAAACGCCCATGAACACGTAATCGCGCGCCGCATACGGCGCGAGCATGCAACAAGCGCCCGGAAAAGGAAATACGTCACGCAAACAAGATGGCCGCGCCCATACACGACCGCATGGGCAACCTCGGGGTCGGTGCGCTGCAAGCGGTCCGCGAATAAGCAAAAAAACGCACAAACACGCAAAAAAAAGGAAATACGCAAATTTGCACGAGTTTGCGGATTGCAAGTTCAATTTCGCACGGATTTGCGCCCCGCGAATCTCGCGAAATGGCAGAAAAACGAATTTTGGAAAACTGAAAGCACTTAGCAGGTGCTAAAGTTCAAGCTAATTTGTAACCATTCCCTGTAGTGCTTCCTGAGGGGCCCCTCCAGAGTTCAGTTGCCTACTTGCAACTATTCTCTGACCCTGCTCTGACCCTCAAAGCAGGGTCAGAGGATAGTTACAAGTATGGCACAATGCTCCTGTAAAAAAAAAATGCAACAGGAAGCACTTACAGCTAAGGAAGCAGGTGCCAGACTTGAAGCTCAAATTCAGTGACACATTAACCAGCCCCAAATTAATTCATCTCAGTTGGGCAGGTGTGCTTCCCCCCTATAATCTACAGTGGTGAACTAGAGGGTGGCAGGGATGAACCAGAGGGTGGCAGGGATGAACTAAAGGGTGCGCTGGTGAACCAGAGGGTGGCAGGGATGAACCAGAGGGTGGCACTGGTGAACCAGAGGCTGCTGTGATGAACCATAGGGTGGCAGGGATGAACCAGAGGGTGGCAGGGATGAACCAGAGGGTGGCAGGGATGAACCAGAGGGTGGCAGAGATGAACCAGAGGGTGGCAGAGATGAACCAGAGGGTGGCACTGGTGAACCAGAGCGTGCTGTGATGAACCAGAGGGTGGCAGTGCTGAACCAGAGGGTGGCAGTGCTGAACCAGAGGGTGGCAGTGCTGAACCAGAGGGTGGCAGGGATGAACCAGAGGATGGCACTGGTGAACCAGAGGGTGCTGTGATGAACCAGAGGGTGGCAGTGAATAACCAGAGGGTGGCACTGGTGAACCAGAGGGTTCTGTAATGAACCAGAGGGTGGCAGTAATGAACCGGAAGGTGGCAGTGATGATCCAGAGGGGGGTAGTGGCGAACCAGAGGGTGGCACTGGTGAACCGGAGGGTGGCAGTGCTGAACCAGAGGGTGGCAGGGAGGAACCAGAGGGTGGCACTGGTGAACCAGAGGGTGGCAGTGCTGAAACAGAGGGTGGCAGTGCTGAAACAGAGGGTGGCACTGATGAACCAGAGGGTGGCAGGGATGAACCAGAGGGTGGCAGGGATGAACCAGAGGGTGGCACTGGTGAACCAGAGGGTGGCACTGGTGAACCAAAGGGTGCTGTGATGAACCAGAGGGTGGCAGTGAAGAACCAGAGGGTGGCACTGGTGAACCAAAGGGTGCTGTGATGGTCCAGAGGGTGGCACTGGTGAACCAGAGGGTGGCAGTGATGATTCAGAGGGTGGCAGTGATGAACCAGAGGGTGGCAGTGGTGAGTGCTGAACCAGAGGGTGGCAGCAGGGGTGAACCAGAGGGCGCTGTGATGAACCAGAGGGTGGCAGTGGTGAGTGCTGAACCTGAGGGTGGCAGGGGTGAACCAGAGGGTGGCAGTGATGAACCAGAGGGTGGCAGTGGTGAACCAGAGGGTGGCAGTGGTGAACCAGAGGGTGGCAGTGATGAACCAACCAGAGGGTGGCACTGGTGAACCAGAGAGTGCTGTGATGAACCAGAGGGTGGTAGTAATGAACCAGAAGGTGGCAGTGATGATCCTGAGGGTGGCAGTGGCGAACCAGAGGGTGGCAGTAATGAACCAGAGGGTGGCAGTGGCGAACCAGAAGGTGGCAGTGGCGAACCAGAGGGTGGCAGTGATGAACCAGAGGGTGGCAGTAGTGAGTGCTGAACCTGAGGGTGGCAAGGGTGAACCAGAGGGTGCTGTGATGAACCAGAGGGTGTCTGTGGTGAACCAGAGGGTGCTGTGATGAACCAGAGGGTGGCAGTGGTGAGTGCTGAACCAGAGGGTGGCAGCAGGGGTGAACCAGAGGGCGCAGTGATGAACCAGAGGGTGGCAGGGGTGAACCAGAGGGTGGCAGTGATGAACCAGAGGGTGGCAGTGATGAACCAGAGGGTGGCAGTGATGAACCAGAGGGTGGCAGTGGTGAACCAGAGGGTGGCAGTGTTGAACCAGAGGGTGGCAGTGATGAACCAGAGGGTGGCAGTAGTGAGTGCTGAACCTGAGGGTGGCAAGGGTGAACCAGAGGGTGCTGTGATGTTCCAGAGGGTGGCAGTGGTGAACCAGAGGGTGCTGTGATGAACCAGAGGGTGGCAGTGGTGAGTGCTGAACCAGAGGGTGGCAGCAGGGGTGAACCAGAGGGCGCAGTGATGAACCAGAGGGTGGCAGGGGTGAACCAGAGGGTGGCAGTGATGAACCAGAGGGTGGCAGTGATGAACCAGAGGGTGGCAGTGATGAACCAGAGGGTGGCAGTGGTGAACCAGAGGGTGGCAGTGTTGAACCAGAGGGTGGCACTGGTGAACCAGAGGGTGCTGTGATGAACCAGAGGGTGGCAGTAATGAACCAGAGGGTGGCAGTAATGAACCAGAGGGTGGCAGTGATGATCCTGAGGGTGGCAGTGGCGAACCAGAGGGTGGCAGTAATGAACCAGAGGGTGGAAGTGATGAACCAGAGGGTAGCAGTGGTGAACCAGAGGGTGCTGTGCCCATACACGACCGCATGGGTAACTTCGCCATGCAAGCGGCTCGCGAACACGCACAAAGCCCCGCGAACACACAAAAAGCCCCGCGAACACGCAAAAAAACAAACATTCGCAATTTCGCACGAATTCGCGAATTATGCGGATCGCAAATTCGTATTCGGACGATTTTGCGGACCGCGATTTCGCTGATTTCGCCCATACTTACCCCAAAACATATACCCATCCTGAACCCTAAAATAAATCTTGGCAACCCAAACCTATACCCCCAACACCCCAAAACTCAAACCCACCCTAAACCACATACTTACCTTATACTTACAGGTAAAACACATATGCTTTTATCATTCATGCCTATAGAATGAAAGGAATGCGTGGTAAAGGCATATACTTGGTAAAAGTGGTTAAGGTAAGTAATTGTGTGTGTCTGTGTGTATATATATATTTTTTAATACCCCCAGGTAACCCCAAAATTACCCTTTGTACCAGTGCCAATAACCATACCCCCTTAAAAATCTGAAACTACCCTTACCACCCTAATACCCATACCCCCTAAACCCTAAAATTACCCTTGGCACCACAAAACCCAAATCCACCCTGAACCCTAAAACTAACCTTGCTACCCCAAACCCAAAAACTTAAAATTACCCTTGGCACCACAAAGCCCAAATCTACCCTGAACCCTAAAATTACCCTGGGCACCCCGAAACCCAAACCCACCCTGAATTCTAAAATTAACTTTGGCACCCAAAAACATATACCAATCCTGAACCCTAAAATTAATCTTGGCAACCCACCCTAAACCCTATACTTACCTTATACTTACCTGTAAAACACATATGCTTTTACCATTCATGCCTTTACTACGAAATTCATTGTATAGTCATGCTTGGTAAAGGTATATGCATTGTAATAGCATT
The DNA here is from genome assembly GCF_964261635.1 of Lissotriton helveticus. Taxonomy (NCBI): domain Eukaryota; kingdom Metazoa; phylum Chordata; class Amphibia; order Caudata; family Salamandridae; genus Lissotriton; species Lissotriton helveticus. The sequence goes on along the minus strand of NC_136068.1, from coordinate 1,965,179,919 downwards.
GCGATGTAATGGTACTTGCGTTGTGTTGGCATGCAGTTTGTTGGCATGCGTTGTGTTGGCATGCGTTGTAATGGCTGTTTCCCCTCTCAGGTGGCCGGTGATGTGGCTGCAGCGTGGGATGTTCAGGATGAGTTTGGCGGAGGTGTTCTTGATATTCTGCAGTTTCTTTTGGAGTTTCTGGGTGGTGCTGGCTAGAGTGCTGACGACCTCATGGGTGACAGTTTTCCTGTACTCACTGAGGACACACTGGAAGATCTTATGAAGTAGATGGAGGGTGTGGAAACAGGAGGATGAAACAGCGTTGATTTGGTGGTTTATTGAGAGAGGAGTCCGGGAAGATGCCAAGGATTTCCACGTGGTCAGTGGGTGTGTGAGGGGGTTCCAAGTGCTGCAGGCCCCCTCTGCCTGGGCCACCAAGAGTCATCCCAGGCAGAGGGGGTGGCAGCACTTGGGGGTGGGTCCCAGGTTGAGGACTTAGGTCTTGTTTGAGATAAGCTTGAGGCAGCTGTCCTCCATCCTGATGGCGACTGCGTTCATTCCATGGTGGAAATTGCTCTTGGCAGCGGTGGGTTCTTCTGTGAGGGAGAGAATCAGCTGGGTGTTATCAGTGTAGGAGACAATGTTGAGTCTGTGGTTCCTGACGATTGATGCAATTGAGACCATGTAGATATTGAAGAGCTTGGGGCTCAGGTAATAGCCTTTAGGCCCTTTGCAGCTGATCTCTGTGGGTTTTGAGTTGAATGGTTAGCAACAGCTTGCTGATAGGTGATAAAAATATCACTGCTTTAGTGGCAAAAGTGTCGCTAAAGTGGCGATATGGCCCTTGCTAATATGCCCCTTTGTTTTAGGTTTGCTCCTATTATGTAGTTATTTTTTCGTTATAATAGTAATGCAAGGACCCCATAACTTGAATACACCCTTTAAATTCTAGGCAGATCACTGAATTGACATGCTCAAGCTTTTCAATCACCCTGGTGTTCTGCATGCAATGGCACCTAGCCTCAAAGCTTACACCATATTTTAATTATTAACAGGATCCCAGGAGGAATTCTGCAAATATTCATAAGGCTATATCACTTGGGGAACAGATGTACGTGCTGCTGCAGTTGCATTCCTGTCAGAACGAGGATGGATGTGGATGAGTAATTGCTGTTACTTGTGGGTGCATGACAATTCATATTAGTGTTTATGTAGTATTTTGGTTATATCATTTTTGTGTCTTCAACCAAGAGAAAATTTAAAAACAGGCTAGGTTTTCTATTTCCAGTCTGATATATTGCTGGACACAATGAACACAGTTGACAGTTTACTCAAAATCAAAGAAAGCTTTATTTGATTGTGAACAAACAATCATAAAAGAATAATAACATTATTTCACATATAAAAATTCATATAAGATACATATATGCAATTAGTTAAAATTCATTGAAAAAGTTAAAAAAATATTAAACACAACAGGCTTTCCTTGGATTAAACAACAATTTAAGAAAGAATTGTATCTTTCCTTAAGCACAGAACTTTTTAAAAGAAAATTACCATCCTATAGACACTATGCTCATTACCTAATTGTTGTAATGCAAAAAAGGCACAACTGGAGATCTTGAGACCGGTCATTCACTTTAGGGAATGTGACTAATCTATGGAGAAAAAAAATCAATCGAAAGCGAACTAGTAGTCCCCCTGGATGCCCCGATGCTGGCGAATGAACATATACCTATCCTCATGTTTGCGGACGATACTTTAATCATTTCCAAGACCCCCAGCGGCCTGCAGAAAGCCTTAAGCAGGTTTGAGGATTTTTGTTTCATGCGGGGCCTTACCATTAATAGGAAAAAACAAAGTTCATGTCCTTTAATGAACACAGGTCATTCCGGGGTAAGGTATATATGAATAACGTCCCCCTTGAAAGAGTTGATGCTTTTACCTACCTGGGAGTGACGTTACAGGCAAACATGGGGTGGTCAAAACAAATCGATATTGCCACTTTAAAGCATAAGCAGCAGGCTCGGATCCTTGCAACTAAACTTAGATCCTCATTGTCTAAACCAATTAGCCCATTGATGTAAATCTATGGTATGAAGGTCCTAAGCTCAGCGCTCTACGGAGCAGAGCTCATGGGGGTTGCAAATCGATCGACCCTGTCAGTAGCTGAAAATTATTTTCTCCGGAAGGCTACTAGTGTCCCGAAAAGCACACCAATGTACCCACTGTTGCTAGATCTGGTAAGAAAAACAGTAACTGATCTGGCGAAACTCTGACCTCTCCTTTACTGGCAAACTGTGGTGTACGGCTGAGCTTGCTCACTATGCCAAGGGCCTTAAAGATGTAATGGTCGCCGATCAATTTCATAAGATTAGATAGCTGAGAGAGATCAGAGCGTTGCTGGAAAATCTAGGTTTGAGTGAATTGTGGGCCGATCCCTTTAATGCTTCATTTCCTTCTAAGAAGATCTTGGAGGAGATTTATTGGGATAAGATCATGGTTACAGTATGCACAAATGGCTCAACAAGGCACTTGACTAGCCGATTCCTTGAATTTAACATTAGGCCTGCACTAGAACAGTATTGGGATGCTATTGAAAAACCATTTGACAGAAAGCTGTATTTTCAATTGAGGGTCGGTACACTACCTGTCAGGACATTCACTGATAAATGGACAGGGGTGGTTGAGAAGGTGTGATTAAAATGTCATAAAGAGCAGGAAACAACTAGTCATCTGTTGTTTTTTTGCCATTTGTATAAGAAACCCCGTGCTATGTGGGTAATACCTATCTGTAAATGACTTGGCTTTAGTAGTCATGGAGAGGCGCTGAGAGTACTAACAACGGATTCATCGCCACTAATAGCAATTGCAGTAGCCACATTTTTGGGTTGGGCCTCGTCTATCCGGGCAAAGGCACTTTGTTAGGGCTGTTTATGTATCTAATTTTTTATGTCGTTTTTGTATCCCATTTTTTACAATGAACTGGGGTTAGGAAATATTTGAGGAATATTGCTGATTTATTAATTTATCTTATCAATTTTAACAAGAGCCTTATCCGGCAGTTATATGAGGTTTAATATTTTCTTAAATTGTTCTTAAAATTTGTAATATTTATTGTTTTAAATTGTGTGTATTTGTATGTTGTGCTATTATGACAAATCTGTCGAATAAAGCTATTTTGACTTGACTTGAACTAGTAGTATTCACTCGTCACAAGGGTGAGGTAGGGTTGAATGTTAAAAGTAATTAAACTCATCTGATTGTGTAGGACAGTGGGTTTTATAATTTCAGAAGACAGTCTGGCAGTATCTAACAGTGACAAGCCCTTTGCTTTTAGTTCCTTCCTAGATATTTTCTGATTAGTAAAGTACTCTAAATGATCAAGATCTAGTAGGAAGTTGCACGCATAGCTCAGCCATGGGATCCTCAGGGCCCCATATAGTTTCAAAACATCCAAAATAATATCTCTGTTTAGGTTTGTCTCTTCTTTTGTCCAAAGTCTGTGCCATAACAGCACAGTCTCAAGCTTAATTCAATCTGAAATAAAGGAGAGGCCCAACTCCGCATGACAGATACTTGCTGAAATGCCACTCAGGACAGACAAGATACATTTCAGGAAAGCATATTCTACTCTTTGGATGGGAAGCAAATCAACTGGCCCCCATACCCCAGTCCCATAAACTGCAGCTGTGACACATTTTTCTTTATATATTTTGATGAGCTCCTCAGGTGGTCTTTTACCTAATTTTATCGCAAGAGCTCTAGGGGCAGATGCAATGCGCAATAATGTCAACTTTTTCGCTGACACCAAGAATCGTTTTGGGCAAAAACAATTCCCAGATATGAAAATGTCTTGATGCCCCCGATTTTCTGTCATGCCACAAACATATCTTTAGTTCTCTTAATGCCAGTACCTCAACGCATAACAAAAGTCGTAGCAGAGTTAACTCTTAAGCCTAACTCATTCATAAAATTAGTAAAACTATTCAAAACCCTCTGAAGTCCCACTTGTGTGTCGGACATCAGCACTGCATCATCTGCATATATAAAGGCTGGAATAGGATACCCCGCTACATGAGGGGAGCTATGGTTATCTTTCAAAAAGGCCTCCCTCAAAACATTTGTATACAGGTCGAAGAGAAACAGAGTCAGAACACAACCTTGCCTGACTCCACTTCTAATCGGTAAGGGAGCGGAGCGTTCGCCCTGCAGACCACAGCAGACGTGTGCATTGGCATCATTAGAAAAACGTCTAAGAAAATAAATAATCTGAAGGTCAACCCCATCACCTCTAAAATTGACCAAGGTTTAGTGTGAATCACGCAATCAAATGTGGCTGTATGGTCAACAAAGGCTAAAAATAGGTTCCCTGCCTTAGCCCTAGTGTATTTTCCCACCAAAACAAATTCAAACCCTGCTCTACGGTCCCTACTCTGACTCGAAAGCCGTATTGCAGGTCCGACAGAATAGAGTTCTCCCCTGCCCAATCCTGAAGACATTCCAAAATTATTCTACCCACGACTTCAGTTATGGCATCAAGTGATGAAATAGGCCTAAAGCATGCAGGGTCATGTCTGTCTCCCTTTTTAAAAATAGGGACAATAGTTGATTCCACCCAAGATGGTGGAAAGGGTGCACTGCAGCTAGTGTTTAGGACCTGTGTCAGGAGGGGTCCCCATAGAGTAACACCTGCCTCAAACAGATCCACTGGCACCCCGTCCGGTCCAGGAACCTTGCCGCCCTTACTGAGAGACGGAGCCCATTCAACCTCGTCCAGGGTGAACGATAAAGAGCTACCTGCGTGGGGCAAATCCAAATTCCAGACATCCTGGGGAGAATTGTCCATCACTGGGTTTCCCTTCCCATGATATACTTTTGTAAAATGCTCAATGCATTGCTTCTTGGTTATTGCTGTTTCGATTGTTGGTCCGCCCTCCCTGGACAGGAAAGGGGCCCTAATACATTTCCAAAAAGCTACACTGTTAAGTACTGAGGCAGAATGTAATGCTTCCCACACCTCCTTCTTTAAAGTGGCTTACTGATCCCTGATTGCTTGTTTGTAAGCACCTCTAGCCATCTTTACATCAGTTGTATTCCTTGGCATTATATGTGACTCCTTTTTCAGGTGAGAATAAGCGTGAGTGCACCTAGAGTCAGACCAGCCGGTATGAGGGACCTAACCACATGGGAAATGGCCTCAAAGGAAGCCAACATGTCTTCCGGAGTGGCTGTCTCTCTCGGGCTGTCCACCAATATCCAATGCAAGGAATGCCCATTAGTGCTCCCCATAACTAGGTTTCCTTGTGTGATTATGCTGTTTAGAGATTAAAATCGAGGTGGACAGTAGTAAGAATGCCAAACAAAGTGGGAGATGATCACTAAGAGAGTTGTCTGCTACATGAAAGGAATGGAGGGTATATGCACGACTATTGGAGACTATCACATAATCAATATTAGAAAAAAGGCCCCTCCCATTGAACGTCCTAGGCATGGAAACAGGAACTGGACACATTTCATTCACAAAGCCCAGGTCAAGGGAGAAGACAAGCTCATTCAGTTCTTCCCCCGGGACAGAATGTAAAAAATGGGACACGCATGTGCCATCATCATTTAGCACATCACATTGGAAACAAATCTTAACTTGAGGAAGCATTACTGAGCGTGGCGCGCTCACGAGAGCCATACTAAGATCCTTTTTTAAAAACATTCGATTTTTATTTAGTTTATTTGTTTTTGATGCCGTTTTCGTGCTTTTAAAATAACGTCCACTTACTGGCACTATAATTGTTATTCCACCGCGTTTGTGCGGGTCCCTGTTCCTTCGAGGCAGCACTGTGGCGGCCATCTTGGGTTGGGGGTGTAGCTCAGGCAAGCTGCGCACGGTCTAGTCATCGCAAGGACGCTAGACCGGTATTTAAAACGGGCCATGCTGACGCGCAGCAGGCACGCGCTGCGGGCTCGCCGGAGTCATGCCGGAGTCACGCCAGAGTCCAGCCCGTCTGCGCCCGTCCGCGCACAGACGGGCGCAGGGGCTGGGACTACTGGCCAGCGGCTTATGTACTCTACGGAGGAGCTATATAACCTGAATAGAGGTGAGCCTCTCGTAGATCAGGCAGTCCTACTGACGCTTAAAAAACACGCTATATTGCACCCCGCTAAGGTTATTCCCCCCCCCGGGTCAGTACCCTGTATTAAAAATAACTAGCCTCAATACTCGATCACTCCACTGCCATTATTTGGAGGTTTATAGTATGCTTCAGGACAATGACATCGATGTCCTGACTCTTTCGGAGACCTGGACGGGTGAGAATTTGTTCCCTGATATCATTGCCGCCCTTCCAAGTGGATATGATGTAATGTGGCACAATCGCCCAGGGGGCTCACGGGGGGGAGGGGTAGCTATTTTCTATAGGAAGACTATGATAGTTGAAAAGTTGTTATCAGAGACAATTGACCTGACTGACTTGCTTGGGGTAAAGGTCACTGTGCACAATGTGTGCTGGGTGATTTTATCAGTCTATCGCCCACCTAATTCAACTCCACTCTTCCATGATTTATTCTGCCCTATTATATCTGACCTATGCTCCAGATATACGAAAATCCTGGTAACAGGTGACTTCAACTTACACTGGGATAAGCCTAACTGGGATCTGCCTGCGCGCCAGATTGATACCTTAATGTCTGCGGTGGGCTTTAAACAAATTGTGGATGTCCCCACACATGTAAAAGGCCACACTCTTGACCTCGTGTGGACTACAGATGCCAGTCTTACCCTTAAAGATGTAGTGCCTTGCATTTGGTCCGATCACCATCTGGTATCTTGTGAGGCCCGTCTTAAAAGATGCATTACTCACGGCCCGCTTGGCTTTAGGAAAACCCGGAAATGGTCTGAGGTCGATTTAGCGTCCCTGACTAAGGTGCTCCTGGTAACACCCCAGGTCGTTGATCTGGGACGTAGCCTGGACCGTGAATACTCTGATTTAATGAGGAGCATGACCCGGGCCATTGACCAAATAGCGCCGGTGAGAACACAGCGACTAAAGGGATCTGGCAAAGGAGCTCCTTGGTTTACGCCACCCTTAAGGGAAGCAAAAAGAAAGCTTAGAGCGCTCGAAAGAGTGTGGAGGAAAACCAAGCTGGATACGGACAGGAAACTTTATAAAGCCTCCCTTAACCATTATAAAAATCTTATGACCCAAGCCAAAGCGGAATACCTTGAGTCCCGCCTAAGCAAGGCAGCGAATATTCAGAAAGAGACCTTTAAAATACTGGCAGAGCTGAGTAAAAAACTAGATAATTCCAAGGTTCCCATTGATGGTAACACCTTCCAGGCCTACTTTTTGGAGAAGGTGAAGATCATCACTCAGGAGATAAAGAACGGGGTGGTAATGAGGACTACTATGGTATCAGCATCTAAGAATGTGACTGCCTGCTCCCTTGAAGTGTTTCCAGAGATGGATGCACTGATTCTGGAACAGCTGATGGGTAAAATCAAATCTGGCTCCCCAGCCGACCCATGCCCACCTGAGATCTTCCGTGTTGCGCGCCCCTTATTGGAGGAATGCATCATCTCCCTCCTTAATAGATCTTTAGATACGGGGTATCTACCGGCTGAACTCAAGGAGGCGCGTGTAAGACCCCTATTGAAAAAACCTGGGTCGGACCCTGCGGTGTTAAAGAATTACAGACCTATATCCCAGCTGCCTTTTCTCTCAAAAATCCTTGAGCAGCATGTGTTAAAATCCCTGTCCCTCTATTTGGAATCTTACCATCTACTCCATGAGCGACAGGCAGGTTTCCGAGCCCATCACAGCACCGAGTTGGTGATGCTCTCGGTGCTGGACGAACTAAGAGGCATGGCTGACTGCAAGAAACCGAGCGCCCTGATTTTGTTGGACCTATCAGCGGCGTTCGACACTGTCAGCCATGCATTGCTCTTGGAAAGGCTTAAGGATTTTGGGATTAAGGGTGTGGCCTTTCAATGGTTGCAATCCTTCCTTACAGGAAGGACCCAAAAGATACAACTGGGGGATGAAACATCTGAGATGGGGAGTCTAGAGTGCGGGGTACCACAGGGGTCTGCCCTGTCCCCGCTCCTATTTAACCTCTATCTGCAGCCGTTGATTGCTTCTTTGGCCACTATGGGCTGTAAAGTCTTTAACTACGCAGATGACACGCAATTGCTGTTAAGTGTCGACGACACTGTGGCCGCACAACTCCAAGCCCAGAACATCTTGAGGTTCACAGTGCAATGGATGACAGACAACCTGTTAAAAATCAACCCAGACAAGACTGAGGTATTAGAGATTCCATCCACTACCTCACCTTGGGGTGACCTCTATTGGCCCATGGAGTTAGGCCCTGCTCCAAAACCAAGCCCAGCTGCAAAAAGCTTGGGGATTAAGCTGGATGGTGATCTGTCAATGGCCCCTCAGATCTCGGTGGTTGTGGGCAGTTGCACAAACATCATTCGGCAACTGCGGAAGCTAGCTCCTGTCCTCTCACAGTCCATGATGCGATCAATAGTAGCAGCCACTATTATCTCCAGGATTGATTATGGTAATGCCCTGTACCTTGGCTTACCCAAAACACTGACCAGTAGGCTTCAGGTCATAATGAATGACGCTGCTCGGTTGATTTTCAGACCCCCGAGGAGATCCAAAGCGACTCCACTACTACAAAGTTTGCATTGGCTCCCCATTAAAGAAAGAGTGGAATTTAAGAACCTATGCACGGCCCATAGGGCAATCTATGGCAAGGCCCCAGCCTACATTAAAGATCGCCTGCAACTGTATTGCCCTATGAGAACACTTCGATCCTCAGACTCCCAGCTACTGACCTGTCCTCGTTACAGGTTAGTGACTAAAGGAGGGAGAGCCTTTTCAGTACTAGTCCCCCAGCTATGGAACAGCCTGCCTGGGGTGCTGCGTGGGGAAGGAAATCTGTTACGATTTAGAAAGGGTCTAAAAACGCTACTGTTCAGTAGAAGCTTGAGTACAGTGTAATCCAGCTCCGGCCTTTGCTCCTACCTTGTTAAGTTATTGTATGATACCATCTTTCCAAGCGCTTAGAGACCTGCAGGTGATTAGGCGCGATACAAAACCACAATAACAATAACATACTTTGTCCCCAGCATTCATACATAACGTATAGTTAAAATCTCCCACCAATATCAACATTAAATCTTTACTCCTACCAACATTATTCAGGATTTTTATCATATTTTGAGTAACAGCTCTCACTTTGTTAGAGGGAATATTATTATAAAAATGAATGACAACAATGGAGTGCGTGGGATCTAAGTCCAATTTATCTAGTTGGTAGTAGTTATCCTGTGCAAGTAAGGTTATCTTTCTAGTATTAACAGTGCATGATATGTAAAGGCAGAGACCACCCTTAGCCCTGCCACTCGGACTGCTAGCCTCTGGGGTTTAGTAAGTCCTGAAACCATTTAAATGAATCGCCTCCTTGAACCAGGTTTCCTGAAGGCACAGAATCTCAAACTGACAAATAAATTCACTCCATAGATGGTTATTTACCTTTGAGGAAATACCAGCAACGTTTCAAGAGAGAACTGTGGCATTCTGACCAATGGTGTGTTATGGAATCATGGGTCAGAGTTCCACACATACCTCATATTCTATCTTGGGTCAGTGGGCCCAGGCTCTATTACCTAAATGGTTTATTGTATTTATGTTCAATACATACATAATCAATCTACCTCGTTTCACCTTTACTTGGAAATGTAACACTGGCGACGATCGGTACAATCCTCTGAAGAGCCTGGAGCGCTGCCTGAAAATAATATTTTGGGGCAGATCAGGAATTTAACAGCTTATCTCGACATTCAGAAGATAATAACATAAGTGAAGACGGCAGATTTCCTGTGTCTAGAGAAACCCTTTCAGCGTCATCTTCTTGTTTGTGGTCGGATGTTGTAAGATTTATTGACATTGTCGATCCTGATTCTGATCGTAAGTAATTGAAGTTAATCTGAAGTCATATTTCTACTAAGGGTGGGCGTAGTTCGCGAGGTAGCGCTACGAGAAGCTACGCGAAGTGCACTTCGCACTACGCGAACTTCACGTAGCACTACGCAAGCTGCGTAGTAGCATGTTCGCACTGTGCAAGATGCATTTTCAATGATTGCACAGTGCGAACAAGCATCCGGCACTGTGCAATCATTAAAAATGGCATCTTGCACAGTGCGAGCTGTAGTTTTCTGCCGCTCGAGTAAAAATCTAAAAGATTTTTACTCGAGCGGCAGCTTTCTCAACGCGAACTGTTAGTTTCTCATCGCGAGAGGTCGCGAGCATGCACAACCACTCGCAATGAGAAACCTGACCTCATTTTGCTTGCTCGTGGTCGCGAACATGACGTTGAGGACCGCGAAAAAGCTAAAAATTACTGCTGCGCTACGCGTGTTCGCACTGTGCTACGTGCAGCTTGCGTAGTGAGAAGTTGCGCAAACTTCGCAAACTACGCGAGCGTAGCATAGTGCTTCGCCCAGGGTTAATTTCTACCGTGTCTATTCTCAAGATTTTAAACTTGCCTGACATTTTTAAAGAGTGAGAATTTGTTATTTAACTCATGCTGAGCAAGAAATGAACCGAGTGATTCGTCTCTAGTAATTATTCAACTGACTGTTGTTCAACCGAGCGTGAAAGGATCTGTGTGATTTATTTCAAATAAATATTTGAACTGGCTGTCATGCTTAATTTCTGCATTTTATTGACATTTTACTTGTAAACTTGTGCTCCAGCGCAGAAGCTCCTAAAGGAAGGGAACCGGATGATTAAACTTCAGCTCAGCATGACAGTTTAATGTAAATGAAAGCCACGTTTCCATGTTTTATCTTTTTGTTTTATTTTTATAACGTGGTGACATTTCACAGCAAAGTGTGTGCTCGAGCGTTGATGTTGGGCTTCTAATTAAAGATAAACAGCTCCAGTGTTCCAAAGGCAAAGCTCAAGCTGCTAATTGAATGTAAACAGCTTCCATGCTGTGCGTGTGTTTACGCTCGAGCGTGAAGGGAAGACAACAATTACAAAGCCTCGTGATGTCAGTTTAACCCCTTGCGTGCTTGTGACGGAACCGTTCCGTCACAAGCCTCGGGTGGGCTGTGCTGGTGACGGAACCGGTCCGTCACGGCTTGCTCGCTGCGCCTGCGTGGCGCGAATTCCGTGCCTGCGCTGAGGATTCTATTGTGCGGGCAGGGACGTGACGGAACCGTTCCGTCACAAGCACAGCTCACCCGAGGCTCATGACGGAGCGGTTCCGTCATGAGCACGGGGCGGTTCCATCATGAGCACGGGAGCGCCGCGTGGCCCCCCCTCCCCCTTAGTACTGCGGCGGAATAGCCACCACAGCTAAGGGGTTAAAGCCCCAGCTTGTTGTGAGAAGAGATTTCAGCGCGTGCAAAGGTATTAGAAGTTTATTTAAGAAAGCAAGCTTTTCAAATGCGAGTGCAGCGCCTGGGGATTACGAAATGTGCTGTGGTAGACTTGGGAGCGCGAGCTCAGTCTTATTTGCTGCATAACCGTAAAAGGAGATTACAAGAGAGTTTAACATCGTGTTTAAGCCTTCAAGTAAAATACATACACTCACCCTTCAGCCTGATTTACAGAGTGCACCGTTTTTGTCACGTCTTCACCACATGGATGCTCAAAGACTTTTGATTGGTTATGATGCTTTTCTACATATTTTCATAGGACGATGCTGATTGGTTACTGCATTTCATGTTTATCTTCATAAAACAAGGCCAATTCTTTGGAAAAATAAGACCAGATCCTGATAACCACTATTTATTTATTTATTTATTTTTGTTTTTTCTTTGCTTTCTGCATTTATACTGATAATCATTATTCATTATATTGTTACGTTTGAAATCTGTGGATTCATTTATTAATGGTTTAAGAGTTCTAGCTGCTAAATGTATGTATGGTAATTTTCAGGACCACATGTTACGTGATCAACTAGTACTTAAAATTGGAGATACCAAGTTGCAAGAAAAATTGCTAACTGCCAAAGATCTTACGTTGGAAAAAGCACTTGACATTAGCCATAGGTTTGAAGACATGAAAATAGGGATGCAAGAATTGCCTGCAAAACCCACTTCTGAGGTACAAATTGTAAAAAAAAGAATGAGTGACGTTAAGGTAGAAGATACATCTTCTAAAGAGGTTATTAGTAGTAAAGAGAACACAATATTTAAAATGCAGAATACAAAAAGGAATAATTATATTTGTTTTAAATGTGGAATACCGGGTCATTTGGCAAACGACAAGTCTTGTCCTGCTGTGGGTCAGATGTGCAGATACTGAGAAATAAAGGACATTATTCCAGAATGTATAAAAATAGGAATAGATTTTCCAATAAACCTGCCCAAATCTGAGAGGTATCTCAAGAATCAGAAACTTTAGATGAGGAACTTATGCTTTGCATTTATGAGGTCAATGATAATAAAAGAGATTCTCCTTTGTGTGTGATCAATGTGGATGGTATAGATATAGAAGTGATGGCCGATTCTGGTGCTTGTCACACTTTAATTGGTGATAATTACCTTAAGAATTTTCCTAACATTAAATTAGTGCCTCCTGATATAAAACTGGTTGGTTATCGGAACAGACCAATTGGTGTTTTGGGTTATTTTGTTGTGAGAATCAATGTTAAAGGCATTACTATACCTGCTAATGTGTATGTTGCCAAAGAAGGTTCTTGTCTACTAGGATGGCCACAACAAAGGGATCTGCTCATCACCGTAGATCCCAACCATCCTAAACAAGTGTTATGTTACACTGATTGTATTGCTCAAGTCCAAGATGATAAGGTAACTGAGTGGGAAAAATTGTATCCAGAAGTTTTTGCAGCTAAGCTGGGTTTACTAAAAGATTTTGTTCACAAGATTATTCTGAAGCAACATGTTACACCCAAGGTCCATAAGTTTCGAAGTGTCCCTCTAGCAATGAGACAAGCGGTTAAATAAGAATTGGAAAGATTGTGTAGTTTTGACATAATTGAAGAGATCGAGTCATCCGAGTGGTTGTCTCCGGTCGTTGTCTTGCACAAACCCAATGGAAAAATCAGATTATGCATTGATTTGAGGGATTTGAACGAGTGTGTGTGGGTTGATCGACATCCGTCGCCCAATATAAATGAGATGTTTTCAGTTTTGAAAGGGGCTACCGTATTTTCAACTCTGGACCTATCTAATGCCTGCCACCAGATTGCTCTGCATGAAGATAGTAAACCATACATGTTTTTTATTTCTTCTGAGGGTGCTTTTAGGTACAAAAGGATGCCGTTTGGCCTGATATCAGCCTCAGCAGTGTTTCAAAGAGTGATGCACAAAATATTTAAAGATGTAAAAAATCCATTGTATTTCAAAGATGATATTTTGGTTTTTTGAAACAATAGGCAGGACCATTCTGAAACATTATGTAAAGTACTGAGCATATTGCGGAACTGTGCTATGACCCTTACTAAAGAAAAATGCAAATTTGAAAGGAGCTCTGTTGACTATTTAGGTCATAACATTAGTGGCAAAGGTTTATCACCCAAGCAGAATTTAATTAAATTAAGATTAAGATTTGAAAATTCTATAGCACAATATTCACACGAAACAAATTTTTGATTCTTTTTCATTAAACACCTCATATTACTAGTCTTATCCGAAAATAAAGGAATGAATTTGGCGTAATATTCAGCCAGACCCAAAAAGGATCTGAGCTGATCTTTAGTATGAGGCTCAGGAGCTTCTTGAGCTCCTGGGCCTCATACTAAAGATCAGCTCAGATCCTTTTTGGGTTAGAAACTCCTGAGCCTCATGCTAAAGATCAGCTCTAATGGGTGCTCACTCTTGGGAAAATAGAACTTATAACTATCCAACATATCCTTTGTTCGAGAATTTAGAACCTGTCTACCATCCACACACAAGGTCGTATCCCACCCATAACTTAAATTACATCCCAACTTCAAATAGATATGAAGTTCTTTATAACTACGACAGTGACTACCTTGATGAGGTAGATTGACTGGTACCCGTTTCATACCCCACTTCTTCAAGTAATCAAAGAAAACTTGCTGTGCCTTCTAATTTAATAAAATCTGCTGTTAATGAAAACACCTACTCCACCTGCAGTGTACATACAGATATTCTTGATACAGAAATGATAATATCTAATTCTGAAAGTTTATCTCATCAAGGTGAACCTGCCCCCCTCTCCGCTGATACGGGCCTTTTTAATATTAATAATAATACACACCTAAACCATCCACAAAGCGATAGTAGCTCCCAGACAGATATCGAAAGGCTTGCTGACCTGCATCTGCCCCTATCACCACACATGATAGCTGAGGCGGGGAACTCACCTAACAACTTTAGCACCATCAAAATCTTATCATGGAACATTGCAGGTCTGGCCTCAAAAACTAAAGATCACTCCTGGATAGCCTTTGTTAAAAACTTTACCATACTGTGCTTCCAGGAAACTTGGCTTACCAACAATAATGCTTTCATTGAAGGTTTCCAAAGCTTCTTCGTTCCCGCCCTCTCTTCAACTAGTGGAAGGGCAAAGGGGGGGCTGGCAACATTCATCAGCCTCTCGCTAGTGATACAGATAAAAAACAGATGTCAAGACAATATCAACATACAGGTCTTGGAGTTAATAAAAGGCAAAAATGTACTAACTTTGGTTAACTTCTATAATGCCTCATCGCCTTTAGGTGTTTGTAATATCGTCAAACTCCACAAGTACCTTCACGACAATCTGGCAGTTATACCTCGGAACAAAATAATCGTAGGTGACTTCAATGTGCATATCTGTGGTCACCCCACAAAGTCATCCTTGGGTTCCATGGGTTGTGGAAAAAGATCTGGCCTTCATTTTGTGCATTGCCCACGTGGCTCAAATATGAATAACCTAATAGATGGCCTAGACCTGAGAAACGCGATGACCCTGAAAGAGGACTCCTTTATCTACAAAACCCCAACCTATAAAGGTTCAGAACAAGGCTCTTTTATCGACCATATATTGCTCTCTGTTGATATGGCACTTACAGCTTCAAATTTCAACATCCATGAAAATATCCATAGTGACCATAATCCGATCTCAGTGGAAATTAAAAGCGGTTTGTTTGAACTTAGTAAAAATCGCAAAGACCCAGGCGTTCTAAAATTAATTAATGGCAACCGACGACTAAAGTGGTCTTCAATAAACAGTGAAGCTTTACTTGAATCAGTTAAAACGAGTTGTGCTCAAGAACTTATCATCTGTTCTTCTAACATCACTCCCCCGGATCTTATACTATCTGCCTTCGCTGAATTGACCAAAAGTGTGGGTAAACTGCTCTCTGTACCTATGAAGGGTCGAGACAATCAACAGCCACGATGGTTCGATCATACTTGCTCAAGAGCCGGTCGACAACTTAAAATGGCTCTAAAGAACAAACCAAGGGATCATACTTTAATCAAAACATTACGCTCTGATTATAGATCTGCCCTGGTATTACGTAAAAAAGATATTAAGGTGCGCATCTGGGAATCCTTACTCGATCCATCCATCCTGGGCAACAGTTCCAAGTTTTGGAGCATAATAAACAAACCTATGTTTGACGATCCGAATGCTGTTACAATTGGAACTTCCATTCCCGAAAGTGACTGGGTCTCTCACTTTAGTGCAATCTTTAAAAGCGACGACCCACAGCAAACGCAAGCCCCAAAATTCCCTGTTGAAGCTCCGTTGATATTCACAGACAAAGAAGTGGAAAGGGGGATTCGCTGCCTGACCAGCAACAAGGCCTCGGGTCCGGATGGCCTCCCCCCAGACCTATTTAAATCCAACGTTGACTTCTGGGCTCCAATCCTCACGGCAGTGATCAACGCTGGAGTCGCTACCAAGGCCCCTAAGTCCTGGGGAGTTAACTATTGTACCAGTGTTCAAAAAAGGAGATAGAAGTAATGTAGCTTGCTACAGGCCAATTTCACTGATTAACTCTGTCGCCAAGGTTGTTGGTGGGATCATCCTAAATAGGTTATCAACCTGGGCCAAAAACAACAATGTTATGTCACCAGCACAATATGGCTTCAGACCAGGACATTCCACAATAACACAATGCCTGAACTTATACCTAATTAGTGGCAAATATACACTGGCCAGAAATGGTATACTCAACATGGCCTTTATGGACCTTTCATCGGCATTCGATTGTGTCGACAGAAATAAACTTTTGGATGTTTTGCTGAAAATGGGGGTTGAAAAAAATCTAATCAACTTCTTGGCCGATCTTCATAGCGATACACAAGCAAATGTGCGATACACTAAAGACCTAAAAGTGACCAAAGACTTCAAAATAAATCGAGGGGTCCGACAAGGCTGTATTTTAGTGCCTTTTCTTTTTAATTTATATATAAATGATTTAGAGGAGCATCTTTTAGGAACGAACACGGATTACCCATATATAGGTAAAAGGGGTGTCCCCGTCCTCCTCTATGCTGACGACGCCGTCCTCATTTCAAGAACTGCACTCGGCCTCCAAACTTTATTGGATTCCTTTTTTCATTTTATGAACTCTCGAGGGCTCTCTATTAACAACGCCAAATCATTCATCATGAAGGTAGGATATGGGCCCAAGAAGACTTACCCTTTATCTGTTAATGGGGAAAAAATACCCTACTCGACATCTTTTTCCTACCTTGGCGTACTGTTCGACAGTAAACTTACATGGGGACCAGCATTAAAGAAAAAGAGAGGAGACTTGATAAGGACTAACGCGGCAATAACTGACTTTGCTCGCAAAATGGGCAACACACCTGTGGTTGCGTTAATTAAATTATATCAAGCCAAGAGCATATCAGTTGCCTGCTATGGGAGTGACCTCTGGGGGTATTTACCAGTGCCCGACCTAATAATCACAGAAAATAACTTTTTAAAACAAATCTTATGTTTACCGAAAAGCACGGCCAACTTTTCTATCCACGAGGAACTGGGCATGTTACACTTAGAGGATAAAATTGCAGTAAACCCCCTCCTGTGCTGGCTAAATAGTTGGCTGAACAATGAAATACCTCTCACTCAGAACATTCTATCTGAAGCTCTCACATGGGATGGGAAATTAAAAATACCCTGGATAAAGTACATTCGTGACTGTCTTCAAAACCTGGGCAGGTTGGACCTCTTCCTAGCACCACAGTCAGTAACAAAGCATGATGTAACATCTGTAAAGACTACTTTTCTAATGAACCGTCAGTTGGCGAGGGAAGAGACTGAACTAAAGAAGGGCAGTGTGTTGAACCATACTTTATGTAAAACATGTATTCAAATAGAACCATATTTATCCTGGGCCATCTCTAGATATGAGCGCTTTTTAATGACTAGATTTCGTTTTGATCTTTTTCATTTGCTGCTAGCTGTGCCCAGTGGAGCCCACAGGGGGCAAGTGCTGCCAGCTTGCGGCTGCGACAATTTGTCTCCGCAAGATCTGGCACACTTTTTATTCATATGCCCATACTACACCGTACCTCAAAATGTTTTTAAAACCTCTTCTTAAAAAATTTAATTTCGTGCAAATAAGGCCTGCACTAATTTATCTTAAAATGCTGCACTGTGAAAGCACTTTATATGTAATCAATTTTTTAAAAACAGCCCTGAGATTTAGGAAAAGTATGGAAGGATAACTAGTGTCTTAATGAATCGCACTGCCACATTAGGATGAGTAGTGATAGGGTACATCGTAATTTATTGTCTTATATCTAACTGTTTTTAAATGATGAATCGTTCATATATGTGTTATTCTTCTTTTTTTTATGTACTTTTATGACTGATTTTATCTTCAGTCGAATAAAGAAGTTTTGAATTGAATTGAATAATGGGTGTATCAAACAAGAGGAATGGAAAAATGTTTGTGCTATCGAGGAGGAAATCCAAGAAGTTATCAAATATATTTCAACTCAATGGGTGTTAAAGAAAAATTTAGATAAAGAGTTATTGCCCTATTTGTATGTGGCCAATGAATCGTCAGTTATTGATGACATGTTATTTTGGGGTGTACAATTAGTTGTGCCTAAGGATTTGCGGGAACAAGTATTGTGTTTGGCACACGTAGGACATCCTGGGATGTCGAGCATGAAAAAAAGATTAAGATCTGAATTTTGGTGGCCAGCCATTAACAGATTTATCGAGCCTAAAGTAAGATCGTGTATAGATTGTGCTATGGGTGATAAGTCACAAAGAGT
This sequence comes from Lissotriton helveticus, assembly GCF_964261635.1. Classification (NCBI taxonomy): domain Eukaryota; kingdom Metazoa; phylum Chordata; class Amphibia; order Caudata; family Salamandridae; genus Lissotriton; species Lissotriton helveticus. The sequence goes on along the minus strand of NC_136068.1, from coordinate 1,965,161,705 downwards.
TGTTAAGTATGAAAAGACTCCTGTATCAAGGCCTGAGGGTGTTTTTGAAAGAGTTTCTCATGACATAGCTGGTCCGATTTGTTTGCCCAAAAGTCCGATGTATATAATTGTTCTACAGTGTCATCAGGTAAGTTATTATTGGGGTAAAGACTTGGGTTTTTACTCATCATAGAAGGAATAGTTATAGTTAGTCCTATCCATAGTATCAGTAGTATTGCTACACTACATAAACATACTTGGCAGCATGTTTTACAACAACTTTGTCTCGGTCTCCCACTCTCAGAAGAATCAGACATTTTTGCTCAAAAGAAGCTTCAACCCCTCTTTGTAACACTGAATAGCTAGCTTACTCAAGTAACTTTTCAGGTTGGTTTTGCTTCTTCACTGGTCTGTTCAGCAATCAATTCTTCAACACTTTCATCACTTTCGTCACTTATTTCCAGATTCTCAAATTCTTCCAATACAAAGTAAGTCCACTCAGGACTCGGGTATTTGCTGTTAAGCTTCTTTATACGTACACTTCTTCTTTTTGGTTTTATCACCACTGGGTCAGTTTGACTCGAGACCTCATTTGTCTGTTCAGGCTCCTCGTTTATCGTCTTTAGACACAATCTCAGCCTTTTCACAAATCTAGGTACTGAGTCACCTTTTCTGAGTCTATTAACTGGCACTTTGTCTTGGCCTTCTTCAAACACTCTTTTATTTTCGTTCAATTGTGGCACATTTGGATCAAGTTTATCTTCTGTATTGTTCCCTAACTGACTAGGTCCAGGTCTTTCATCTGTTTATTCTGCCTGGTCCCTAAACTGGCCTTGTTCAGGTGTATGCTGATTTTGGCTTTGATCTGTTTCGATCTCTTCTTCCTGAAACACAATTGTCTAGTCCTATCTGTTCCTGCTCAAGCTCTTCGAACTCTTGATTTTCTTCCGCTTGAACTTCCGCCCTAATCTCTATCTGTCCCTCTTCTGGGGCAGGTGTTCTTGGTGGAGGTTCAATTACCTGCTCTTTCCCTATCTGGTCCTCCTCAGAATCAGATTTAACGTGGATTTCGATGATCTGAGTAGCTTCTTCTTCATCTGTCTCATCCTCACTATCCCACTGTCTATCTAACTGGGTCTGACTTCTAGTACGTAAAGGGTCGATTGTCAGATCGATTATTGGGACCCAATCTTCTTGACTGGAGCTCGGTTGTTCTTCTTCAGCTACTTCAGGACCGATATCTCGGGATCCTTCAGCTGTGCAAACTTAAGCCTCAGTTTCACCAGGTTCTGTTACTCTCTGCGTGTGGCTGGCATGGATCCAGCGAGGTACTCCTGCACACTTTACAGCTGTGGTGGTAACCAGGGTCACCTGTCGTGGCTTTCCCCACCTGGGTTCAAGGCAACTTTTCCGAGTGTGCTTCTTTATTACGACTCAGTCACCTGGATTCAGGTCATGTGCTGGAGTCGTTGGCCTGGCGACGTCTTCTCCCCCAACCTGGCGAGAGATAGCACGCACTTGGTCAGCCAGCTCTTTACAGTATTCCAGTACCAAATCATCAGATATGCTTATTATTTTGTATCCAGGCACCCATGCTTGCCGCATTGCTCTTCCCATCAGGATTTCATGGGGACTCAAGCCCGTGTTCCAGTCTGGAATACTTCTGAGTCCCATTAACCCAAGAGGCAGAGCATCTGGCCATTCCAATTGAGTGTATTCACACATCTTTCCCAATCTTGCTTTGATTGTGCCATTTATTTGTTCTACCACTCCAGAAGCCCCTGGACGATATGCACAGTGCAGTTTTTGCGTGATTTTGAATGCTTCACAAATTTGTTTTATAATTTCATTCTGGAAAAGACTTCCTCTGTCAGATTCAATTAAGACTGGGAAACCGTAACGAGGTATGAGTTCCCTAAGTAATCATTTTGATGCTGTCATTTCTACGTGCAGGGAAAGCTTCCACCCATTTTGAAAACAGGCAGACAATGACAAGTAGGTATTTCATTCCTCGACAAGGGGGCAACTGAATGAAGTCAAGTTGTAGTCTAATAAAAGGGCCTTCTGCCTTTCCAATTTTCCCTGGCAATACTATAGTTTTCTTTCCAGGGTTAAACTGTTGACAGATCAAACCCCTCTGGCAGAGTGCCTCTGCTACTTTTCTGAATTTCGAATTGAACCATGTCTGGCGGAACATGCGAATCATCGCATCTCTGCCTACATGTGTATCTCCATGTATTAACCTAGCCATAGGAGCAAGCATACAGTCTGGAAACACAGGCATATCATCAAGGTAAACAATGACACCATCTTCTCTTCTCCTTCGACAACCAGAGTTTCTCCATCTTCGTTTCTCCTGTGGCTCTGCTGCTTCCTGTAAGTCTCTCACTTCCTCCCATGTATTCACTCCCTATAGCATGAACAGTTGGCAGCTGTTTCCGTTTCCCCCAACCTTTATATTGATTGAAATTCGATATTTTGCACAATGTTGGGCTAACTGGTCAGCACATCGATTACCTGCTGTCACTTTGTCATCGCCAGATTTGTGAGCAGCACACTTGACCACAGCCAATTCTTTTGGTAACTGGATTGATTCCAGTAAATCCTGCAAATTTTTTCCATTTCTGATAGGGGTGCCTGAAGAAGTCAGGAACTCCCTCTGCATCCACAGCTGGCCGAAGTCATGCACAACCCCATAACTATACAGGTATCAGTATATATGGTTATTTTCAAATTCCTCCCAAATTTACATGTTTTTGTCAATGCAACCAATTCAGCTATTTGTGCAGACTTGACCCCATATAAATAGGATGCTTCCACTGGACCCTCTAGAGTGCATACTGAGTAGGCAGAGCTTAGGCCACCTTCCTCAAGTCTCATGCACGAGCCATCTACAAACAGCTCATAATCTTTACTAAACAGAGGGTTCTCTTTGATGTCTGGGCGTGGTTTGGTACTGAATTCAGTCAAATCAATGCAGTCATGTTCACTTTCCTCCCTCACTTCTGCCGCGAATGAACTAGGCAGTAAAGTAGCTGGATTCAGAATATTACATCTGGAAATGGTAACGTTTCCTGCACCTACAAGGATTCTCTCATACTTAGTCAGCCGACTAGGAGTGAGATACTGAGTCTTGGTTCTTGTCAGCAGAATTACAACAGAATGTGGAACATATACAGTTACCGGATGTCCCATCACAATGGACTGACTCTGCTCAAGACTCGTGCAAGTTGCAGCTACAGCTTTCAAACATCCAGGTAATCCAGCTGCTACTGTGTCCAGTGTGGAAGAAAAGTATGCCACTGGACGTCGAGTCAAACCATGAATCTGGGTCAGGACCGAAAGTGCACAATTATCTCGTGTGTCACAGACAGTGCAAAATCTTTCGAGTAATCAGGCATTCCTAATGCAGGAGCAGTACACAGACATTCTCGTAATTTTGTAAAAGCTGTTATGCTTTCGTCATCCCATTCTTCAGGATCTTTTGCTCCTTTCTTTGTCATTTTTATCAATGGTCATGCTAGGACTGCAAATCCCACAACCCACTGCCTACAGTATCCTACAACTCCAATGAACATTCTGATTTCCTTCTGGGTATTTGGCAATTCCATTTTTTCGAATTATCCTAATTCTTTCTGTGGTAACTTTTCTGATACCTCTCTCTATCTGGTACCCCAGATATTTCATTGATGTGGTACAGAATTGCAGCTTTCCGGTGACACTTTGTGTCCACCTTCACCTAAGTGGTTCAGCAAAGCAATTGTGTCAGTTACACAGTCTCTTCGCCTTTTAGACGCCACCAAGAGGTTGTCTATGTATTGCACCAAAACTGATTTTCCGGGCAAAATTAGGGTCTCAAGGCACTTTTTCAGAATCTGATTAAAGATTGAGGGGCTTTCTGTATACCCCTGAGGGACGCGATTCCAGACGTATATGTGACTGTCGAACTCAAATGAGAAAATAAATTTGCTGTCTGGATGCAAGGGAATCGAAAAGAATGCATGACATAGGTCAATGACAGTAAACCATCCAGCATTCCATGAAATTTGGTGTAATATCACTGCAGGGTTTGGCACAGCAGGACAGCAAGGAACCACAATGTTGTTAACCTTTCGCAGGTCCTTTACTACCCTGTACTTACCACTAGGTTTCTTTATGCCAATTATCGGTGAGTTACAAGGACTGCTCAACACTTCTTGCAAAGTTCCTGCTTCCAGCAATCTTTTTATTTCAATGGCAACCCCTGCTTTTACTTCTGCACTCATTTTGTACTGTCTAGTATTTGGGTAAACTGCATCTTCTTTTATGGCTATTTTAATTGGGTCAACATTTGCCATTAATCCTCCATCTTTTCCAGTAAAATCCCATACCTCTGGTTTCACTGTCTCTTGGAGCTCTTCAGGTAAGTCTTGTATTGTAAGTCTTTTAATTTCTGAATCGGGTCTTGCTAACATTAATTTGTAAATTCCATCTTCGTCTGGGGTTTGGATTTCGATGCCATTTGGTGTGTAAAAGATAGTACAATTCATTTTGCACAACAAATCTCGTCCTAGCAGGTTTACAGGACTGGAGACACAAACAACAAATCTATGCAGCTCTTTAAAATTCCCAATTTTAATCTCCATGGGTTCTGTAACTGGGGTACTAATTAGCTGATTAGAAACGCCCACTACTTGGATCGCTTCTCCCGAGAGGGGTAGGTTTGGAACGTCTGCTGTTCCCACAGTAGAACGGGTAGCACCGGTGTCCAACAGAAAGGTGACATCATTTCGGTAGGGAGACGGTGGCAGTATCTCCCGGACCCGCTGCTGCACTCGTGAGTGAGATTCAATTTAGTGTGTACATTGCTAGTGGTTGGGCTGCGAGAAGCAACATAACAAATTACAGCGCACTGATTTTAATAGTCGCCTGTTAATTTTTATCTTCGGCAGATTAGCGTGCCTTTTAAATAGACTGCATTCTCTCCCATCTCACAGTCATACCTGGGCTCGATATTTCAGCCTGCCCGCCTCGGTCCGACTCGGCAAGCAGTGCTGTTGTGCGGAGGGCGGACAGGCAAGAGCCAGGCTACACTTCCGGTCTCGCCGGAGCTGAGGTTAGCGCTCTAGTGGCTACCTCACTCCGGGCTATTTAGACCGCCCTGACCCTCGGATGCACGCGGTAGGGAGACGGTGGCAGTATCTCCCGGACCCGCTGCTGCACTCGTGAGTGAGATTCAATTTAGTGTGTACATTGCTAGTGGTTGGGCTGTGAGAAGCAACATAACAAATTACAGCGCACTGATTTTAATAGTCGCCTGTTAATTTTTATCTTCGGCAGATTAGCGTGCCTTTTAAATAGACTGCATTCTCTCCCATCTCACAGTCATACCTGGGCTCGATATTTCAGCCTGCCCGCCTCGGTCCGACTCGGCAAGCAGTGCCGTTGTGCGGAGGGCGGACAGGCAAGAGCCAGGCTACACTTCCGGTCTCGCCGGAGCTGAGGTTAGCGCTCTAGTGGCTACCTCACTCCGGGCTATTTAGACCGCCCTGACCCTCGGATGCACGCGGTAGGGAGACGGTGGCAGTATCTCCCGGACCCGCTGCTGCACTCGTGAGTGAGATTCAATTTAGTGTGTACATTGCTAGTGGTTGGGCTGCGAGAAGCAACATAACAAATTACAGCGCACTGATTTTAATAGTCGCCTGTTAATTTTTATCTTCGGCAGATTAGCGTGCCTTTTAAATAGACTGCATTCTCTCCCATCTCACAGTCATACCTGGGCTCGATATTTCAGCCTGCCCGCCTCGGTCCGACTCGGCAAGCAGTGCCGTTGTGCGGAGGGCGTACAGGCAAGAGCCAGGCTACACTTCCGGTCTCGCCGGAGCTGAGGTTAGCGCTCTAGTGGCTACCTCACTCCGGGTTATTTAGCCACGCCCTTCCTTTAAGCGCGCAGCGGTTGCACGCAGGGGGCGCCTTCGAGCGCGCCTAAGAAGCGCCGAAGAAAAGCCCGTCTGCGCCCGTCCGCGACAGGACGGGGCGAGGGGCGATGGACCCTGGTCCCTCCAGACAAGCCTGTACTGGTAAAGTCCGCCAATCCCTCTTCTATTCCGCTCATACATTACGTAGCCTTAGACCACCCACATGTTGCAGTACAGTTATACCGTGGCACCATATTGAGGAGGCCTATTCCTGCCCTCAGTGTTTGCGCCTTTCTAACGTTACTGCGCACCCTCTCAACTCTCATACATCTATTAAGGGTTTGAAGAGCTTTCTGTTAAATGTACGCTCACTACCCAAGCATCAACATCAGGTCTGGGATGTTATACATTCCATTCAACCAGACATATGCTTCCTTGTGGAAACCTGGTTAAAACCCCACACAATAACAGCTATTGCTATGGGGATCCCATCAGGCTATAAGATCAAACACCTAGACAGGGATATCAAAACGGGAGGTGGACTGGCTATTATTTACAGAGACCATATTCAAATTACCATCATTGAACAACACTCAAACCCGCAGCTAGAAATACTGCTTTTTAAAATTCACCTTACCAATCGTCTCACCTGGAAGGGTGCTTTGATCCATCGCCCTCCAGGAGTAGACCCTAATTTTGCACTTAATCTACAAGAAATTCTTGCCCCACACATAAAATCTAAAGAAGATTTTTTACTTCTAGGTGATTTTAATATACATGCAGATAAGCCCACGCTGACTGAATCTATGACTTTGACCACAGATCTTTCGAACCTGGGCTTAGAATTGAAAAATCATGGGCCTACTCATGTAGGAGGACATATGCTTGATTTAATTTTTTTAAATTCCTCTAAAATATTCTGCTCACCGGCAAAGAGTATATCTTGGACAGATCACTCTCTGTTGGAATTTACGCTAATAACCCCTGAAAGGCCCACAAGAAATGCTCCCCTCCCCCCTTCTTGGAGACGTCAATGGCATAAAGTTAATTTCGATACAGCTCAAGAAGCATGGACAGACCCCAATTTCTTGGAATCTGACACAGCAGATACAGTGCTGGCCAAGCTGAATGAGTCGATCAAAAAAGCCATCGACACTATAGCTCCTCTAAAAAAACATAAACAACATCCAATGTCAAAACAAGAAAAATGGTACACGAAGGAATTGAGAGCAGAGAAACAAAAATGCCGACGAGCTGAAAAAGCCTGGCGGAAAACAAAAACCGATGATAGTCGGAGAATCTTTCTGAATGCTCAAGCAGAGTACTATAAAAACATAAAGTTGGCTAGGAAACAACAATTAACCCAGCAAATAGCAGAAGCAGGCAACAGCCCCAAGGAACTTTTTCATATTCTGCAAAACTTCATAAAACCCACGGCATGTGAAAGCTCCGATGATTTTTCACAGGATCTGTGTGACAAAATCTCTCTATTTTTTGAAGATAAAATTAACATCATCTATGAGAAAATAGTAGTAGCTAACAACGTCAGGAAAAATAACATCAAAACTTGTTCTATTTCAACTCCTTCCATATATAATAAACCTTTTCTGACGTCATTCCCTTCGATTGATCACACAGAGCTTCTTACTCTTTGTAACCATATAAAAACAGGTTCCCCTAATGACTTGATTCCAGCTAAAATGCTTGGTCCCCTGATCCCTTTACTAGGTCCTCACATCCTTGAAGTGGTCAATATCTCCCTCAAGACTGGCCAGGTCCCGGCAGATTGGAAAAAGGCAGTGGTGAACCCGATAAGGAAAAAGTCATCATCTCCCTGGACAGACCTTCCAACTTACGCCCTATCTCTCTCCTACCATACCTGGGCAAGATCACGGAGAAGCACGTGAACACCTATCTCTCCCAACATCTTGAAGCGACGGACGGCCTGGACTATTCTCAATCTGGGTTCAGGCCGAACCACAGCACAGAATCAGCACTTCAAACAGTGACCAATAACATCAAAATGGCACTGGATGATGGTTGCTCTATGATTCTGGTGCTGCTGGATCTTTCCGCCGCTTTTGATACGGTGTCTCACAAGGTGCTTCTCCATCGCCTAAGGGAGGTGGGAATAGAAGGAGAGGCCCTGGCGTGGTTGGAGAGTTTTCTGTCCGGGCGTTCCCAAGAGGTTAGGTTGGGCTCCCATAAATCCATCCATAGGGAGCTCAATAAGGGAGTGCCACAGGGCTCTTGTTTGAGCCCCACTCTCTTTAATATTTATGTGGCCCCCCTAGCCAACCTAGCAAGATCTTTCGGGTTCACCCCAGTGTCGTATGCTGACGACACCCAACTCCTTTTTCCCTTTAAAAATCTTACACCTGCAATTAAAAAATCTTTTGCAGAGGGCATGAGTGCCATTGCAGACTGGATGTCATCGAACTGTCTGCAGTGTAATGTCGGGAAAACCGAAGTAATGTTGTTTGGTCAAGCGACGGTACTCTGGTCATCGGATTGGTGGCCTCAAGAACTAGGCCCTGTCCCTACTCCTAATAGCAGGGTCAAAAACCTAGGAGTACTATTTGACCAACAACTTACTTTCAAGGATCACACTAATCAAATAGCCGGCACCTGCTTTCGGGCTATCGGGATGTTAAGGCGGGTCTTTCTCTATCTACCAGACCACTACAGGAAAACATTGGTCCATGCTCTTGTTATCAGTAGGGTAGACTATTGCAATGGTTTGCTCCTTGGAGTCAACGAGGAGCAAGTCAAGAAACTGCAGGTCATTCAAAACACTGCAGCAAGGATTGTCATGAATGCTCCACCAAGGACACCTTCCTGCCCCCTATTGACTCGTTTACACTGGCTTCCTGTGAAGAAGCGAGTTCAGTTCAAGACCTTATGTATTATACATAAAAGCCTAATAGGGATGGGCCCTAAATATTTTATTGACATCTTTCAGCCTTACATCCCAGGACGCTCCTTACGCTCCAGCAACCAGCAATTACTGAAGGTGCCCAGAGTTAAGAAAGCCAGGCAAGGTGGCCGTGCATTGGCTTACAATGGACCGACACTCTGGAACACACTGCCGTTGGAACTAAGGTCCATTACCAATCATATGAACTTTAGAAGGAATCTAAAAACTTATCTGTTTCCCACCAACCAATGATTTTATCATCTCCGGTCACACTGTTATTTTCACTCATATCTGCAGTCATAGCGCGGAGATACTCCTTCGGGAGTCTAGTCTGGCGCTCAATAAGCATATAAAAAAATAAATTTCCTTCAACCTTTCCTTCAATGTATGGCTCTGTCTGGTCCACCGGTAAGGAGGCGCCAAGCACGCACTCCTCGTCCTCCCGCCTCAGGCACCGTCAGTAGGTGTCATCACAGAGAAACGTGACATTTAACAGAAATTGTAAATTTGCTGCATTTCTATCCTCCCTTCCTTCCCACATTTCGGTGTCTTCACCCTGTTGTGCTTTGCTCCTGTAATTTGGTCTAGGCGCACAAGGCAACTGATTCTGTTTTACCGGTTGCTGAGTCTTCCGTGGTTTTTCATTCTGCGCCTGTGGATTTAAATCATTAATTTGAATATTACCATTCTTTACAACTGGACACTCGTCTCTCCAGTGCCCTATTTGTCCGCACCCGTGACATGGAAACTTCTTTTTTGCCTCCTCTCGGCTCATTTTTATTCTGGGCTTTATTCCACACCCGGGGCCTTGATTCTGATTACTGGTCAATTTATTTAGCTGCTGTTCCTGGTGTACTGCTAATTTTACCTGTGCCCACATGACTTTTTCCTTTAACTCTTTTCGTTTATCTGCCAATTCATCCTCGCAATACTTAGCATACTTCAGGACCTCATCAATTGGTTTAGACTGCCAGCACATCTTATTGTCTTTGATCCACTGCGAAATCTCAGGCCTTGACCCTAGCACAAATCGATAAATGAAGTGGGTCATGTCCTTCATCTCAATGTTATCCAGTCCGCTGTACGTTTTGAACACCTGTAACAGTCGTTCATAATAAGAATGTATAGTTTCATCTCTATTCTGGGTAGTTCTGTCTAGTCGGGTCCAATCAGTTTCTTTTACATGCACCTTTCCTTTTAGATGCAGTATTACCTGATTGTATTTTTTCATTACTTCTGCTGAAGGAGCCCCTGTCTTTGGGTCCCTAGGATATTCCTCACTAGGCCAATCAATAGCAATTTTACATTCTGTCCACAAATCTACAGGAACTACAATGTCGAAGAACCTATCTAAATCTTTCCAGAGACATTTCTGGACTTTCACAAATCTCTCAACCTGTCTGTACCAATCTACAGGCTTTTCTCGTAATTTTGGGAAGTCATTTGTAAAGGACACAATATCCTGTCTGGACCATGGAACATGTACATACCCTCCACCTGGCAGTTCTCACATAGGATATAACTGTTCTGCCTTGTCTGCTTCTTTTAATACATACTCAGATGCCATTTGTTTGGATCTCATTTCCTCTTTTTTCTTTGCCCACCTGTCTTTCCATTTTTCTAAATCTCCCCATTTCTGTAACAGGTTTAACAATTCTCTGATCTGTTCCTTTTTCCCTGACACATTCATGCTTTCTAAATCTTTGTCTGAGAACTCTGCTCTGTAGGGTTTTTGCAACACTTTAGATTACCCAATATCTATTCCCATGCTGGCCGCAGTGTCCATTAATCCCATGGAACACTCTAGTATTACGGGTGATACTTTTGCAAATAAATAGCAATTCTTCCTCAGTCAAGGTGTTCAGTCTGTTCAAACCCACATTTCCAGCTACCAGTTCTTCCAATTCTATTCTCAGTTTGTAAATATCTAATGGTTTCGGCTGAGGATTTTGCTTTTCTAATTCTCGGCTCCATCTTTCAATTTCTTCAGGAGTCACTACCGTGGCACTTCTAGTACCTGAAGCTGATTCAATCTGAATTCCTCTGGAGGTAAATGGAGTGTTCTTTCTCTGTGAACCCCCTTCTGGTTCCCTTATTGGTAAATCCATCAAAGAAATCACAGATTCACATTCACTTGCCTGATCATCTACAATTAAGGGCTCTTTTCTCGGCTGTACTACAGATAGGGTAATAATAGGAGTCTTTGGACTCCCCTGTTTATCCCCGTACAAAGGAACAACTGGTCCAATAGTTACTGGAATTGTCAAGGCTTCAGGACTTGTATTTAGTTGGGTGATTTTCTGAATTATTTCTGTTCTCTGTTTAACTAGAGCCTCTCGTTCTGTATCCTGCAGTACCCTTTCCATGGTAGTTTCATGCACTATTTGCGGAGTCAGGGTTGGAGTATAATTCGGGGCAGTCGGATGCGTCAAACTTGATCCTTCACCATAATTTGGTTTTAGGAATGGATTTCCTGTACTTAAGGGTCTCGATTCCTCCTGATAAGGAGGTCTTAGACAGGTGTCTCTCGCACTTACGGGTCTTGATCCCTCATTATAAGGTGGTGGATTCTTCATTAACAATTCCTCCAGATAATCATCATCAGAATCCCCACCGGTCATCAAATGCTTTGTTTTTTCTGTCCTTTTCTCTCCCAGGGGTGCTTCTAGTGTTATTACAGGGTACAGTCCTTCTACCATTATATTCTGTCTCCATTCGTTTCTCTCGGGTCTGGCTATTTACTTTCGGGTAAAATTTTGTGACCGGTATCGCTCTCCAGTGGTTCCGGTCGTTTTTAGCCAACCGGGCCTTTAGCGTGACCGTCCCACCTTACCAGTCCAAATTCCATCCGTTGAACCTGGGGGTTCCCCAAGGCTCCTCGCTGAGTCCTACGTTGTTTAATCTGTACGTAAGGCCGCTAGCTGAGGTTGTCAGGCAATGGGGTATGACGATGGTGTCATATGCCGATGACACCCAGCTAGCGGTTACGATCAGCGGGGACGCCGAAGTCGATGCCCCCAGGTTTCAACAAGGACTGCGGGCGGTCGCCAGCTGGATGACGTCCAACTGTCTCCAGCTGAACGCTAGTAAGACCGAGGTCATGGTTTTTGGCAGACAGCCGGATCTTTGGGGAGAGAGATGGTGGCCGGGGGATTTGGGTCCTGTTCCCATCCCAGTCGCCGAGCTTAAGAATCTCGGGGTCTGGCTGGACCCTTCCCTTACGTTTGTGTTTCATACCAAACGCACGGTGGCCTGCTGCTTTGGCATCCTGCGCGGGCTCCGTCCAGTGCTTAAGTTCTTCGATGCCCCTACCAGGCAACTCATGATCCAAGCCAGTCATCTCGAGGCTGGATTATGCGAGTTCCTTATTGGTTGGTCTGAATCAGGCGGAGATTGGGCGCTTACAACGGATTCAGAACGCCGCTGCAAGAGCGGTGGTAGGCCTCCCAAGATTCTGTCCTACCTCTAGTACCCTGCGGTCATTGCATTGGCTGCCGGTGGCCCAGCGGATCCAGTTTAAGGTCCTCTGTGTCGCCTACAAAATTCTGAAGGGGTCCCCAGCAACGATCCTTATGGCCCTTCTCGCCCATTACACCCCAGCCCGACTCTTAAGATCTGCGGACCTAGAACTAGCTGTCGTGCCGCGCTTCAAGCAGAGTCGAGCTGGAGGACGCTCGTTTCGAGTGCGTGCGGCGGTCCTGTGGAACTCCCTGCCCCCGGCGATTCGCGCTATGAGGGATTTGCTTTCCTTTCGCCGTGCGGTGAAAACCTTTTTATTCCCTTAGTTTGTCTACACTGTTTGTTTATTGTTTAGTTGTGTTGTGCAGCTGCCTTGTCGGGCGCCAGGACGCTCCTTAGCTGGAGCATCTGTGCGCCAAATAAAAACGCATAACATAACATAACATAACATAACCCTTTATCATTTCTGGGTCTGTCTCGTTCAAAAGCCTCTATTTCCCATTCTTCTAAGGCCTCATATTGCGTCAGTCTGGGTCTGGGATGAAAATCATTCATTCGGGTCCTCAAATTGAACAAAATCCTGCCATTAAATGTACCTTCTAACGGGAATGCCAAAATTCCATAATTTTTAGTATATTCCACCCAATTTTCCAACCATACGCAAGCATGGTACCCTCTGTCAAACATCATAAACGATGCGGGAGTATTAGGAGGTGGAATGATAACTCCTTCTCTAGTTTTGATAGGCTTGTCTTTCTTAAAATAATTCTTTACTTTGTTTGCAAAAGTCCTTTTCCTCTTGCTTCCGTACATAATGCAATTTCTAGCTGTTCTCCACTGATCCCTTACAAACCCTTGATATCTAGGATCCGGTCGGGTCTCTGGATTTCTCGAATACCACATATACTTTTTGGCAAATTACTCTTTGTTTACAAAACCAACTTCCAATCCAATGCGTCTTTTAATTTTTCTCAACCAAATCAAATGCGCGGTTTCAAACTGTCTCAACCAATGGGTGCACGGCGTTTCTCGTAAACGAGTTCCCACACTCCTGTGCTCACCCCTCCTTCACAATACTGTCTCAGCTACACGCCCGCTGTCTCGACCAATACCAGCGCGGCACTGGGTGACGTCAGCGCAGCTCCGCAACTGACTCCCTCCTTTACAAGGTAAGAAACAACTTCGATTTCTACCCTTTAAAGTGATAGTGCTCTGTTTAATTTACAACGTCAACACATTCGCCACTGTACTCAAGTGTCTAGAAAGAAAAGATTTGTTCACTGTAAGTAAACTTCTTCTATTTACTTTTCAAATACTGCGAGTAGATCCCTTCTTCCTACTCTTCACACAAGCATTAGTGAACCTGCTAGTCCTTCGACTCATCCACTTCGGGATATATACTAAGCCAAAAGTTTCACCAGTGAACTCCTTTGCTACCAATCAAGCTTAGACGAACCTGCTACTCCTTCCGTGTGACCCTTACTAGGTTAAATCACAATTGAAGTTTTGCCAGCGAACTCTTTGCTACCATTTATTCAGACATTCATTGAGAAAACCGTAATTAGTGCTTCCAGTTCTGCCTAACCTGCACCAACTTTCCTTGGGTAAGTGACCTCACTACGGCGTGGATTCTCCTCACCACCCGCTATTCTGCCCCCGGGGATTCCAGACAAACATATAACAAATCACTTACGAGTGTATTAGTACATTTATCAATATAACAGCAAGAAAAACAATTTAAAACTTTCATAATTTTTCAAAGCAATAAACAACAATTTTACATTTGATCGATCGATACTTTTAGCAGCAAACTTTGTTCACAGTTAGCAGCAAATAACCTATCTTAACTAGTCCTACCTAACTTTAACTAGTCCCTAACCATAGCTCTGCTACCAGAAAACTACTGATAGAGCGCGCAGGCCACCCGACTATAAATTTTACCATATACTCATTGGGCCCATAACTTCAATTTACCATATTCTTCGATCGGGTAACCTACACACTACTAACAGTAACCCAGTCCCTTCCTATTTATTTCTAATGTACCCGACTTACCAATCCACTGTTACCGGTACCTATGATCACAATGGATCAGGGAGCTAGCTGTAAAAGAAAGACAGTCACAAAATACCATTTACTATATTTGCACTCATTTAATAACCAGAGACACAGGAAGTTTTCAAAGTCTTTATCTAATCTTCTTCAAGGTCAGAAAGTAAAATGTTTACAGCAATTAAACTATCAATAACCAGGAGCATGAATATCGTATAACTATGCAAGAAAAGGATAAAGCCAACCATTTAGGACTCTAAAGGGAAGGTAAAAACAGGGAACATGCTAGTAAGAAACTTCAGAGTTTTAGACTTAATATGAAGTGACTAAAGGACGGGAAAAATAAGGAACATACTAGAATCTCACAGTTTGTATATTACCCCTAGAAGGTGGGTACGGAAAAGAACTTAAGTTTGTACTACGAAAATTCTCAGATACCATGTAGCTATAGGGAAGGTAAGATTGGAACATGCTAACATTCAGAGAAATTATGGTAATTCAGTAAAGGGTGGGTAAAGAGAAGGAACATCTATTTATTCAGAAACTGTGTTTTTATATTCAGCTATAAGGTAGGGGAAAAAGTGGAGCATGCTAATGAAGATACTTTCACGATTTCAGTAATCTATAAAAGGTAGGGTAAGAACAAGGGACATAGGCAATTTGTGAATTAGCAAAAGTTCAAGCAAAGATTAGAAATAAAAGATGCAAGTGTGGTTCCCTAACATTTTATATTTACCTAGCATGGTGTGAAGACCAACCCTGGCCACGGGTCAGTTAAGGTCAGTAGCAACCCCAAGAAAGGACAGTCGCCGGTAGGCCAGCAGGTGCAGAATGGAACCCCAGGACAGGACAGGAAAACCAGATTAGGATCAGGACAGGACCACCAAGGTAAGACCAGCACCCGCAGTTCAGTTGCAACGCCTGCGCTACACCTTCTCTGCAGCTATCAGTCAGAACCCTGATTGGGTTATCGAATTCCCCAGCAAAGTGCTCCGCCAGCACTTAAGGATTCCAAAACCCCCTTTGGGTCTCTGGAAATTTAGGACAGAGTGCTCCACAGCACCTCTGTATCAATCAGCTATTGAGTGCGTTGGGTCAGTGACAGGTCAGCTATTCCGACAAGTCGGACAATTTCTCTAGCTAAACCTAGGCTAGTTATACTGTTTTTGGGTCAGTGTACCACCCCCCAAATGTTGCAAGTGTAAGAATCCCCAATTTCGATTGGTCCAAAGAAAGGACAGGTCATCACACCAACTAGGATTTGACTTTCTCAAGCCCCTCATTTGAATCTTTCAAACCCGCCCATTGAATTTCGGGTCCCATGACATGTCTTTTACACGTAACAATGGTGCATCTATCAAATTATACATTATGATACATTTAGTACATTTCAGCTTCTTCTACTAGGCGAAGGTGCCTCTTCCCAGGCACATCTTGGCTGAGACCTCTGGGTTGGCGCACGTTCAATGTCACAGAGTTCATCCTCTGGCGGAAGACTGTCATGCGCAGAAAGGCTGTTCAATATGGAGTATTCCCATCCCTCATGCCCAAGGATTACGATACATGAAAAGTAAAGGAAAATAATTTACAACACAGAAATACATGATTACACTGTATACCAGGAATCCCTATATGACTCCCCTTACTTTATACTAACTATAGCATTAAGATTAGTGCAAAACGAACAGCATTGCAAAAGCGGCAGGGCAAGCGTCGGCATGTGAGAACACAAAGCAGCCATCTTGTTGCTAATGCGCAAGCGCAAAAGATTCCCACCAGAACAGCGAGTACGCCACGTCATGTGAGTGTGACCTACGCATGCGCAGAAGAAATTCCCGCAAAGCAGCGGCCATTTTAGTGGCAAGCGTTTTAGGATGAGTAAACACATAGGCAAGCATTATTGGAACAACCCGTCTAATGTAGAAATGTGCAATATTAGTAACACGAACATGTTGATTACATTTTATTAACGTTGTTTGAGGTTCTTGATCCAAGCAAGTCGCTTTACGTGCGAATCCTTGCTCCATCAATACTCCTTGAAAACAACCAATAGCGTTGTTTTCAAATGCAAATCATGTTCCGCAAAAATACAAGAACCATGAAAATCAGAAAGTAACTTCTGTAGATTATATTCATCAGGCACGGAATGCACAGTTTCCTTGGGTGTGCGACTGTGATAAACATTTGATCCTTTATTTAAACCGGGGGCAGACAGAGGCGTTTGTTTTCCCAATGTTTTATTAGGGGCAAAGAAATTAATTTCGTTTTTTACTAAAACTGGATTTGTTGCAAAGTGTAGCAATATACTACATACAAAGTTACAAGCAAGGCTGGCTCCTCAACTACCAGTATTAAAAGTTTCTAAGATCCTCACCTCCTCCCAAAAAATCGAATGAGGGAAAGCTTCTCGGAAATCACTAACTAAGATCTAACTGGCACCCGATATGCTAAAGGCAGGGCGGGCGCATTGTCATTCTAAAGGGGGTAATCAGCCCCAATCGCAATGACAATGGGACTGCCCTCAGCCTGTGAGAGCTCAGGGAGGGGCAGCTGCAGTCTCTGGAGTCAAGAGAAGTGCGAGCCGCAGCAGGAAGCTAAATGAAAAAGATATTGTTTTAAAGTAGAAATATTCATGCCGTCCCGGGATGCTTTTTTTGGAAGACAGAAGTAGGGGAACGGACTAGAATATTTTTTTTAAGTAGGGGCACGCCGTTCTTTCTCAAACGCAGTAAGACTAGCCTTCGACGACTTTCCTTTGATGTCACGTCATGCTCTGCTCTACCTGCCCTGCCGCATTGCTGGGGAATTTTTTTACTACGCGGTGCTGAGTTTTCTTAAATATGCAACAAGCTGTAAAACTGGTTTGTGGATTGTTTAATTGCTCCAAGCAGTCAGTAAATTTCAAGGGACTGCTGGTGCATGAAGAATATCAAATATCCCTCGGTCTAGCAGGTGGACAGATTTTTCTACACGGTCTGGTGGTAGGGGGCAAGAGTTAAAACTTGTTGTGCTCGTGTTACATAAGAGGGGTGAAAATACTCGGCAATTGGCACGTCACACGTGGGTTATGAAGTTAGAAGAAAGCCTCTACCTACCAGCAAGAACATCCCAACCTCACCTAAAACCAACCGGAAGAATGACAATAGATCAGTCGTGGCGCACGGGGCGGGTAGTTAAATATAATAAAAAGGAAAACGTACTTACCTTACAGCCGGTCCGCCCCACCTCTGCTCCCCTTGGCGCCTTCACGTCGGCACTGGAGTGGACTGGCAGCCCCTCTCAGCCAATCCTGGCACTGCCAGCAGCACCAGGATTGGCTTAGGGCACGGTTATTCTTCGCCCGCCGCCTGCCCATTAGGAGACCGAAGGGCTCCTAATGGGCATGCGCAAACAAGTGAAAACACAAGTGCGCATGACTGGACAAGGGCAAAAAATGCGCCCTCCGTCCCCACTCATGCACACTTGTGTTGTGCCGCTACCTGTTGTCCTCCACTGGTCTGAAAAACGTGTCAGTCAACAACATGACGCCAGACAACCCACCCCTTCATACTCTGAAGGGGTTGGGTGTTCCGACGTCATGCTAGACTGACACGGTTGTCAGTTCTCTCTCGGAGCCTGATTCAGTTTAATTAAGTTCAAAGACGCTGAGGGGGCTGCGAGTGGAGGGGCTACACCCCCACGCCCCAATGGACGCACCGTGCCTGCACATATCCCTATGGGAAGCCTCGGGCAGGGGTGGCAGGAGTGTAGCACAGGGAGGCGGAGAGATCAGACACAGCACTCAGCGCTGGCGGGCAATGGGAATGGGCGGGAGAGAGCGAGTCTAGCACCAGGCACGCACAATCGGGGAGCAGATGATGGCGAAGATACAGGTCGGGTGGCTCTTGTACGCCAGCAGGATGCAGTGCTGCCTGACCCGGAATCCAGTAATGCAAAGGCCTGTCCACTGACCAACAGTAATCTGAGGGAGGAAGTGGATTTCGGGCGGGGCTCCCTGGGATGGGCCAGCAGCCTCGACCTTTCCAAAAGTCCTGAGGCCAGGACATGTGTTTGTTAAGGGGCACGAAGAGTAAATAGAGGTGGGGGCTTACTGCGCATGGTGTAGCCCCTAGCCGTTGACGACATGAATCTGGGAGGAGCTGCGGGGAGGTCAAACTTGTGGAAGGGGAGCAGGGGAAGACCAGAGGCTTGAAACAGTCCAAATCCAACAACATGCTATTATAAACAAGTGGTTCTGTTGGGTAGTGCAATAACTAAGTTAACGTACTGAAGCGATCAGAGTAATCAAAATGTTGCCCACATTTTACAAAGACTTAATGAGAACAAAAAATAAGAACAAACAACAAAATCAACAATTTTTGCCAAATAATGAAATATTTACTTCTTTTCTTTTTTTGTAAAAGGGGCAAGCATGGCTGTCAAGGATTGCATAAATGTATTGCAAAGAGACAGAGGTGACCTTTTTGACATAAAGTGAAGAAAGAGTGACACGTGATATCATTAGTGAAAATATGAGTGACATGAGTTAACAAAATACAAGCATCCTGTCACATGCATACAATTATTTACATGAATCTTAATCCAAATATTATTTTGAAAGTGGAGGACAAGGAGACTGTTTGGACATGGGTAACATGATCGTCGTCATACAGTGAGATGACAACGAACAAGCACAACCCCACAGCCGTGATGTAGAACATATGACCATTGTCCTGCATCAGATAGGCATCTCCTCACAAAGAGGTACAATGTACATTGACATGCATTCTGTATGTCACCTGCGCCAATGCCGAAACATACTCTTCACATTGCAGAGGGACAATCAACACCCCCTGAAGACAGACGTGCCATGTCCATGATCAAACAAGAATGAAAGCATGGACTAATGTAGGTGGCAGTGACTCCCCCTTACGTACCTGTTGCCCATGTCCTGGAACTTGAGTCACAGGGGGCATCCCTGCATCATGGCGGCACATATCAGAGCCCAAATGAAGCCCTGTTGTCACTTGTAGGCCACAAATGACAGCCAAAATGGAATGAATTGGGACACATGTGAAACACCGAAGAGTGGGATACTGTTCCAACTGTGACACACAGAACTGGCAGTTTGAATACGTGACTCCCTAAACAGCCTCACTGCACAGAGGTGACACATCCATCATCAATTAACAAATTCCAAAATTGCTAGCACCACATGTCGCACCCACACTTGTCTGAGTGATGTGGCTGTGCAGATGAGTCACATGCACGCGGGGAATGTGTCTTGGAATGCATTTATTTGCACATGCTGTGCCTGTGGTCATTCATCGTACTGTCCCATGATTACTAAGAAGCGTCACAATGTGACGTCAACATGCGAAGAAACTGTCAATGATTGTGTTCCTACGGGCTATTCCTGCTGTGGCTGCAGTGGGGTGTGGTCCACCCGTCTCTTCTTCATCATCGTGGTCCGGTGCATTTGGCACTTGTATCCATGGGGCATTGCTGTGTACACATATGTTGTGCAACACACAACATGCAACAATCATCTTGCACACAATGTCTGGGCTGTAGAGGAGCCTTCCACCTGTGACGTCCAGGCACCTGTAACGTGACTTCAACATGCCAAATGTGCGTTCCACGATGCCCCTGGTGCATTTGTGATTCAAATTGTACTGCCTCTGAGCCTGTGTGTTCAGGGCGTCATCATCCAAGCACAGAGTACATATCCTTGATCACCTGTGACAGTGCAGAGAGACATGATTCAATAGTTGGTTCTGCATGATGTGTTGGCAGGCTCACTGGTTCATTGGTGTTTGATATTGGTGACTTAGTGATTCCTCTATGACATGGACTGCTTGTTGCAAATGAGCGGCATCAATGTTTTTTTACGTAGCCTCACTGCTGCTCCTCCCTCCCCCGAGCATAGTCACTAGTGTGCGCAGCTCGGTTGCATCACTTGCACCCCTACGGCGCACCACTGTCAAGCCTGTCTGCGCATGTCCACAAGCCTGACTACGACAAAGTGATGATGTGCGCTGAAGGTAGCTGGCTGACCTCGCCATCCATTTGAGGATAGACATTTGGCGCATGCTGAGCTAATAGCGACTCACACAACAGTTGCCCTCCCTCATACACCCCTTTGGCCAAGCCCGCACTCCTGGGGCATGCCACATAGCAACATTGTCCATTGCAGGACAGGCGGCGCAGACACTACAACAGAGACACAGGCATTAGTCACTTCCTTGGCAAGGCCTTAACTTAACCACACCCAGAGCCACTCCCCTACGCAGTACTGTTGTACGCCTGTCCACTCCGCTTACGCTCACAAGGAGGTACGACATGGCTACATGTCCCAGGTCTACCCTACTGCCTGCGGTGACATGGTTGCTCCCGCTGTACACAGCACAATGTGATGTGGCAATTCCCGGGGCCCTCGTGCATACATAATGACCACATGGACACACTGAGTGACTTTGTGGAACTGGCTACAGGCATGTGTGCCCGGCCCCTTTTATTGCCAGGGTCACATGTCCAGTGACGCCTGTGCTGGATGGGTGTTGGGTAGTGTAAGCCACCTCTCAGGGGTATGTTGGTGCTGGCAACAACCACAACAGTGATCAGACAAGCAGCAGTACAAGCTTCAAATGGCAAGGGTCCATGATGAGCTGCACAGAGTTAGTGGCCCTGGATGCACTGCGGTCGCGACAGGCACACGGGATGGTGATATGCGCTGCACTGAGGTAGGGCCACGCAAGCTGAGTGGGTCCTCGACGATGTCAAAGGTGAATGTCGTGGAAGGTTGAGGGGGCAGTGGAAGGTGTCCTTCAAGGGCATGAAGCAGAGGGAAGTAGCAAGCAACCCGGTGGTCCACTATTGCCTGCACATTGATGGAATGTGTGTGCTTTCTGATGCGGTAATTGTGTGCAGTGTCGGCAGGGGGCACAAGTAGGACATATTTGTAGTCAATTGCCCCCAACATGTGCGGGAAGCCAGCTACGGCGTAGAAGCCTTGCTTGGTCTCCAGCTGTTCCTGCGCAGTGTGGGGGAAGTAGAGGTACTGGGGTACCAAGCGGATGATGGCATCCAGGACAGGTTTGAGGAACTTTGATAGGGCTGGCTGTGATACTCCTCCGACTCTGGCGGTTGTTAGTTGGAAAGTACCCGAGGCTAACAGGTTCAGCACAGCCAGCAGCTTTGTCTGAGGTGGGGTGTTGGTTATCCGCTCTCTTGCTACCGTCAGCCTGTGGGAAATGATGTTCAGGATGCGGAGGCTGGTTGTCCTTCTGAGCCTGTAGTGGGCAATGACATACTCTGGTGTTAAGTCTGTGAAGCTGGTGCGTTTTCTGAAGGTCCGCTGTCTGTGTCTGCGCTGCCTCTGAGTGGGCCGGGGGGGCTGTGGGAGTCCAGGGGGGTGGCGGTCCTGGGGTGGCCCTGTTGAGCCTCCGAGCTGCATGATCCATAGCTCCATGACTTATGTTTGTCTTCAGGTGTGGCTCTGGGCTGGGCTCCCTTTCCTGTTGCAGGCTGTCATCTGTCTTTACACCAGGCCAGAGCAGGTGTTAGTTTCCTGCTGCTAAAGCACCTTATCACCTGTTTTGGGATCTTATAGCCGATCTGGCTGGTCGTTGAGAATGTTGCGGAGTGGTGTTGTGGCTTTTGGCATGGGAACGCCTACTCTGCATCTCATTAGTGATAGTTGCCAGGGTCATCTGTGACAATGTTATCGCAGGCAACCTGGTGATATGGGCTGTTAGCATCTGCTTGTGAATGGGGAGATACATGTATCGCAACTTCGGTTGCAATAAAGTGCCGCTAACTCGGCGGTAGATCCTTGAGAATATGCCCCTCAATATTTCATAATATATCATTGCACCATTGTCATAAATCATGAGGCAGGAAATTAGAAAGACTTTTCATCACTTTAAATAAGTAAGACAGAAAATGATGCCAGGAAGTCTCTACTGTGGCTGTTTTATCTTTGGCCACAGCTGTGACATATTATCACACCCACAGACTGCAGAGTCCAGCAGTGCAGGCATAACACACGTTGCTTCAGTAGTAACCACACTGTGTTCTAAAGTCCAGTAAAGAACTGCTGGACACGGGTAGAAGGAAATAGAAGAAACTGTCATAAAGCATACCTTTTATCTCTTTAATTTCTGCAGGGTGAGCAACAGGCATGGCGTTATCCATGAAAAGCCTGTCCTCAGACACTAGTCATTATCTGCAGGCCTTTCAAGTGCACCTGGAGCGCTCGACAGAACACCAGTGCATGCAGGAGTTTATTGGGAAGAAGTTCCCAAACATCATATCCGGGTAAGTGGGGATGTGTGTGCTGCGTGTTGAATAAAGGTTGGTAAACAAGGGGGAATTATTAGAGTGATTTTCAGACTTTTTAAAACAAAAATTGACTGATTATAAACTATATTTTTTTAAGGAATGCTCAATGAATAATGCAAAACGGATGGAAATCCCTGTGAGAAATGAATGCATGTTTGGAATGAATGAATGAATGAATGGTATTTTTATTGCACTGTTACTTAAAATCATTTGCAATATGACTTACAAACATAACAGAAATTAGGATCACAAATGTTTAAAAAAATTCATACAAATTGAGTTCACTTGCGGCAATTATCTTGTCCAATAAAATAATAATATATTATCTATACTACTATTATAAAGGAAGAACTTTGAACCTTTGAGGCGGGTAAACTCGGGAACCACACACCCGATACATCGTTGTAATCATCAGGGTGTGCAGATGGACATAGGCTATATAAACTTAATAAATATACGTTATTTAAAATATTTATCAAATAAAAAAAGTAGTCCTTTGGAAGTGCGTGCTGACGTGCTGTCACCTCTCGTGCTGACGTGAGGAGCGCAGGGAGGAACGGCATCCAGGAGCGCGAGGAGGACCGGCGGACATGGCGTGGGGAGGAGCGGTGAGGAGCGCCGGACAGGCGGTAAGGAGCAGCGGACAGGCGGGGAGGAGCAGTGAGCGGCGGATGAGGTAGGTTATTTATTTATTTAGGAGCGGTGAGCGGCGGAAAAATTACAATCGTGAGCAAGAGGAAGCAAACGGAGCATTACAAAAGTGAGCCAAAAGGTGCATTACAGGAGGAAAAAGTTACGTGTGCATGTTACAAAAGCGTACAAAGTAAACATAGAGGTATAATACTGCAATATTTGGAGGAAGGCTCCAGGGGACCCACGGACAATGTCGGGGCGGGCGGGGGCCCTGAAGCCTACTTTCTCCCGGACAACGTCGGGACGGGCTGCTAGTATACAATAAAAAGGTGAGAGATTACCAGTTCAAACCTTATTGCAAATTTGATATATCTACTAAGGTCGGCATTTAAAACGGTATCATCACATACTAATTGCTGGAGACTGATTTTTTTTAGCAGACAAAATGGCCTCTGTATTGCCTGGACCCTCGTCTTCAATAAGCCTCAGATGCAGCTCGTCCATGTATTTCACAAATCTGGCCAAGTCTGATGGGAGGGTGCAGGAAAAAAGAACCAATGCTGCTCTTTCACTGTCCGAACCCCATTGCATATTTGTTTTAGAAGTTTCTGACCGTGCTGTAGCGTACCGGGGCGACAACACATCAAATGCAACAGAGATTCAGATTTAAAGTCGCAGATTCCACATCTGATTGTAAGTTCAAAGGACTTCAACCTGGATTTAATTATTTAATTGGGGGGGGGGGGGCACTAGTCTAGCCCATAAAATGTTTTTGAGAGCTTTCCTTCCAAGTGCTTGACTAAGGGGGGGCTGGGTTTTATGCCCTGCGAATGATGTTATCAGCCCAAGCTGTCCTCTTCCTGTTCCATAGTCTGCCAAGTCATTTTTGCATGACAGTTGGTCGCATCGTTTATTAATTGAGTATTTAATGGCCAGATAGTTTATCGTTCCTTGAGCCTAATTTTGAGTTGCTAAACCCAACTTTTCAACTGCTTCCTCCATATAACATTGCCATGGATCAGTTGACCCCCCTTAAATCGACTTCAGCATGGAAGACATTGCACCTTGAACCTGTCGGTGCGAATAGCGGAGAAGAGGATTGTCCTTTAAACTTTGGGGGCCACGAGAGGAGGAGAACCATGCTCCCCGACACCCTTGCGCAGCTGAGTCTGTCACCTCTCGCGCTTCGCGGGAAACGCTCGCTGCTGAGGGGACTGTGGACCACATGGCCCATAGTTCATCTGGGCCAGGAGGCACCTCCCCGTCATGCCCTCCACAGGTGCTTCAAACCGAAAACCAGCACCGCGGAACGCGCGCGGGACGAGCCGGGCGAAGCTCGGGCAAAGGGCGGGCCATCCTAGGCCGTCCAAGGCAGGCCACGACTGGACTGGGCCACCCCCCTGAGGCCTGGTATTGGACTGGTAAGAGTCTTCTTGGGGAGACGGGACAATTATTTATGACCATTTTTGACTAGAGCATATCTGCTTTCTTAAACATTGAGGGAGAAATGTCCCAGAAATCGAGGAAGGGGATTAATGTGGACCCATTGAAACCGGGACCCTTGACAATTATATCAAAAGAGCAGCTGTTGCCCTGGAGAGGGACATAGCTATGACTGAGAAGCGGCTGTGTACGGAGGCTATGGGCTTAAAAAGGTCATCCTTGGGTGAACTAAGGAAGGCTTTTACACCTGTAAAGGAACATGCTGACTGCGTAATCAGTTTAATATCTCCAAGAAACAATATAAATGGGTCATTTGCTATTACTGATGACGATATATCAACCTGTAATAGTGTTTCCTCAGAGGAATTTTGCCCTATCGTGTTAGCGACCAAGGCCACCCTAAATGTAGATACATCTAAGGATAGACAGGTATCCCCCATGCAAGGGGGTAAAAGGAAAAGGGGTGGGGGTCGGCAGACAGGTAGAAAATCCAAAGTGCCTAAAACGTCTAACAAATTAGTAAAAATGCTAATGAAAAAAGCATCGGAAGTACCGTTTATTCCCCCTGTATCCACACCCTGCCCAGTACCTGTTAAACCCCTGCCATTACGGGCTCTCTATTTTCCAAATTACCTAAAATTGCATCTAACAATGAGGCTTGCACTGTAGTTCATATAGAACATCTTTTTAAACCATTTACGCTCCCAGTCATTGAGAGGCTTAGGGTAATAAATGAGAAGGTAGATAATCTCCATAATATTTTTACCGAGAAGATAGCCGGGATGGCAAACTCAGAAATTAAGGTACAGAGGGGGGGAATAGCTCCTAATTTAAGTAAACAGGTTACAACCTCCTCAGTTAGCCCTCGCATGAAATCACCAAGAGTAGCGGCAGAAAAAAGGAGGTTGGAAAATAATGAGGTGACGAAGGACGGCTTGGCTAAAAAAGTAGTTTTGGAGAATAGTGCCATACCCAAACTAGACAACCCTAGGTTAAACTCCCCATCCACACAGATAGAGAGGAAACATTATGGGGAGGTTTCTTCAAGCACTACGGTTAAGCCCTCGATTATTCATTTACCACCACAATCTGCACCCTTGGTCCTAGTGCTAGCAAACGTACCACCCCTAAAGGAGGGAGCTAAAGAAGATTGTAGTCAGTTAAGACACAAGGCAATGCACTGGCTATCGGGCTACCCTGCAGAGGGCATGATGGCTGGCCATAATATCATCATGGCTCGACGCGTGGCTTGGCTTGGTAGCTCCAGGAAATCAAAAAGGGGGGACTGCATCGTGATCAACTTTAATAGCCCTGTCCCAGCTGATGGGATTCTGAGGGAAGTAGGACATAGTGGAGGATACAGGGGACAAGGTATAGAGATTCTGCCATTAGGTTTTTTCTATAGGGCTAATACCCAAGTAAGATCTGATCCCGGGAACACATGGCAACAAGTAAGGAGATTCCACAATAAAACGGATAGAACGTGGATGGGGCCATTAAGGGAGCCGAATTGGGATAGACAGGGGTTTACTATGTTTTCAGGACCAAATAGATTCAAAGTTCTTTTGAATTTAAATGACTGCGATTAACTGAGTGACAATAGCATACATGAGGATAAAAATGCTCTACATAGTGATTTACACGGTGATCGGAGTGCTGGCCAAACAGATAAATCCGTCAGGGGGATTGAGCCAGGTGATGTGCTAATAGAAATGCAAAATGGCACAGACCTAATATTGGCTATACCACAGTCCCGGTCTAAAAATATCTTAGACTGTGGTATTAATAAAGATATAAGCCTGGATTTGGCATGCCCGAATAATGCTGAAGTAAATTCCAATGTAGAGAATGACACAGTCATAAGAAATATGGTAGCTGAAGCAGTAGAGGCTGCTAGGAAAGTACTGATGCCATCTAATGGAAAGGCTATCCCCTCATTAATGCAGGTAGCAGTACCACAAGGCTTAGTAAGGATAGTATATTGGAACGTCTGTGGTCTGGTGTATAAGGTCTCTAACATTGCATGGGGAGAGTTCATACAGGAGTTTGATATCCTCTGCATCCAGGAGACATGGCGTATTAGCGAAGTACATGTGGAGGGCTTTAGGACGTTTCACGTCCCGGCTGTGCAGTCCACACATGGCAGACCTAAAGGGGGTATTTGTATATATGTCTCCAATATGTTGAGGGTGCGGGTTATAAAAATGATGAAACACACCTCCTATTACCAAACGGTATCTATTAGTTTAACGTCAGGCATAGATTTGTTGGTCTTAAATTTGTACAACAACACTAATAAAGGAAACTTTATGGAGGTAATGAATAAACTAATGGAAGATTTAACTTACCTAAATTCAGCCTATAGAAGAGAGAGAGTCACGGTATGGGGAGGGGATTTTAATATAAACATATGTAAATCACTAGCATGTGGCCCACGAGAACAAGAGAGAAGAATATGGCGATACAAACCACTTTGCACATACAGACAGAGGGGAAAGATTAAATGATATCATGGCCACCCTTGACCTTGGGTTTGCTAATATGATGTGCTCCCCTGTACCTCGACCTTCATATCGAGGGGCCTGCTGTCGATCATTGATTATATATTAGTTCCCAACAAATATTCTAACAGGGTTGAGAAGTTTGAGACGCATATAAATGGTCTTAGTGATCAGAGAGTAATACATCTACCACAATAGAATCTCCGGATATAATATTGTCACGTCAAAAAGGCTTTGCTTTGAAATGGAATACATTAGAAATTCCTAAAATAAATAAAGGGATTATCTCAAAGGCATTGCCATATATTCAGGTCTGCTTAGACGAAAACTCCACACATGAGGAAATTCTTGATGCCTTTGGTCTTATTACCGGGGTTATTCAGGAAGCGCTCACTAAAACCAACACTAGTAAATGCGCTAAGGACAATGGGTGGTTTGACACCCATTGTATTAAGGCCTATTTTAAGCTTAAAGCCGCACTTAGTTTGAAACCTAGGGATCTTGAATTAATAAGAGCTTCTAGAAGGGCATATAATCAAGCCAGGTCTCGAAGGAAAAGGGAAATCAAGGAATTGGCATGGCTGAACTTGTTGAAGGCTTCGGAATCTAGAAATCGCAAAATGTTTTGGCAAGCAGTTAAAGCTCCCTATTTTAAAAAAGAAGAATCTGCTAGGATTGAGATCGTCATAGATGAAAGCACATGGATTGAGTTTTTAACAAATGTTTATAAGAGGAGGTGGGAAATTCGGACCCTACTATAGGAACAACTGGGATAGAAACCTCATCAAGGGAACATACACCGATAGATTTAGAAATTGAATTACACAAAGTCCTGATTGCTATAAATAAGAGCAAAGGAGGTAAGGCTCCAGGCCCTGACGGTATCCCAAACGACATTCTTAAATTGACCCCCGACTATGGGCCCCAATCTGCACACAGGTCTTAATGGCCTGCTGTGCAAAAGGATTTTTCAAAACCTGGTCAGAATCGGTGATTATACCGATCTATAAAAAGGGGCTAGAGAAAGTCCAGCAAATTATAGGCCAATCTCCCTCCTTGACTCCCTTGTGAAGATCGCTGGCAGGGTAGTTCTAAATAAATTACAAACATGGACTAGTGACAACAACATCTTGAGCGCTGTCCAGTACCGCTTTAGGGAGGGGATGGGCACAGTGGAGGAGGTCCTCAATTTTGTGGTAATACAGGGTAAATACACCAAAGCAAAAAGAGAGTGTTTGTATGCCATCTTCGTTGATCTCACAGCCGCCTTTGACTGTGTGGATCACGTAAAGATGTGGCAAACCCTGGAAGAAAGTGGGGTGGAATCTGGTATAATCCAATTCCTTCGCCAGTTGTACTCTGGTGCGACGGCCAAGGTGAGATACGGGACTAAGGGAGAATGCACTGGGTCTTTCCGAATAGAGAAGGGGGTAAGACAGGGCTGTGTGCTGGCCCCTTTCCTATTCTCCATTTATACAAACGCTCTGGAGGGGGAATCGGAGGCCAGCACAACAGACTCCCCTAGATATGGTACGAAGCAGGTTGTCTCACTTCTCTATGCAGACGACGTGGTGCTCATGGCCCGAACCAGGATAGGTGCCCAAAAGGCACGTGCGAAATATAATGAGTTCATGCAACAAGGGGGTTAAAAATCAATGATAGCAACAATGGAGGAGTACCCCCTATAGGAGAGGAAAGTAGCAATTAGCCAATTCCTAGTGTTGATGTCAAGGTTAGCACTGTTTGCCCCAACCCGTTACCAGACAATGCTTGTCCTTTGAGAAGACCCCTCACTCACCAACCTAGTTGGTGACATGCTTCGTCATCGGGGTCCCACCCTATAGGCCGAATGCCCATAGGGTGTGCTGCGACACCTGACTACAGTGGAGCGGGTTATTATTTGTTTATTATATGTGCTTAAAAATTACAGTGAAAGATGTATTAAAAAGGGCCAGTACTACTCACTTCAAGACTTTATTCTTGAGCGTCTGAACCCCAATAAAACCAGTGTGGCACCTGTGCCTAATTAGGAAGGCTTTGGTGTCTCAAGAAGTGTAATGTATTAAAAATAGCGAAGTGTGCTAAGTGCAAAATTACAGAGTAAGATGATAAAAAGGTCTACATGTTTCAACCATCACAAAAAATTCTATGGTTTTCGTCATGACCGTGAGGATTACACGGGGTGGTACGCACACGCTAAGGTGCGCCCTGCCCACGTGCAATTTAAAGACCACAAAATTGTGATCTGGCGTAAAAGGGTATGTTTTAATCCTTGTTTAGGAAAAAACCTGTAAGAAAGAAAAGGGAAAACGGGGTTGGGATTGCGTACTAGGAAAGACACAACAAGGTTATACATATAACATATATAGTGCTTAGTGAGGTCACCCCCATCAGGTGACTGCCTCTATTATTTGGTCATATAGGTTGTGCAAGTTCCAAGTGGGCTCCAGTGTCTGTTACTGGATCGCGCTTAAGTGGGTACCGTCATAAGAGGCAAGTTCTGTGAGGTACTCGACTTATTAGGGCTGGTGGTAGGAGTGAGAAGTGATTGTTTTTGTGCTCTGGAGCCAACCGCTAGTGAGTTTATCAAAAGTAAAAGTTATCGGCCGATAAACATGTGACTTGTAACCGCCCGATTGACGTTCGGCTTGCAATCTAGTATTTGCGTGCTAGTCTCATTACAGTCTCAGTGTTTTAGGGAAAGGAAAAAACTGTTCATGCGAAGCTTACACTTGTGCTCTGCCTACTATGTGTTTATAGGGGGTACTCCTCCATTGTTGCTATCATTAACCACGGTGACCAGGAGTTCCCACCTCACATAGCCTGTGTAATTTCCCTAACTCTCCCCTTTGTTAAACACATAGTAGGCAGCGCACAGCTGCGAGAGTTACATACACCAGGTACACTAGTACTTTACCATCGACAACCATGGCCGAGAACATTGGCCTATCATACACCGCGCAAGAAGTTGAGGATGTCATGAGTGATCTCTCTGTATTTGCGGCTGCAAATATCGCTCAACGCATTTCTGCAATCAAAGATTGGGAGAACTTGACAGAGCTTAAAAGGAATAGAATCAGGACTATCTTACACGGGATAATTCTGAAACAGTACCTGAGCAACAATATGTATATAGTGGAGAAGCGTGGCTCAGTGGTTAGATGCGCCAGACCCGGAAGCTGAGATCGGCCGTGGACCAGGGTTCGATTCCCCGCCGGGTCTCGGGCTCAAAAAATTCCACGGACTCGACAATTCTCGCTCCGGTGCCTACTCGACTCACGGGGTCACACTCTGCGACTCTGGGCAATAGCTCGCTTAATCTCCACTACGGCCCCTCGCGGCGGGATGCCTGGCTTTCACCTTGTGGATACCCCGCTGGGGTATCTCACAGGGGAATACCAGGACGGGTTCCCTAAGCAAGCGCCTTGATGCCTTTGGGTGATACGTGCGCTATATAAGTTGCAATACAATATGGCTCCTAAGGGACTACTTGTCACCAATGCCCCTCGTATCTTTCTGGAAGATGAACTGTTTAGAAAGGACTGGGCAGCTATAGCGTGGCACTGCACGCATGACTGGATAGTCTTAAGCTTGAAGACTGCCCTAAGACTTTCCGAAAAAATCCAGGTGGATATACAAGTGGCTGAAGGCCACATAAAAACGACCATCACCGGGTTCAAAAAGAAACTGGACGAGCTGAATAAAGAGATGACAGACTATAAGGACAACTTGACACAACGAAAAGTGTCAAAATTCCAAAAAGATTTGAAAAGGTTTTCAATGGTGAAAGCCTATCCATATTCTGATCCTGAATTTATACCACCGTCCAAAGGTGATGACAACTCCGATGCCTCAAGTAACGCATCAAGCAATACCTCCAACTCAAGTGGGAACTCAAGCGGTGGCAACACAAAACAGAGAGGCAGGGGACGGGGTAGAGGGAGAGGCCATTGGCCTACTTTTAACCCCATGCCGATGCAGGCCTTCCCAGACCCATATAACCACCCACAAAACTTCCCAATATATGGGTGGCAACCGCCTTTTCAGCAACCATTCTATCCGCCTAACCCCTACACACCCCCTTTTTTAAACCGGGGCGGGAGAGGATGGGGAAAAAGGAAAAACACCAACCAGGGCAACCAAGTCCACTGGGCACCAGAAGACCCGAGCACGAACCAGACCAGGAACAAACCCCAACAGGCGGGACCGAGCAACCGGAAAACTTAGTCACCAACCTATAAGCTAGACCCCTCAGTGACTATGAGGTATCAGTCCTGAATAAGGGCCTAGGTTTTGTGCCGACGGCAAACCTAGACAAATTCAAGCTGCAGTGTGAACTAGCTTCCTTCTTCAGAAAATTAAGACTGAAAGCCTTTTTTGAGAAACGAGCTGTGGTATTTGATTTCGTCAGGTCTACATACTCCGCAAAATTCTCAAATACCATATAATAGAGATTGGCACGGAAACTGGAAATGCAAAAGACAAGTTTATTAAGACCCCATGGGGTGGTGGTACATTCCTACAACACCCTTCGGCAATGCAAGAAGTATCACACCGAACATCGGTGTGTGACCTCTTTTATACAGTTTAACAGCAATAAAAAGATAGGCGGTATTCATTTGAACAGTTTTAGGTACATATAAGGGCATGTTTGGAACACAGCCAACGTGTGGGAGGAGTTTGACACCGCTGGTCAGTTTGGAGCACATTCCTGAGGAGTGACCACTTGTTAATCCAAAGATCGTATGTACGCATGTGCAAGACTGACCAGTACTAAAAATAGCTTGTTGCTGGGTAAGGTAAAGGTTCATTGGCATGGAGGAAGGACGAAAAGGGCACACTGACCACGAGGCCGCATGTTCATGAAAATGGAAGCTACTAAATACAAAATGGCCACCGCACGTTTTGGTCAAGTTAACGAAAAGCTTGTGTAGCTGAGCTAAACGCTAACTCAGGTACTGCCGAATTACGACAGACGGCCCTTTTAGCGTTTAGCTGAAGCTACCTCATAATGGAAGTAATCCGGATGTTCATCATCAATATCAATCATCATAATTTTTATTACTTCAGCATTACTCGTTTGCACATTTTTAGTAATAGCTCGTTTGGATGGGATACAAGCATCAATACATACGGAGCATAAGGTAGGACCACATTGAATACATAAACAACAGAAGAAAAATATCCCAATAATCACGCATAGAACCGTTAACAGTTTCCAACCCCATGTACTAAGCAAAGTCCAAAACCAACCAGAAAAGGTCCAAGTACCATTTTCAGGGTGAATTTCAGCAGCGATCTTATGTAGTTTAGAAATAGCATCATACACAGATGGCGAATTATCTGGGACATAAACACAACAACTACTTCCGATAATGCGCCATGCACCCCCACGATCAGCTAATACTACGTCCAGAACCATCCGGTTCTGAAGCGTAACAATTCTTGTAATCTGGAGTTCTTCAGTTATGTTTCCTAAAGCAGAAGCAGTCTCATTAGCAACAGCTTCTATGACACGTGTTAACCGTCTTATTTTTCTGCTGTTTAGAGCAGCTCCAACGAAAGAAAACAAACCCAAATTAAAATCTACATATTGTTGTAATGAGGTATCGGTTTGATAGACATTGTCAAGTTCTAATGTTCTCTTAACCCTATTCAATATAAAATTGTGATACAATACAAAATCGTTATGGTACATAGGCGGGGCAATAAACACAGGGGGTAATACAAAAGATATATAACATGTGCCTAACCATCCAAGAGGAAGACGATGATAACCTTTATTACCGCAAATAAAATAAGTATTTTGTGAGGCCACAAAAGTAATACCATTTGGTGTATCAAATGTAAGAGTACTATTGTATTCACTCCTCCCTACTGGAATTGTTCCTTTATTTCTGATACAGAGATCTGCTTTTGTATCAATAACTGTAATCACGTGCAAACTAGACATATTTATAAGTCTCTGATTAGTGAAGATACGAGGTGTAGATGCATTGTCCGGCCGATATTCTTCCCACTCAAATTTAGTTCCTTCAGCTTGTGGATAGCCATCTCGATCATTATAACAGACCTTGTTTAATCGGAAAAGTAGTCCACCTTTTGTTGGCCATCTTAACGTGAAGAGAAGAGTATACCAAGCAGTACACGAACCATTGTGAGAAAATGGAAGAGGAATAAGAGGAGTTCCTCCTTTTCTCTGATGTCCAGGCAACATCCCACATACCCAACAATTGGATATATTGGTCATATTATGTGTATGGTGTAGAATTTGAATGAAACTGTTATTCAAGTAAGTCTGTCTATGTCTTTCTTCATGGTAGGGCAAAGTAAAATGGAAATGTTCGGATGGAATTGGAGTGGTAGGCAGTAAATATTACCGTGCAGGAAACAGTCTTTCTATAGTCCAAGCTATTACTGCGATTACCATCATAGTTGTGACAAAAAGAACTGCACCCAAAATTCTTCTACTTCTCAATGTCGTAGGTGCCATAGTACAAAGAACAAACTCAAGAACCAAACTAAAAAATACAAATTAGTGCTGAGAACCGAGGCTGCCGCTGGTTTCTTCTCCGAGATTCAAGACGGGTGTCGCTACACTGGGCAGAACTGATCCCCCCCCCTTGATATTCCCGGCTTCCGTTTTCACAAACCTCGGAATGGTTACTAACCAGTCACAAAAAATACAAGAAAAAAAAATTCTTTCCTTGGCCGCAGATTGTACTTCGCTCCTGTAGAAACAGTGTGGTCCGGGAAGGCTCCTTCCGACTCGTGAGGCGTAGCAGCTGGGCTCTTCTCTGCATCCAAGATGTCTCGATAGTCAGACAACACAGTTGGGTTCACCAGATCCGGAGAGACACGTCTGCAGTGCGTTGAATGTATCCACCGCTTCTTGTTCGTGACGCGCACAGCCGTTCGCGTTGCCAGCAACACTTGTTCAGGGCCATGCCACCTCGGCTCCAAACTGTTGGCTCTCTCAAACACACGGATCATCACGTGGTCACCAGGACGGAGATCGTGAGCCTTTCCAATAGAATTGTCGGGGAGCGCTTCTCGAACCTGTTGATGAATAGAAAGTAAATCATTTGTTAATCGTGCCAAATAATCGTTCATCATTATACAAGGCACATCATGTATCAACCGAGGCTTTGGAACTCCCCAAATATTCATAGGCCTTCCGAACACCACTTCATAGGGTGTGAGGCCAGATCGAGAATGTGGCACTGATCTAATAGACAGTAATGCCAAAGGCAAAGCGTCTGGCCATTTCAAAGACGTGGATGCCACGATCTTCGCTAGCTTCAGCTTCAGGGTCGCATTATACCTTTCTACTAGACCTGCTGACTGCGGGTGGAATACGGTTTAGAAAAAGGGGTAACCCTGTGTCCCTCAGAACCTGGGTATTAGTAGTTTAGAAAAAAGTGGTTCTGTCGGGTCTGCGCAATTGCTTTTTAACCTTTAAATAAATGAAAACACACAATCTCTCTGATACGAGTCAGGTAATTTGAGAAATAAATGCTCAAAAACTTTCAATCATATGATCAACCATTTGTATTAAAAAGATTTTCCAAAACATTTGGTATCTGAATTGTATTCATTCGTAGATAACATTCAATGTTTATGGTGACTGTCAGGTGCAAAGTGACTTTCAGTGGAGAGTGCTTCAGTGAATGGCAAACAATACAACACAATATATATACAATTATATACAAATGTCTTCATTGGCCAGAGAATATTTTTTCGAAACCAAGGAATCCTAGGGGTCCTATCTGGATCCTGGTCTTTCTGGGCCTAAGGAGTTCGTCGACGTTTCGACCCTGGTGTGCCCCGGTTGGTGGTCACGGCGGGTCTTTTTCAAGACGGGAAGAAGACAGTTTGGGGGTCAGGCTGGGTGACTACAGCCTGAAACCGGTGTGGCAAAAATGCCAATTCACTCTTCAAAGCAATTTCTTTGTGGTAGGCAAAGGTGCTCGTTCCTCTCGTGTACGGCGCTGAGTCCGGAATACAGCGTGAAACTTTTGCTTGATTCCCAATCCTCTCAGGACATGCTCCACTACTTTTCCAACAAAATGAGGGCCGTTATCATTCCACAAAACTTTACAAACACCATAACGTGGGAAGTACTCTTTGAGTAACACCTTAGCTGTTGTTAATGCTGTATTATCCTTCGTAGGGTAGGCCTCAATCCATTTACTGAAGACACATACCACCACTAAGACATATTTAAGGTTATTACAGCGCTCAAGCTGGATGTAATCCATTTGCAGTACTTCGAATGGTGCAGTAGGTGGAACGAACCCTCCTTTAGGAGTATAAGTCCCTTTGGCAGGATTGTACTGTAGGCATATCAGACAGGTCTGCACTACTCTCTTGGCCGTGCTGGCGATCTCAGGGTGTTCCCAAACTTGAGTAAGCAATTTAGTAATTGCAAGAGCTCCAACATGTGCAAGCCCATGTGTCATTTGAACCATTGCTTGCAAGTAAGCGGCAGGCAATTTCCATCTCTCCATGTCTTTGCTTCTCCAACAACCCTCATCATCCAGTACTCCCTCAGTTGCCCATGTGGCAATTTCTGCTTCAGATGCTGATCTTTGTATATCTAAAACTTCTTCTCTAGCATCATGCCATCGCTCAGCTTGTGATTTCACTACATACATAGGGGAGACATTTTGTAACATAGCAGTCTCTCTCGCTATACGGTCTGCAAAAGCGCTTCCTTGCCCTACTTTGTCTGTAACCTTCTTATGTGCACTGCATGTAATTATCGCTACTTTCTTTGGACATAATAGTGCATTCAGGAGGTCGCGTACCAGCTCTCCATGCATGATGTGTGTTCCATGTGAGGTCAGAAATCCTCGTTCCTTCCAGAGTAGGCCAAAATCATGCACTACTACGAAAGCGTAACGGCTATCAGTATAGATGTTCACATATAAACCAGCACTTAACTCACATGCTTTCGTTAAGGCTATCAATTCAGCCGCTTGGGCCGATTTCTGCGGTATTCGTGCTGTTTCTACCACTGTCTTAAGAGTCCTGATCGCATAAGCTGCGGAAGTCGAACCATCTGGCAACTTTAAACATGATCCATCAACCCACAGTTCCCCATCTACATCTGGAAATGGTGTATCCTGTAAATCGATACGACCCTTTGTTTGTTCGTCAGTCAGAAAAACACAATGATGTTGTTCTTCCTCCTGGGTCTCAGTGACAAGATAGGGCAATAAAGTAGCAGGGTTCAAAGTGGCGCACCTCTTCAATGTAATATGTGGCGCCAACAGCGTTAGCTCGTATCCTGTTAAACGAGCGCTAGTTAGATGCTGTGTTTTCGTTTGGTTCAATAAAGCTTCTACCGCATGGGGAACTAACACCAACAACTTGTGTGACAGAACTATTCCCTCACTCTGTCGTATAGCTACTGCTATTGCTGCAACTGCTCGAAAGCATCCAGGCAATCCTCGAGCCACAGGATCGAGTACCGCTGAAAAATAAGCACAAGGTCTCTGTTTGTCTCCGTGTAACTGCACTAAGACTGACGATGCACACCCATCCTTCTCGTGTACATATAATGTAAAAATCTTTGCATAATCTGGTGTACCTAACACTGGTGCAGAACAAAGAGCTTGTCTCAATTGTTCAAAAGCATTCTGACATTCATCTGTCCATTCAAGGGGGATTGGTGCGGTTTTGGACAACAATGCTAACAAGGGTTTTATAATGTGGAAAAACCTAGTATCCATTGCCTACAAAAGGACGTCAAACCTATGAAAGCACGAACATCTTTCTGAGTGCAAGGGATTGGTGTATCTAAAATTGCTTGGATTCGGTCTGATGTCAATGCACGCCCCTCCTTAGACAAAAGATGACCGAGGTAGGTCACCTTGGGTCTACAATATTGTAACTTCTTCCGTGAAACCTTGTGATTGTTGTTAAGGAAAGAAAGTAGGGAGAGAGTACTCTCCTCGCACTGCTCCTGCGTGTCTGCTGCAAGTAAAATGTCATCAACATACAGAATAAGAGCCACCCCAGACTGCAAGTCAAAAGAATCAAGCTGTCTTTTTAAAGCCTGGCTGTAAATGCTAGGGCTTTCCGTGTAACCTTGAGGAACTCGACAAAATCTATAAGATTTATTATTCAATGTAAAACCGAACAAGTATCGACTGTCAGGATGAATGGGGATCAAAAAGAAAGCATTTTTCAAATCGATCACCGTAAATGTAGTAGATGTGGGTGGAACCAAAGTAAGTAAGGTGGTAATATCAGACACTATTGGATACTGGGGTACAACTATCTTATTAATTTCTCTTAAATCAATAATGAAACGATAGATTTTAGTGTCTGTATCTTTCTTTAGAATCGGGAGAATTGGACTGTTACAAACATTATAGGGAACTTCTTCCACCACCCCTGCCATTATCAAATCATGCACAATGTGTGTCAAAGCTATTTCACCTTCTCTGGAGATCTTAAACTGGGGAACACGAGGCAAAGTCGCTCCCTCCTTTACAGTAATACGTACAGGAGGAATAATCATTTGACCCACATCAGTATCGGAAGTAGCCCATAGAGTGCTAGGAAGGGAGGCTAACGCATCGGCCTCCTGCATGAGGCACGATCTCTCAAATTCTTGGTAGTTCTCATTCAAAATAACCCGCACCCCTTCAGGGGCACAGCGTATTGTTGCACGAAAATGCTTTAGCATATCAAGTCCCACAATATTATCTGGGGTGTTTGGAGATAATAAAAACGGACATGGGGCAGTGAATTTATCGATGTGAAATAGAAGGGGTTGGGACAATGGGCTTAAAGAAGGTGTTCCATCGAACCCTATTGCAGTAATCGTTTCGCCAGACAGGGGAGCCCTTGGAACCAAGTGTTTGGACAGAGCGCTACGAGTAGCTCCTGTGTCGACCAGAAACTGATCAGTAGAACCCAAAACATGTGCTGATATATATGGACCCCTTTGATCGACTGGTACTTCAACCGATTCCACACCCCATCCTACGCAATCCTATGCATATCTACTATCCTGAGACTCAGTATTCTCTCCTTCAGTTATCTGATATTGATTTCGCCGATCAAAAGTATTACGTTCACCCTGACCACGACCCCTCTCTTCAAACCTACCACGATCATTCGCTCCACCTCTCGGTCCTGAATGACTATTCCGTGACCTTCCACTTCCTCGACCCCTCTGACTACGTTGTTCACGAAGCACCGGACAATCTGAAACCCAATGTCCAAACTGCTTACAGTATGCACACTGATCCTCAGATATATCGGAACGGGGAGGAGACGCAACATACGATCCTCGTCTACCCCTATCATTCCCTCTCCATTGCGTAACCTGAGCTAACATCACCTTCGTCTTCAAATCCTTCACTTTCTTATCATTACTTTCTTTAGCCTCCAATTCCTGTCGTTCATAATACTGAGCCATAGTTAATAAAGAAGAAGGCGTTGCAGTGGTCCGTGAACTCTCACTAGCCTTCAAACGTTTTGCAATCTCTGGCAGGAGATTAGCCACATACTTAGCAACGAACAAATGCCTGCCCGTATCTTCCGTTAATGATTGCCCACTATAATCATGGAATGCTTCCTCAAATCGGGAAAAGAAATCAGAGACCGATTCGTCCGACTTTTGTTTACAAGACGCCAATACCGTCCAATCAATCTTCTTAGGGGGAACAAGCGTTTTTAATTTATTCAATATAGCTATTGGTAAATCTAAAATCAATTGACACGGCTTGCATGCAGGTTCCCTATCTAAATCAGCTCTAGCTATGTCTTTCCACTCTGCACCTAAAAGCGCTCGATCATCAAACTTACGAATCGCCCTCCACATATCAGGAGGCAATATTAACCCAAAGAAAAGGTCAATATCGACTAATGTCATAATGCACGAAGAAAAAGCGCCCTCCACACCTTCATAAAAAGCTGCTGGATTTTTACGGGGATCAGGCAAAGCATTCTTAAGTGCCATAACATCTGCTCTATTCCATGGCGTATAAACCCAATTATATATGAAATACCCCTTCGCATCATCAGACATCTTATTATCGTCTGTGCCTGCCCCTTTAGGAGGGACATATAGAGGCGCAGCTTCTCGCATAGGTTTAACATTAACCGCAGCGCTCTTATCTGTATCCAAGATAGGACACTCTTTTGATACTCCCGCTGATTCAGGCGCAGACGAATCCAGTGCCTTTTTTGCCGCTCGTAGCCGTGTCGCCTCATCCCGTAGCTTAACCAAAAGCTGGAAAAATTCATCCGCATCTGAAAGAGCAAAAAGACCTTTACGAAAATTCTCACGACCAACTGATATATATTTAGGTTCCAACTCAAGAGAATGTTTCCTAAACCGCTCCACAACCTCATCTGCAAAATGATCTAGAACATATAATCGTTCCTTTTCAGACCACTTACTCATAAGATCATTAACCCCTGAGACAGTAATAGTATTTATATTAAGTTTACGAGCAACCGAACGAAATTCCGTCATACGATCGGTAGATAACCTGGTACGCTGTCCATTTTGATTATCCTCGTCCAAGTCCTCGTTCGGAGCTGTAGGCGAAACATACGGAGGCGGGCAATGATCTAACAATGAAAAATCATCTAGTTCATTAGTAAGGACAGGTTAAAGAGGACGTCGAATAGGAAACTGACCATTAACCTGTAAATTACGTTCTCAAATCTTTCTCTTTCTGTTCCTGCAACTCCTTCTCCTGCAACTGTAAAGCTTTATCCTGAGCAGCCTTTCGCAGCTCTTTGTCCGCCAAGGCTTCTTCACGCTTCATTCTTTAACGCACCGCTTTCTCCCACATACGCACGCAATCAAACATATCCTGTCTAGATCTGCGCTGAAACAGACATTGTTCCACATACTGAACCTTTCGTAAGTCGAACGACCCATGTAGTGGCCATTGCAACTCACGATCATTTTTAGTATATTTATGCCATAATGTGCTATACATTATGGGAGGAAGGCCAAATTGTATGTACATTTCACGATTAGGAGTTCCCTCTGGGGGAGCCGGCTGAGATTCATTTAATCGATAATTGGTACCATTTCCAAAGCAGCACATTCCTCGGAGTGTGATGAGAACAGGCATGTTCAAAATATCACGGAAACGTGATATTGCCAAAAATGGCACTTAAATGTACTTGTACGCACGGTGTGCCGTTCGAACAAATTCAAAATCAGAGAAATATCCCTATATGCCTGCCTATGTGAGGTGCACTCCACATATAATTCAAATCATAGGTCCAAACGTTAGCTAACTCATACAAATTCAAATTCAAAGTCAAATTCAAAAAGCTACAGTAAGTGTCAATAGACTACCTTACCAAACATAAGCTTACCAAATATTTTCAAAAGTGTCCAGATTCCAACTGCCACGTTCTGTAGCCGAATCAGCCAAACGGGCACTACACGACAAGCCAAACGAGCAGGATCTCAGTCGAGGACCGGCGCCACCTGGAAGGTCAGATCAGAAGGAAAGGAAAAAACACCGTGGGTGCCAAGACTCGGGTCACTCAGTGGCAGCGTACGCGTCCATAGCGAGTTTCCAATCCTTCGTCGTGACCTCTCCTTCGGGCATCCGAGTCGCCGATGAGTCCCTTCGTGGTCGTCAATTGTGGTATTTGATTTCGTCAGGTCTACATACTCCGCAAAATTCTCAAATACCATATAATAGAGATTGGCACGGAAACTGGAAATGCAAAAGACAAGTTTATTAAGACCCCATGGGGTGGTGGTACATTCCTACAACACCCTTCGGCAATGCAAGAAGTATCACACCGAACATCGGTGTGCGACCTCTTTTATACAGTTTCACAGCAATAAAAAGATAGGCGGTATTCATGTGAACAGTTTTAGGTACATATAAGGGCATTTTTGGAACACAGCCAACGTGTGGGAGGAGTTTGACACCGCTGGTCAGTTTGTTGCTGGTTAAGGTAAAGGATCATTGGCATGGAGGAAGGACGAAAAGGGCACACTGACCACGAGGCCGCATGTTCATGAAAATGGAAGCCACTAAATACAAAATGGCCACCGCACGTTTTGGTCAAGTTAACGAAAAGCTCGTGTAGCTGAGCTGAACGCTAACTCAGGTACTGCCGAATTACGACAGAACCAATACTGAGACAGATCAGGAGACAAATGAAACGGGACTACGGAACAAATCAAACTTCATGCCACTACCACACATGAACCCAGTAGAGATCTCTACGTTCGAACAAGCCATCTTTAATGACGTGGAAAACACCACTCCAAACAAGCCATTTATGAACCTCACACAACAAGAAAGGACTGCCCTAATCAAACTACAAAACGATGACTCCATCGTTATCAAGCCCGCGGATAAAGGCGGAGGGATAGTCGTGTTAGACAAATCAGCATACCAGACTGAGTGTCTAAGATTACTGTCAGACCATAACAACTACCGAAGATTACCGGTTGACCCTACAGAAGACCTGAGAAGCGAGATTACCTCACTCGTGGAATACGGAGAAGCTGAGGGTTATATATCAAAACAGGAGGCGGATTTTCTATGTAAAAGTGAAGGGAAGGTACCTTACTTTTACACTATTCCAAAAATGCACAAAAACAAGATACCCCCTCCTGGAAGGCCTATTGTTTCTGGTCTCGGTTCCCTTTTGGAACC
Source organism: Lissotriton helveticus (assembly GCF_964261635.1). Taxonomy (NCBI): domain Eukaryota; kingdom Metazoa; phylum Chordata; class Amphibia; order Caudata; family Salamandridae; genus Lissotriton; species Lissotriton helveticus. The sequence goes on along the minus strand of NC_136068.1, from coordinate 1,965,119,830 downwards.
ATTGTCACGGTTCTGTGACGTATTTTTCAAGTCTCTAGTGCAAAAAACAAGAACCTACCTACAGGACACCAAAAGCATGTTACAAAAGCTGGACCCACTGACCATAGATGAAGACACCATTCTGGTCAGTTTCGATATCGAGAGCTTGTATACAAGCATACCTCAGGAGGCCACACTTGAGGTCCTTAAGAAAGCGCTGGATAAAGAGGAATGGACGTCAAGAACCCCCAGGGAATTCATTCTGGTATGTGCAAGGCTGGCTCTCAAGAGGAATTATTTTGAATACTAGGACCAGATATACCTGCAGATCGGGGGCACTTCAATGGGCAGTACTTTTCCCCCTAGTGTGGCGGGCCTATATGTCCATGATTTTGAAGAAAAGTACATCCTGAGTGACACCAATCCCTATAGCTCAAACATCCTGTTATAGAGACGGTACATTGATGATGTGCTTACGATCTGGAAGGGCACTGAGGAAGCCCTAGTGTCTTTTTTCAACTGGATCTATACGTGTGATGACCATCTGAAGTTCACGTATGTGAAAGATCCTAACACTTTGGTCTTCTTAGACCTAATAATAACAAAAGAGAATGGGAAGCTGACAAGTCACTCACTATAAACCCACTGCTAAAAACAACTTATTACGGTTTGAAAGCTTTCATCCCAGACCACTACCTGAAAACCTGCCCTACGGTCAATATCTGCGTATTCGCAGAAATTGCAGTGAACTTGCTGATTATAAGAGACAGGCCCAAGATCTCACTGTCAAACTACGGGATCGTGGTTACCCTGACAAAATACTGCACAAGAGCCAGAAACGCGCCCGTAACCAGCCGAGAACTGCCCTCCTGGAGAATCAAATCAGAGAAACGGAGGAGCCACCTTTGACTTGTGTCACAACATATAACACCATCTCCAATACTGTTACCAGAATAATAGGTAAGCATTGGAGTATACTGAACACAGGAAACCTGAGATGGGAAAAACCCTTGTTCTCCTACAGAAAAGCACGCAGTATCAAGGATGCAGTAGTCAATACCAGACCGAAAACAAATGTGAGAGAGCAAGAAACAGTTCTCAACACGTGGGGTCAGCCCAAAGTGACAGGCCACTACAAATGTGGGAGCTGCAGCGTGTGCCCCTTCACTCATAACACCAAAACTCTACAACTGGAACCCAATAAGACCTGGATTATCAGAGGGCAAACCAACTGCAATAGTGAAAATGTTGTGTACAGAGTGACCTGCCCTTGTAACCTACACTATATAGGTATGACAAGTAGAAAGGTCAAGATACGTATCGGAGAGCATAGGAGCAACATCCGTTGCAAGATAGCCAACACCAAACTGACTGAACACTATCTGTCAAGTGGGCACACACCCGACGATATACAATGGACTGTTATTGAACAAATCAAACCAGGAGCCAATCTGAACCAACGCTTATTCGAAAAGGAACAGAGATGGGTGTATAGGCTCTCAACGCATAAAATTGGCTTGAATGATAACATCCCTTGGTATACAGTGAGGCTTTTCTCATGATTAATCCAAACTAACAATGATAGTATTACATATTTGAAAATATGGGGATTTTTACTATCACATTACAGACTAAACAGCAACGCAGCCCCATTCTACCCAACGGGCTCTTGCACTGTTATTATGTTTTTGTCCCAACAAGTAGAGTCCTGATACTTCTCTATTCCTGCCCTGTCATTTTGACCCCTTATCCACTAAACTGGCATGTGTACACGCTTCTCGTTTTCTAATATCAATTACGAATGCGTGCTCACTATGACAACCAGACCGCTACACGTCACTTCACTGTAGCCACGTGATCAGAACCACGCATCGCGTGGGTGGTTTCCGACTAACTACGCTGGCAGTGACAGTTCACGTTTTCTATATTCTGAATGTGAAAGCGTGGTTACCAAGGTAACCAGCCTGCTACACGTCACATCATAGGAGCCACGTGATCGGAACAGAAGAAAGGCACACCCTCAGAATGCGTTTCGATTGGCTACTGAGGCGGTGACACATCACGCCACGCCTAAACCAGGAAATACTGAGTAGGGTATTTTACCGGCATCACCGAGGCACCGATCATTCCACGGGGCTTCGAGAGCAGTAACCAAGTAGGTTTACCGCCAGATGATCCCATACCGCAAGTAAGTACACACTCACCGAAAACGGGTACAACGCGGTGCGCCTGCACCTTATCCGAGTTTCACGAGTTGGAGTACAATGTGTGCATTAATTTTTATGTACCTATGTTTATTTTCAACTTCGTAGCTGACGGAGACTTGCCGTCTTGGTAGATCTGAAGCCCATGAAGCGACAATTACCTTTTCAAGTGTAAGCTTCGCATGAACAGTTTTTTCCTTTCCCTAAAACACTGAGACTGTAATGAGACTAGCACGCAAATACTAGATTGCAAGCTGAACGTCAATCGGGCGGTTACAAGTCACATGTTTATCGTCCGATAACTTTTACTTTTGATAAACTCACTAGCGGTTGGCTCCAGAGCACAAAAACAATCACTTCTCACTCCTACCACCAGCCCTAATAAGTCGAGTACCTCACAGAACTTGCCTCTTATGACGGTACCCACTTAAGCGAGATCCAGTAACAGACACTGGAGCCCACTTGGAACTTGCACAACCTATATGACCAAATAATATAGGCAGTCACCTGATGGGGGTGACCTCACTAAGCACTATATATGTTATATGTTTTCCCTTGTTGTGTCTTTCCTAGTACGCAATCCCAACCCCGTTTTCCCTTTTCTTTCTTACAGGTTTTTTCCTAAACAAGAATTAAAACACACCCTTTTATGCCAGATCACAATTTTGTGGTCTTTAAATTGCACGTGGTCAGGGCGCACCTTAGCGTGTGCGTACCACCACGTGTAATCCTCACGGTCCTGATGAAAAGCATAGAATTTTTTGTGATGGTTGAAACATGTAGACCTTTTTATCATCTTACTCTGTAATTTTGCACTTAGCACACTTCGCTATTTTTAATACATTACACTTCTTGAGACACCAAAGCCTTCCTAATTAGGCACAGGTGCCACACTGGTTTTATTGGGGTTCAGACGCTCAAGAATAAAGTCTTGAAGTGAGTAGTACTGGCCCTTTTTAATACATCTTTCACTGTAATTTTTAAGCACATATAATAAACAAATAATAACCCGCTCCACTGTAGTCAGGTGTCGCAGCACACCCTATGGGCATTCGGCCTATAGGGTGGGACCCCGATGACGAAGCATGTCACCAACTAGGTTGGTGAGTGAGGGGTCTTCTCAAAGGACAAGCATTGTCTGGTAACAGGTTGGGGCAAACAGTGCTAACCTTGACATCAACACTAGGAATTGGCTAATTGCTACTTTCCTCTCCTATAGGGGGTACTCCTCCATTGTTGCTATCATTATTCCCGGGGACCAGGAGTTCCCACCTCACATAGTCTGTGTAATTTCCTAACTCTCCCCTTTGTTAAACACAACGCTTAAAAATCAATGTCAAAATATCATTTATGATGATTTGTGGGAAAGGAAGGGCTAAATGTAGGGCAATCCAGGTGGATGGTCTTACTATTGAATGCACAAAAACTTTCTCCTATCTGGGGGTGCTACTTGAGGGATCAGGCACATGGGTGGCGGCCATAAAAAATAGGACTTTGCTATTTAAACGCTCTATAGCAGCCCTAATAAATTTTTCCAAGCAATTGGGTAAAAGACCACCTGAAATTCTCCTAAAAATATACGTGGCCAAATATAGAAGTATTGCCCTATATGCGGCTGGTATTTGGGGTATTCAGAACGCGCCATCTATTCAAGTAGCGGAAAATGTTTTTTTTAGATATCTGTTAATGCTTCCACAAGGTACGTCAGTCTTTAACTGCCATGCAGAATTAGGTATGGAACATATCACGGATTTAATAAAAATGCAACCCATCCTACTCTGGCACAGAGTATGGACTGAAGAAGCTCTGGGTCTTAGCCGGGAAATTGTAAAAGATGCCATGGCTCTTGATAATGAAAAGTACATCCAATAGCTAGCTTATGTCAAGAATGTTTTTAGTGACTTGCAAAGACCAGAATTGTTTAAAAATCCTGAACTAAACAGAGGGCTATCTAGGAAATATTTAAAAGGAATGTGTATGTACCACTTCGAAATATTAAGATGTTCAGGTGAAATTACAAAAACAACTGTAATACACCATCAAATGACCCCTACTTGTTGGATGATTCAACCGTATCTGTCTATCTGTAATGTCGGTTTTGCTCGTTTTATATTGACTAGATTTAGATTTGAACTATTCCACCGTCTGGTTACTTTCCCAACAAAAAATGTCTGGTCAAGAAAACTGGAGCTTTGCCCATGTGACCATTTGTCTGTACAGTCCACCTTCCACTTGATCTTATTTTGTAAATATTATGATTGCGAACGCAGAAGATGGATCAAGCAATATTTGAGACAGGGCTATTGGTGACAATGTAGACCCGCGTACCTAAGCTTGCAACAATTAGAAAATGAGAAATGTATTATGGTAATGACTGGCTTTTTTTAAAGAGTATCTTGAGGAAGCGGAAACTAATGATTATGGATAATTGATTAATGTTTATATGTAAAATGCTTTATAACGATGATTGTATCAGTTTAATACTTTTCTAAAGGCTGTTAGGGTTCAGTGTAATCCAGTAATTATGTTATGTTGTATATATTTATGTAGCTTTTATGATTTTATCTACTTATTAAAATTGAATAAAGCTTTTTCTGATTCTGACTTCAGCATGCTCCTTAGGCAGGGGTTGAAAGTACTTGATAGTAGTATTGCGCATGCATTCCCAAACAGTCTTTGTTTTGTTGCTTCAGTCCAAAATCCAAGCGAATTAAACTATTGCGGTTGTATTTTGGCAATTTAAAATGTGTTTATATGCTTGGCATTGTGCTTTATCTAACATTGATTCCATTTTACCCGGGAATGCCTGCTGGGCATACACTGCAGTTGCCCTGATTTTAGCTTGTATTACTTTCTGATAGGAACTGTTGTTGGGCTTTGCATTAGCTCGTGTAGTTTTCACAGAGCATAGGTTGTTGACTGTGCTTTGGCCTTCATTTTATGCAGATGTAATGTTGTTTTACCCATTTCGCTTAGCCAGCACCCAAGGTAAATATAGGATTTTGCAGCCGAAATGACTTCTTCGCCCACATGCCATTTCAATAAAGCTTTTTTTGGACAATGACCAAAAATTACTACTTTTGTCTTTTGAGCGTTTATTAATTATTTGTTTCTTTCATTGTAGAAATAATCTCTTTTCCCACATGTTTGGAATGCTCAGACATTCTTCTTACTCATGTTTATATCTGTCGGCCAATTGTCTAATTGGTGGACTTAACAAATGTCCAACCTTTTTGAGTCTACACATAGTCATTGACTACTTTGCGGTAGTGTCACATTGCGTGATCACATGAGTAAACTTGACAAATTTGGCTGTAATCCGTGTACCATGACTGTTCATCTCATGTAAAGTCAAGCAAATGTTATGTATGTAACATGTATGCAAGCACAGCTAAATCTAAAAATCAATAAACAGATGTTGAAAAAAAACGAAATGAATGTATGTTAGTGTGCAAATTGCACTTCAACACCTGATCACTCATTCGTATGCTGGAATATACAATTGCATAGCTCATGTAACATGAATGCACCAAATTTAGCCTGCATTTTAAAGGGTAATCCAGTCCGAGCTATCACCTCGACTTTCACGTTGTTAGCTAATGGTTTCTATTTGCTTTTAAATAATGAATATTGCAGTGGTACGCTAGCAGTAATTCTGTACATTGTGACCATCTCCCAACGTGTAGTCTGCTGTAAGAATGTGATTTTCCCACCCACGCATGGGAAGTATCCATCTGGCCTTTCGTTCCGACCTTGAAAGTAGAGTTTAACAAGATGAGTTGAATAAGGGCTCTATTGTCACAGAAAGAAGTTGCCCTTACTTCATCCGGTGAAACATTTGTCCTTCACGTGGAAAGCACTGAAGTTCATGCACTTTTAAATACTGATCTCCCATTGCAATTCAGTACTTTAATTCACACTATATTCAATGCCTCGTCAACCACAGGCTTGGCTATTTTTTTTTAAAGTAGTAAGCTCTGGCCTTGTGACTTCATTCCAAACTTAATTTGGTGTGATCCTGGCATTTTTTCATTCTATTTTTTCCAGCCTCTTCAGCGGTTTACTGTTAATTCTCACTCCGGTATACTGCTGTTAATGTGTTTGCTCAAAAATGGCTGCACAGTCAGTGTCAAAAGACAACCTGTCCCACCTTCGGAACTGGATGCTTGAATACTATGGAATGCTACCTCTGGCCACCTTGAGTGTCGCCTATGGATTGTCCTACCGGTTTTCCTACTTTACATGCGTGCAACCTGTTTTCCATTGCCTGGATTGCAGTTTTGAATGGGCTCTGGATTTGTGTCTCTGCAACACGGTGTCTCCTAACTCGGATTATGATCTACTGAGGAGTCCCTTAGTTGCTCATGAGTTAAACTGTTCTGGTATCGGAATAAAGGCCTGCGCAGCGCCAAATGGAGTCCTAGGCAATTGGGACATATGGACTGCAGCCCATGACTTTCAGACACGCAGTTATCTCGAACAACACCCGAATTGTTCTCTCATGGTGCTAGAGGCTCCAGCCGTCGAGGAACATGTTTGTTCCTTCCCACTATTGAATGGGATGGCTGAAATGTTTTCTGATGAGAACAATGACTTCCTATTGGAGGCAGTTGCAACGTAATGTGCCTATACGCTGTTGGATTGATTTGGCATGTATCTGGTTTCAGTGCGTATTGCGCACAAACATTTTTGTTTACTATTTTTTTCATCCACTTTTCCATGATGGCCTATATACGGACCCGTTTTAGATTTTGGTTTGAATATTTAGCTTACTGTTTTGGAATTGTTACTTCTATTTATCCAGTTTGGCAAATTTTTGCAACTTGGTTCTGTCTCAATCGAACTTGAATTCTGCATTCCTCCTGTTACAGGTGAAAGTGTGTGCTTGTCTTGTGGTGACTGGATTTAATAATTGGCTTGCAGGCATTACATGGGTACGTTGTTTCCTCCTTAATGCAATTTCTGACATGTTTTAAATTGTGCATACTATTTTAAAATATAATAATACATTAAAAATGTCAATTTCAGGTCATATCTGGAGACTGAATTCGCTGGCTACAGTACAGCCAGGACACAGACATGGTTTTGACTTTCTTGTTAAAATGCTCAATGGGCATCTGCTATCCAATTTGCTTTCAAACAACTTCCTTAAATTGCTGGGCTTTGGTTGTTCCCCATTTCTGCAGCCTGTTTTCCTCACTTTGTTGTGGTCTAACTGCTCCTTTTGTGACACTCAGGCTCCTTGTTGCCTTGCTTCATTGTGATAGATGTTTACTTTTTTTTTTTTAAATGTCTTGGAAAGCGACCTATGTTCCCTTTACCGCCCCAAGACGAAAATTGAACCAATAAAGTGACAAGGCTGGTGCCGGTGAACTGCAATCTAGCGTGCAAACTCCCAGTACCAACCTGCCCAAATTTGCAGAATTCTGTCCGGATGTGGCGAATGTCTCATGACAAGGATGTGCTGGTGTTTGACAAGGACATACTAAGGCAATTAGCCTAGAAGGGAGATGTACAGGGGTGTTATGGTGCTTCACAGGGAAATGGCAAGGCAATTAGCAATTGCTTTATTAACCTTCCTGCTTTCTCAAATTTGCTTGCAAATGCACCATTTGTCCACTCTTTTCGCAAAATGTTCTCGTAGGTTGTTCGGGCTCGCCCGGTACGCTCGCTTGCTGCAGTGCAGTGCAATTCTTTTTTTACCCCGCACCACTTTTAAATCTCACCAGCCACCACTGGTTTCAGTTTCCTGGCAGGGACTTCCGGATCTCCCTATATTTTTGGCCCCACATACATAGTAGGTGCTGCAGGGCATACTTCTGCTCTAGTCCTAGTTTCTGTTCATTTGTTTGGCCACTGTAGCACCACTAATGGTGCTGCAGACAACAGGCTGCGACTGAGGGGCAGTGCAGCGGGACTGGTTTGTATAGTAGCCATGGTTTCAGACCTCCTGATCCCCAAGAGGACTTGCTTTACTGGTCCCTCAGAAATGCAAATGAAGCAAAGGGAGGCAGCTTACCGCCCGCATGTTACCTGTATTTCTTCGCGATATTAGTTCCATACATTCTGATAGATGGATTTCCACTGACGTCAATGAAGACTGCAGCTAACCACTTGAGTCTTAAGGTCTAAGAGTTGATGTCTCTGCTTATCAACATCCTGCAAGTCTGACTCCTTTTTTCTATCACAAGTGTGGGATACATAGACTAGTAAGGTATTTATCGAAGTCTTGATTCTGTGATAGTAATGTGCTATGATTTAACTACTTCGAAATATTAAATATATTACTTGAATTGTACCTGTGTGATAATTCAAATATTGATCAACTAACTGGCACTGTTATATCAATATTGCCAGAGGGGGGTGTGAATACAAAAATACTATTTTTACTCGTTTGACTCATTAAAAGCATGTAATATGTATGAAGATATTTTATTTTGTGCTTAAATGGGAAATAATCACGGGTCTTTTTTAGTGTTGCCCACGGGAAGTCTTCAATCAACGTTCTTGGTATTGGAAGTGGAGCAGGTATGTAATGTTTTATTTATTTCCAAGTGTCTGCATGCATACATTTATTGCTCTTTTCTCATTATTGAAATATATTTTATACAGACATTGCAAAATGTGCTTTAATTGGTCAACAGACCGGTTGCTGCAAATGTGTGCAAACTACTTTTAAGGAAGTTCAAACTGTTATTGGTATACTTGTTATGTTATCGTAGGTTTTATTAAGCGCTCAGCTACTCTGGCAGAGTGTCCCGGCGCTGACAGACCAGACAAAGCATAACTCATCCATCGAAGGGGGAATTAGAGGCAGAACAGCCACGTTTATACTTCTGTGTAGAGCGTATTATGTGGGAGTTCCACATTTTGGCAACCATTGTGGTAACTGGGCAGTGTCTTGAGCAGATCTCATGATTTGAGCCGTAAGTAAACTGAGTACTCTATTAGCTCCTTCGTCATGAGGCACGGTGGCCGTGTGCTCATGACGAGCTGAGCTCCTCATGACATGCGCGGTGCTCACACGTGAGGCTACTTCCCCCGCGGGGCTGCGCTTTCCTTTAAACGGGCGTAGTCATGACGAGCTGAGCTCATAACAAGCATGGTGGCGCTGCGCGCGCCTCCCCTCCCCACAGCGCCACGGGGGAGTTAGCCCAGCGGCGAAGGTGTTAGAGCACATACTGTGAACGCCAGCCTTGTGTATGCTTGAGCATCCTGTTGAATAAGCAGAATATTGTTGGCGACCGCTTAGATAATCTGCAACAGCATGAGCTCAACATTGCAGCAGAGCTGACTGGCATATGTGCCAGAAGGTACTAGTGGGCGGAATATAAGTCCATCAAGGAGGGTGTTGCTTTTATCAATTTTTGGAATGCCACACTGCCGCCCTGGGCTGGGATATGTATTACTTTGGGGCACTCTCAGGCAGTGGGGGTCACGCTATTGGGATTTTAGAGCACTGCCCCGCTACTGTAAGCTGGCACTACAGCATGTTATTGCTCTTTGATTAAGCTTCTAATGTGGATGTGTGTGCGTTACACCCAGCAAGAGGCAAAGTCAAGCATGCGGACAGCGATTGATGGGAAACGTAGCTTCCTTCTGAGGGCCGAAGTGTACTGTTACTGCATTGTGATGGAGTGTTCTTCAAAGAGATGCCTCTTTTCTGGATTACAGCAGTGCTTTCCCTTTCCCTTCATTGGTACGGGGCAGGGTGTAGTGCTCTCACTTGGAAACAGGTGTAGGTGAGGGAATGCCCACTAGATTGACAGGTACAACTGGGAAAAGTTGGACAACACAATATAGTGAAGTGTGCATGTGGGCCAAGCAGCCTGCTTTCAGCCATTTATTCTCTGTACTGTATCAAGGAGGCAAGGGAGACCCAGGCAGAGTCCACAGGTTCTGCCGGAGCCTTGAGTTTGCCCTGTATCAAGGAGGCAAGGGAGACCCAGGCAGAGTCCACAGGTTAGGCTGGAGCCTTGAGTTTGCCCTGTATCAAGGAGGCAAGGGAGACCCAGGCAGAGTCCACAGGTTCAGCTGGAGCCTTGAGTTTGCCCTGTATCAAGGAGGCAAGGGAGACCCAGGCAGAGTCCACAGGTTCAGCTGGAGCCTTGAGTTTGCCCTGTATCAAGGAGGCAAGGGAGACCCAGGCAGAGTCCACAGGTTCAGCTGGAGCCTTGAGTTTGCCCTGTATCAAGGAGGCAAGGGAGACCCAGGCAGAGTCCACAGGTTCAGCTGGAGCCTTGAGTTTGCCCTGTATCAAGGAGGCAAGGGAGACCCAGGCAGAGTCCACAGGTTCCTGCTTGGCCAGTCCTGGTGCTGTTTTTTTTATGTTATAAATTGCTCGGATAGGTAGTCGCTGCCCCTGCTCTCCACACTCCATTACGACAGGCAGGGGGCGCAAGGTCAGTCGTCAGTGATGGACAGGCACAAGGAAGGCGTGGAGGTGAGAGGGCACGCCGTCCACCTTGTCCTCTTTCCTCGGACTGGTCAGCTGCTGACACAGCCCCTGCCTACTTTCTATTGCTTGGTGCCTGATATCCTGACAGTAACACAAAGCACAAAATAAAGGTGCTGTGGCGGTGGTACTACATTTGAATGAATCATTTTTTACAATAAATTCATGGTATAAAAGTATTCATTCAAATGTAGTTGCATTTGTGGATAATTCCACTCTAAGGACACTGTGGGCAGATGCTGTCATTTGAGATCATTAAATTGAGTATTCAGAAAGTGCTCTTTGCTTAACCGCTTCGCTGCGGTGGCTTTTCCCGCGGTATGCGGCATTTTCGTAAATACCGCGTTACATGACGAGCTGAGCTCGTCATCAGCATCGAAGGGTTAAGGATACCAAAAGATCACTGGGTTGTGTTTACTTTTCAATTGGTAAAATAATATCTCCTGTGGTAGCTTTCTCTTTCGTACCAGGGAATGGATCACTTGATCAAAGGTGCTTTTTTAAGAATGCTTCTTTTTGGCTGCCGAGACAGGTGGCTTGGCAAATGTAGGAACTGCTTCTCCAATCCCATGCCCTGGCGACGATATGACCTCATCACAGGCTGAGCAGCAAAGCAGAGAACCTCTGTAGGGAGAGTGCATTGAGTAAAAGGTACATTACAACAAACTGCTGCTCTAAAACTCCAATCACATGCCCTGGCGACGATATGACCTCATGCTTGATGTATAGGAAACAGTTCGCCCAACTGACAATCAAACACAATGTGATTAAACATAACTATAACACATCATTGTGAACAGCTGTGAGAACCCCAGAGTGGCAGAGCTGAGAATGGATTCATATGGTGCAATAACCGAATATCCATTTCGCAAGCAGATTTTTTCTCGTTTATTTATTTCCTCGCTTTATAGGACAATTAGCCTGTTTCTAAAAAAACTATTGGGATGCCTGAGTGAGATTTAAGGCCATCCTTGCTTTAGTATGAAATATACCAAAAGCAACGCCATGTTTTTCTTATGTTTGTTATTTCTGCTTGGTTCTTTCATCTTACATGAAACCACACCTGCCCTATCCAAACAATTTAAATATGTTACTTCTATTTGTAGGCCGAATGAATGAATGAATGACTGATTTATAGCACGCACCAAACTGTGAGCATACCTATAGCCCTAGCAGGAAGGGTCTTCACGGCTTCCTTCTAAAACTAGGGACAGCAATCAGCCATGCATTCCTGGAGCACAGGGCCCTATCCTGGCAATATTCAGTGACCTTTTCATCCAGATATCTGGGCCCAGTATTATTAAAGGTAAGATACGCCATTGCAAAGGCTTGCAACGTCACTCTTATTCGGACTGGCAGCGAGCGCCAGTGTTCCCTAAAGTGGGAACGGAAGAAGTTTAGGCCATCTGTACAGTGTAAGTGACCGCTAACCTTTTAAGCGCAGCCACGTAATCTTCCACAGACTCAGGGCCCGATTCACAGAATGAATTTAAGACTCAATCCTAAACTTACTACTTTTGGTATTCACAGAAGTTAGGATTTTGTCTTAAGTTTGTCTTAAGACAGACTTAAGACAGACTTAAGTTAGCCTTTTGTCTTAAGTTTGTCTTAAGACAAAATCCTAACTTCTGTGAATGCCAAAAGTAGTAAGTTTAGGATTGAGTTTTAAGTTCATTCTGTGATGTTTTTTCCACTCTCTCTGGCATTGTGGTGAATTGGCATCCAAGGTTTTCAGAAAATGAGCCCTCTTATGTGCAAGAAATGCTAGTCAATGTAACCCTCTAGTATGTTTTCATAGATCTTACTGGTTAATGGCTGTAAAAAGCATTTCCTTGTATATTATCCAATGGCATGTACAAGAAAAACTATTTCCAGGAAAGGATTCTCTGAAATGGCACCCAGCTACATATTTGGGAACCAGTACGACAGAATCCACTTTATTTTAGGCTCTATGCCATAAATTCTATTCTGATCATGTATGTATAGCACTGATTCGCTCAGTTCACCATTCTTAACTTAGGGGCATATTATCAAGGGCTTTATCTCTGCTTTTTTGGCTTTAAAAGCCAAAGAAACGGAGATAAAAATATCGCCCTATCAACAACAGGGTGTTAACATGCAAAATCGCATGTTAGCACCCTTTTCCACCACGCTTCCCTTTGCATCTCTAATGAGATGCAAAGGGGGCGTCCCAGAGCAAAATAATAGGAGAAATGTTGCTAAGCGACATTTCTCCTATTATCAAGGATATCGCTAACCCTGTTAGAGACAAAAAAAAGCAGCGCTAACCACGGTTAACGCTGCTTTTTCACGTCTGCTAATTTTCAGACTTAGCCATGTAATCCAATGGGAGGTGGATTACATGGCTAAGTCCCCCATGGGCTATCAACAAGGATATCCGTATCCTTGCAGTTTTATCGCTGCATTAGCAGCGATAACCTCCCAAAATGCAGCTATCGCTGGATTTTTTATCGCCTAGGCGGTTAGCGTTGTTAATAATGCAATAATCAGGCGATATTATCCAGAGACAGCGGGCGTTAATAAAATTAACGCTAAGAGCCCTTAGCGTTAATTTTCCCTGTTCCTTCTTAATATGCCTCTGAATTCTTTAAGTACCCTTCCTCAGTCTGTATGCTAATTTGAGTGTTAACGGAAGCTTCACATACGGTCTCCTTTCTTTAATCACCGAAAAAATAATTCTGTAAGTCAGACGCTCATCGTGCGCATCAAACGCAACATGAAGCTACCTTGTACTTGCTGGTAGTTTCAGTCTACATTGTATTTGTTGATAGTCTCAGAAATGTACCCTCTGAGTAAGTCACATCGAACATTTACTTAACCCCTCCCCTGCTGGTGACGGAACCACTCTGTCATCAGCTGCGGTCGCGCTGTGCTGATGACGGAGCGGTTCCGTCATGGCCCGCTCGGCGCGCCTGCGCGGCGGGAATTCCGCGCCTGCGCTGAGCGTTCCATTGAGCTGGCGGGGCCATGACGGAACCGCTCCGTCATGAGCACAGCTCAACCGCGGCTGGTGACGGAGCGGTTCCGTCACCAGCATGCGGCTGCCGCGCGGCCGCCCCGACCATAGCCGCCGCAGTGAAGGGGTTAAAAAAAGAACTTTGATCTGTGTTTTTTTTAAACTAACAATAAAGTCTTTATCAGCAGCAGTGACATGTAATACCACCTTATCTGTAGAGTGTTGTATTGTAGTGGTTCTTTCAATATCCAAGGTCCTCTCAGTCAATGGCTTTTGTAGATGACTGAGCACAAGGATACCCATGAGAGGGAGATGGGAGTGAGTCCGCTCAGACGGCTCAGGTACTTGCAAGAGATAAAGATAGTGATGCATAGACTCAGACATTCCGACACTGTTAAATGTATTAATATTAAAAATGAATGTGTGCGTCCATAACACAATTGGTGCTCATGTACAGTGCTCTGATACCTAGTCTAGTTTGCGCTATATGCAACAACAACAAAAAAACAGGACAGACCTATATTAAAATGCTATAGCGTGAGCACGGTACTTGTCACGGCGATAGCTAAGGGTAAAAGAGGCTTTTAAAATGATCAGACAGGAAAAGGGGTGCCTGTTTAGAACTCAATGGATATAACTGAGACCTCATGTTTCTACGCACACTCAAAAGAAGACGCTTTATTTTTTTTAAAAATTGTTTAGTTACCAAAAAATGCTGCTGAGTCATTTTGTAGGCAAGGGCATTACCACAATGATACAGTGGTCTGTATCAAAAGCTTTTTTTAAATTTCCTTGAGGGGAGCCAGCACACGTGACACTTATCACTTGTTGGTAAAATAAGTGAGTGTCTTTGATGGAAAGTACTTTTGGGTTAACATGTTGAAAACAAAAAAAATTCTTCTG